>NC_136061.1:771799001-772234001 GCF_964261635.1 Lissotriton helveticus | reverse complement strand
AACAATGGCTTTTAATTTTTTTAAATAATTAATACTTAAATAATTTATTTAATTTGTAATGGGAATAGCTTAAACTTTTGTAAATAAATTCTGTGAAGATTATGTTCAGTGTTTTTTATTGTGACGAAAATCCAAGAACAGAAGTGAAATATTAACATCTTTTTGTGATTTGTAATAAAGCAAGAAAGCTTGAAAACAGCTTGAAACATTGAAAGAACATATTTGAACCAGTGATGCTGTGGTTTCACTGAGTGATGCTCTGGTTGCACTGAGTGATGCTGTTGTTGCGCTGAATGATGCTGTGGTGGTGCTGAGTGATGTGGTGGTGCTGAGTGATGCTGTGGTTGCGCTGAGTGATGCTGTGGTTGCGCTGAGTGGTGTGTGCATCGGTGGAGCTTAGTGGGTGCATTGGTGGAGCTGTGTGGTGGGTGCATTGGAGGAGCTTATTTAGAGCATCGGTGGAGCTGTGTGGTGGGTGCATCGGTGGAGCTGTGTGGTGGGTGCCTCGGCAGAGCTGTGTGGTGGGTGCATCGGTGGAGCTGGGTGGTGGGTGCATCTGTGGAGCTGTGTGGTGGGTGCATCTGTGGAGCTGTGTGGTGGGTGCATCTGTGGAGCTGTGTGGTGGGTGCCTCGGTGGAACTGTGTGGTGGGTGCATCGGTGGAGCTGTGTGGTGGGTGCCTTGGTGGAGCTGTATGGTGGGTGCCTAGGTGGAGCTGTGTGGTGGGTGCATCGGTGGAGCTGTGTGGTGTGTGCATCGGTGGAGCTGTGTCAGTGGAGCTGTGTGGTGGGTGCATCGGTGGAGCTGGGTGGTGGGTGCCTCGGTGGAGCTGTGTGGTGGGTGCATCGGTGGAGCTGTGTGGTGGGTGCATCGGTGGAGCTGTGTCGGTGGAGCTGGGTGGTGGGTGCATCGGTGGACCTGTGTGGTGGGTGCCTCGGCGGAGCTGTGTGGTGGGTGCATCGGTGGAGCTGTATGGTGGGTACCTCGGTGGAGCTGTGTGGTGGGTGTATCGGTGGAGCTGTGTGGTGGGTGCATCAGTGGAGCTGTGTCGGTGGAGCTGGGTGGTGGGTGCATCGGTGGAGCGGTGTGGTGGGTGCCTCGGCGGAGCTGTGTGGTGGGTGCATCGGTGGAGCTGGGTGGTGGGTGCATCTGTGGAGCTGTGTGGTGGGTGCATCGGTGGAGCTGTGTGGTGGGTGCTTCGGTGGAGCTGTGTGGTGGGTGCATCTTTGGAGCTGTGTGGTGGGTGCCTCGGTGGAGCTGTGTGGTGGGTGCCTCGGTGGAGCTGTGTGGTGGGTGCATCGGTGGAGCTGTGTGGTGGGTGCATCGGTGGAGCTGTGTGGTGGGTGCCTCGGTGGAGCTGTGTGGTGGGTGCCTCGGTGGAGCTGTGTGGTGGATGCATCGGTGGAGCTGTGTCGGTGGAGCTGGGTGGTGGGTGCCTCGGTGGAGCTGGGTGGTGGGTGCATCGGTGGAGCTGTGTGGTGGGTGCCTTGGTGGAGCTGTATGGTGGGTGCCTCGGTGGAGCTGTGTGGTGGGTGCATCGGTGGAGCTGTGTGGTGGGTGCATCGGTGGAGCTGTGTCGATGGAGCTGGGTGGTGGGTGCATCGGTGGAGCTGTGTGGTGGGTGCCTCGGCGGAGCTGTGTGGTGGGTGCATCGGTGGAGCTGTGTGGTGGGTGCCTTGGTGGAGCTGTATGGTGGGTGCCTCGGTGGAGCTGTGTGGTGGGTGCATCGGTGGAGCTGTGTGGTGGGTGCATCAGTGGAGCTGTGTGGTGGGTGCTTCGGTGGAGCTGTGTGGTGGGTGCATCTGTGGAGCTGTGTGGTGGGTGCATCGGTGGAGCTGTGTGGTGGGTGCCTCGGTGGAGCTGTGTGGTAGGTGCATCGGTGGAGCTGTGTGGTGGGTGCATCGGTGGAGCTGTGTGGTGGGTGTCTTGGTGGAGCTGTATGGTGGGTGCCTCGGTGGAGCTGTGTGGTGGGTGCATCGGTGGAGCTGGGTGGTGGGTGCCTTGGTGGAGCTGTATGGTGGGTGCCTCAGTGGAGCTGTGTGGTGGGTGCATCGGTGGAGCTGTGTGGTGGGTGCATCGGTGGAGCTGTGTCGGTGGAGGTGGGTGGTGGGTGCATCGGTGGAGCTGGGTGGTGGGTGCATCGGTGGAGCTGTGTCGGTGGAGCTGTGTGGTGGCTGCATCGGTGGAGCTGTGTGGTGGGTGCATCGGTGGAGCTGTGTGGTGGGTGCTGTGTGGTGGGTGCCTCGGTGGAGCTGTGTGGTGGGTGCATCGGTGGAGCTGTGTGATGGGTGCATCGGTGGAGCTGTGTAGGTGGAGCTGTGTGGTGGGTGCATCGGTGGAGCTGTGTGGTGGGTGCATTGGTGGAGATGTATGGTGGGTGCATCGGTGGAGCTGTGTGGTGGGTGCCTCGGTGGAGCTCTGTGATGGGTGCATCGGTGAAGCTGTGTGGTGGGTGCATCGGTGGAGCTTAGTGGGTGCATTGGTGGAGCTGTGTGGTGGGTGCATACGTGGAGCTGGGTGGTGGGTGCATCCGTGGAGCTGGGTGGTGGGTGCATCTGTGGAGCTGTGTGGTGGGTGCATCGGTGGAGGTGTGTGGTGGGTGCTTCGGTGGAGCTGTGTGGTGGGTGCATCTGTGGAGCTGTGTGGTGGGTGCATCTGTGGAGCTGTGTGGTGGGTGCATCGGTGGAGCTGTGTGGTGGGTGCCTTGGTGGAGCTGTGTGGTGGGTGCCTTGGTGGAGCTGTGTGGTGGATGCATCGGTGGAGCTGTGTGGTGGGTGCATCGGTGGAGCTGTGTCGGTGGAGCTGTGTGGTGGGTGCATCGGTGGAGCTGTGTGGTGGGTGCTTTGGTGGAGCTGTATGGTGGGTGCCTCGGTGGAGCTGTGTGGTGGGTGCATCGGTGGAGCTGTGTGGTGGGTGCATCGGTGGAGCTGTGTCGGTGGAGCCGGGTGGTGGGTGCATCGGTGGAGCTGTGTGGTGGGTGCCTTGGCGGAGCTGTGTGGTGGGTGCATCGGCGGAGCTGGGTGGTGGGTGCATCTGTGGAACTGTGTGGTGGGTGCATCGGTGGAGCAGTGTGGTGGGTGCTTCGGTGGAGCTGTGTTGTGGGTGCATCTGTGGAGCTGTGTGGTAGGTGCATCGGTGGAGCTGTGTGGTGGGTGCCTCGGTGGAGCTGTGTGGTGGATGCATCGGTGGAGCTGTGTGGTGGGTGCCTTGGTGGAGCTGTATGGTGGGTGCCTCGGTGGAGCTGTGTGGTGGGTGCATCAGTGGAGCTGGGTGGTGGGTGCCTTGGTGGAGCTGTATGGTGGGTGCCTCAGTGGAGCTGTGTGGTGGGTGCATCGGTGGAGCTGTGTGGTGGGTGCATCGGTGGAGCTGTGTCGGTGGAGGTGGGTGCATCAGTGGAGCTGGGTGGTGGCTGCATCGGTGGAGCTGTGTCGGTGGAGCTGTGTGTTGGCTGCATCGGTGGAGCTGTGTGGTGGGTGCATCGGTGGAGCTGTGTGGTGGGTCGTTCGGTGGAGCTGTGTGGTGGGTGCCTCAGTGGAGCTGTGTGGTGGGTGCATCGGTAGAGCTGTGTGGTGGGTGCATTGGTGGAGCTGTGTAGGTGGAGCTGTATGGTGGGTGCCTCGGTGGAGCTCTGTGATGGGTGCATCAGTGAAGCTGTGTGGTGGGTGCATCGGTGGAGGTTAGTGGGTGCATTGGTGGAGCTGTGTGGTGGGTGCATTGGTGGAGCTTAGTTGGAGCATCGGTGAAGCTGTGTGGCGGGTGCATCGGTGGAGCTGTGTGGTGCGTGCATCAGTGGAGGTGTGTGGTGGGTGCATCGGTGGAGCTGCGTCGTTGGAGCTGTGTGCTGGGTGCATCGGTGTAGCTGGGTGGTGGGTGCATCGGTGAAGCTGTGTGGTGGGTGCATCGGTGGAGCTGTGTAGGTGGAGCTGTGTGGTGGGTGCATCTGTTGAGCTGTGTGGTGGGTGCATCTGTGGAGCTGTGTGGTGGGTGCCTCGGTGGAGCTGTGTGGTGGGTGCATCAGTGGAGCTGTGTGGTGGGTGCATCGGTGGAGCTGTATGGCGGGTGCCTCGATGGAGCTGTGTGGTCGGTGCCTCGGTGGAGCTGTGTGGTGGGTGCATCGGTGGAGCTGTATGGTGGTGTCCCTGAGTGATGTGGTGGTGTCCCTGTAATCTTACCTAGTCACTCTTGCGGTCACATTTTAGAGCTTCAATTCTTGAGTTTCATATTCTGTTGTATGCAGCTGTTTGCACCAAGGCTGAGCTTTGTTTCTACCATTTCCATTTTTGTCTGCCAGATGTTTGGAGACTTTTCTCAGAACGTGGGAGGAGGGAAAAATATTATATTGGAACGTAGCTTTTGCTGGCGGTGAAGTGCGGGAAGCAATTTCTGTAAACGACATGGGCAGCCTCAGCCTTTTATAAGCGCCACAGATATTAAATACGTGCAGTCAGTTTCCACTTAATAGGAAACTATTCAGCGGTACTGGTCTCACAAATTTTCAATTTTACAACAGGCCAGATTTAAGTCACTAAGGCATATATTTAACAAGATGCAGCTTTTGGAATTCAGAAGACAAAACATTATCTGATGGAACAGCGATAAAGGTATCATTGCTAACTAACCATTGAAATGGGGGTTCATTCATTTCTATTTGGCGCATGAAAAAAGGATTCTCAAGGTTTTTGGTTTCAAGGACAGCTTTTACATCACTGCTGAATGCAGACCTTGAAAACGCCTTCCTAATGACATGCACTCTACGTTCAGCAGTAGGAAGTTCCCTTTCCTGGCCCTTATGTTACAGACTAAGAGGTTAATTGATGTACTTGGGGAGGGGAAGTTGGATCTGGCACGAAGGACAGAGACGGAGCGTCCCTCCAACACTTCACAAGTGTCCCTGAAAACCAAAAGCGTTTTTACCACTGTACGTAGCAAAACATTTTTAAAACAGGAATACACACATAATTGCAATGTTCCTGCTCTAGCCCTTGGGTGAAACCTGCAGTCCGAAAGGGAACGTTTAAAGTGGATTTAAAGGGTTAATGGTGAGAGAGTTTGAGCCCGTTCACTGTAACCCTGGGAGCTGGCCGAAGAGCTAGGATGGGTGCAGGATGGGGGGGGCCTGGAGGCGGATAACAGGGAGGAATGTCTTAGACCATTAATAAACAGTGCCCATCCCAATGAGTTTAGAAAGCTGAAGAAACGAAACTCAAGGAGAGCGAGGCAGAGAGAGGAAACAAAACTTAGTGGAGGGGTTGAGGTTACAAGATTAGAGCGAGCGATGCATTAGGGAAGAGAACAGAAATTAAGCAGCAGCTGGTGGTAGACAATGTAAACAAGCCTGAAGCATACCTCAAAGAAACAAGTTAAACAAGTTTTAAAAGGAGACACGGCCGCTAAGTGAAACTGAAAGTACGGCCGGCCGGCCGTGAATAATTAGGGGGTGAGAAATGCGCTGGGAAGGCTGTCTTCGATGTGGTAATGCGAGGCAGGCAGGCAGGCGGTTGGTGGCATTGTGCACGCGCTTTTTAGGGCTTGCGCTTGCGCAATGACCTAAAAAGCACATGCACTGCATGGAATCGCCAGTGGAATCGCCAGTGGTGGTTAAACTCTGGATAAGCCACAATAGATCTTCGCCAGCTATGCGCAGAAGCGCATCAGCAGGCGAGCCCTAAAAAAGGCTGGTCTCACCTAAAGGTCGCTTCTCACCCTGAACAACAGACTGCAGCCCCTTCACCCCCACCATCTACCAAGTGGCACTGCATCTAATTGTATTTCAATGGGAGCCTTCTCTCCTACCTCTTGCATGCTGATACACTTTCACTGTAGGTGAAAAAAACCTCACCTCATCCAGTGAATACAAATATCTGGGACATCCAGATGGAACCCACAGGCCTCCATCACTCTGCTTCACTAATACATATACTGCACATACTACAATAGGCACACACATGCACAACATACACTTGGACAGGATTAGGTGACAAAGCAGGCTATAGCCCCTTCCCTCACTCCCTTCCCTCACTCCCTCACTCCCCTTCCCTCACTCCCCTTCCCTCACTCCCTCCCTCACCCCCCTCCCTCACTCCCTTCCCTCACTCCCTTCCCTCACTCCCTTCCCCTCACTTCATCTCCCTCACTCCATCTCCCTCCCTCTGTCGCCCTCCTCCCTCTGTCTGTCTCCCTTTCACTGTCTCCATTTCTAGGTCTCCCTTTCCCTCCCTCCCTCTGTCTCTCTACCTCCCTCTGTCACCCTCTGTCATCTCACCCTGCCTATTTGCCACCGGGCTGAGACAGCTTCCCCAGCCATCTTCCCCAGCGCGCACAGTCACACAGCCCCACCCGAGCACTTCACAGGTCTTTAAAAAGACCATTTGCATGTGAATGGGGCTTTGCTGTATTTCACCTCCTCTTAGCAGCTCCACTCTGGCCTCGCCCGGCCCCCACAGAGCAGCAGAGTCTCTCAGAGTGTCTCTGCAACCGGCAGTGTTTGCAGACACTCTGAAAATGTTCTTTTAAAAAAAAACACTGGTACGATGTCTCATGGTCCGGGGGCCGCCAGGGAAGGCTTGCCGGGCCGCCTCCGGCCCGGGGGCCGTACTATGAGTACCCCTGCTCTAGAGCTTAAATTCTCTGACTACTTGCTAACTCAGAAAGCTTTTTCCCACTTTACTCCTAAACCATGGCTGAAAAATGTACATTGATTTATTCTCACTTGGGGCCCGATGTAGGTGGCCAAACACAGGTCGGTAACAGTGAAATTCAGTAAATTTCACAGTTACCGACCAGTATTTAGCCATTCCTGATGTAGGGAAGGAATCGGTAATAAGGAATCGGTAAATACCGATACCTTAATACCGATTCCTTATTCGCCTTGCATTTAAGGAATCGGTAATACCGATTCCTTAAATGCAATGTAAAAAGCCCATAAAAGAAAGCTTTTGGGCCTTAAGGAATCGGTAATTACCACCAACTTCAAGTTGGTGGTAATTACCGAATTCCTTTACAAAAGCACTTTCTTGCATTTTATGAAGTGCCATGTGGCACACATCCATGCCCTTAGGGTATGCGTGTGTCCCACATGTGCACACATGCACATTTCAGGGGTGCAACAGGGTGTCCTTTGGACACCCTGGCACCCTTGAAATACCTCCCGGTATTACCGATTCGGTAATACTGAATTGGTAATACCGAATGTCTTCACATTCATTCCTATGGGCCTCCAAGCCCATAGGAATGAATGGGTAGGTATTCGTTATTACCGAATCTCAATTGCCGATTCGGTAATAACAAATATTAAGGATTCGGTATTTTTTACCGAATTCTTACCTACATCTGAAATACAGATTTCGTAATACCGAATCGGTAAAATTCAGTATTAAGAATTCGGTATTTCACTATTACCTACATCGGGCCCTTGATTCCTTTCAGTCCTTTATTCAGAGTGACGCTCTTCTTACTATCCATTCTCCGCATGCTTTCTATTTCTGAGTATAGCCCCATCCCAGTCTAATGCTTGCCTGCCTCAGTCCTTCTTATTATAATTCTGCAATAGGCCGATACCATTTCATAGATCACACCCGTCCTCTTTAAATCGCTATCCCTGTAACCTAACACTACATAATATCCGCCAGTCTATCTATCCCACCAACCATTCACCTGAAACCACATAGCCCCCACTAATGATCACAGCTAGCTGGTATTAATATATCACAAACTAACTGGAGTAAATGGATGCAAGTTTTCTTGAGAGCACATGACTAACCATAATAACCAAGAATAAACACTGAACTAACCACTAACCTTGGGTTCCATAGAAGCGTGCTACTTGGCGTAAAGAGATTCAATGCCTCATCAGGGGTAGTAAGCGCTATATAATTCCAATTACAGTCAGATCTGGTTGGGAAAGGGAGAAGGGTCTGCCGTTGACCCAATCGTGGTTCGTTAACCACCATTGCAGATCGTTCGCTGTTCTTACTGACATCTGAACCAGGAGAGATTCCCCTGATGCTGTGACCACTGGAACTTCAGGCTCCACTGCAGAACCTGCGTATGCCAACGGGCATTCATCACCAGCAGGATGCAGGAGGCAATGAGGCCCAGAATCCTCAGAGTCAATCCCCCCGAAAACCAGGATAGAGGCTGATACTCGGCGGAAAGACGGAGGTCCTGATTCTTGGCCTTGGCAACAAACCCGATCTCTGGAACCTGACTCACTGGCCCACTACCATGGGTCCCCTTCCAACTCCATCTGAACAAGTGCGAAACTTGGGAGTAATTATTGATAGGGGACTATCCATGAAAGATCAGGTCAACAGAGTCACAGCCACTTGTTTTACCATTCTACGATGGCTGCGTAAAATCTTCTGGATGCTCCCCAAAAACACCCAGAGATCTGTCGTGAACACCTTGGTGACCTCCAGACTGGATTACGGCAACGTACTCTATCTGGGGTCTTCAAAGGCCGTCATACGTTGCCTTCAGCTAGTACAAAATGCTGCAGCTCGGATTCTCTTTGGCTGTCGTAAACTTGACCACATTTCAGAACGCCTGAGAGAGCTGCATTGGCTTCGTGTTGAAAACCGGATCAAGTTTAAAGCTTTGAGCTTTATGCATAAGATCAATACCGGATCAGCACCCCTCTACCTTCAGGCCCTTGTCAGCCCCTACCTCCCAGCTCGCTCTCTCCGTTCCTCATCCCACCATCTCTTTAATGTACCTAGGTTCAAACTTGTCAGAATGGGCGGTAGCTCCTTTGCGAACTTAGGACCCAGATTGTGGAATTCACTTCCGTTGGCCCTACGGATGGAAAACTGTCACATGCGATTTCGCAAAGCGGTGAAGACCTGGTTATTCGATCTCTAAAATCTTCTGCCTTATGTTGTCGTTCTGTCTCTTAGCGCCGGGAAACCCTCATGGGTAGCTGTCGCGCTTAACAAAATCAATTAATAAATAATAAATAAATAAATAAAATATCAAAGCCTGATATCCTGGGTTCGCAGATCGGGAGGATAGGCTCGAAACTGCAATGTGTCCAAAACATCCCCAATGAAAGGGAGCCTCCGAGAAGGAGTCAGGTGTGACTTCGGCACATTAATAGCGAGCCCCAGCAAATGCAGGCGGTCCACCGTCGAGGTAGGGGAGATTGTCCTCGCTGGGCAGCAGTTGGTTCCCCCGACAGTGCGGAGTTTAGTCAGGCAGCCTCCCTCTGAACCATGGTTCAATGAGTCATTGAAGGCAAAAAACAAGTCTGTAGAAGACACTTATAAGGAAATGGACGCTAGCAAATGATGTCCAGACTAAATACAAAAATCTTATTCGGAAGGCAAAATCAGACTACTACAAAGTAAAAATAGAAGGAGCCAATGGCTGCGCTAAAAGGCTATTCACCACGGTTAAAAACTTTCCAAGCTTCTAGAAATATAAGATCAGGAACTTAGCCAGCAATTTTGCAGTAAGTTAGCAGATGCCTTTCAACAAAAAGTCAAACAAGTCTTCAATGCTTTTGTGCCCCACCCAATCGAACCTATCTGCACTCCCCACAAGAGCCGGAGCGCTAGTCTAGTTCCTCATGCTAAAGCGGGTAGCTCCTCCACCACCACACTCTCTATCTTTCCGCCAATCACGCTTGACCGGACTACCAAACTAACTTCTTTAGTTAAGTCTGGATCTCCTTTCGACCCATGCCCACCAAAAATTCTTCACCTGGTCCCCAAGACCATTGCATCTGCACTTTAGCCCATTTTTAATCTCATGATTTCCTCGGGGTATTTCCCCACAGACTGGAACAAAAAGCCTCCATTTTGCCACTCCTGAAGAAACCAAATCTGGATCCTGAGGACCCATCCAGCTACAGACCTATATCCAGGCTGCTGTTTCCAGCTATGATCATAGAAAGATTCCTAAATGAAGAACTGTCCGCCTTTCATGGGGAAGGTGACATCTTAGACCACTCGCAATATGGTTTCCAGACCCACCATAGCACTGAATTGGCGCTAATCATAGCCACAGAAGAACGTAGGCAAACTTTTGACAGAGGGGGGAGCGCTGCCCTTATGCTGTTAGATCTCTCAGCAGCATCTGACACGGTCAACCACGATGTGTTGGCTGAGAGCCTCACCTCGCTGGGAATCAGGGATAAAGTGCTCTTTCTACTTAGATCCTTTCTGTCCAATAGGACACAATCAGTGGCACATGATGCATTTGTTTCCCCGGCTTTCTCACTACCTTGTGGAGTCCCACAGGGCTCATTGCTGCACCCCACCCTTTTTATCTTGTATGTTACCCCCTGGCCAAGGTAATAAGAAGCTTCGGTTTTACACTGGTGTCCTATGCGGATGACAAGCAGATAATTGTGTCCATTAACAGCTCGTCCGCGGATACTGCATCTCAATTTAAAGACTGCATGAGCCAAATAGGGAAGGGGATGCAGTTAACTGTTTAAAACTCAATAAATCAAAAACTGACGTTATGCTTTTTGGCAAAACACCAGTCATCTGGTCAGACAGCTGGTGGCCAAATCATATGGGTCCTCCCAAACACCAGCTAACAAGGTAAAGAACCTTGGAGTTCTCTTCAACACCAAGCTTTCCTTTGAATCCCAGATTAATCACACTACAGCAGCTTGCTTTTTCATTCTTAAAATCCTGAAAAAAGTACTTCCATTTATTCCATTTGAGCTAAGGGAAACCGTAGTCACAGCTTTAATTGGCTCTAGGCAGGACTATTGCAATGTCCTTCTCACTAGTGCGAGCAAGCGAAGTATGCATAAACTCCAGATGACTCAGAACGCTGCAGCTGGAGTCCTGCTTGGGCTCACTCTCCATGAATTTGGCCTCCAAGGCTCTCAGAGCTACATTGGTTGCCTATCAGCATACGCATTCAGTTCAAAGTTTTATGTATGGCGTTCAAGGCTACACACGGTCAGGGTCCTTGGCAACTGTCACAATTTCTCAAATCCTATATCCCGGCCAGATCACTGAGATTATCAGACAGCGGAAACCTGACCATCCCCAAGGTACACAAAGGAAAATGGGGAGGAAAAAGCTTTACCTACACTACTGCCAAACTCTGGAACTCCCTGCCTATTTCTATCAAAAAAGAACCCGACTTGTTTCAGTTCAGGAAGTGCTTAAAAACCTGGCTCTACTAGCACACCTCTACAGTTCGACCTCGGCAAGCTTGTCTATTTAGCACCTAGACACCTCTGGGTATTTGTAGTGCTATATAAATTCCTCATTTCATTTCAATTGGCACCCTTGATCTCCGCAGCTAAGCGGCAACCAACATCACCTTGGTAAACACCTGTGGCGCGCTGGTAAGGCCAAAGCGGAGCAAGCCAAACTGAAATGTCTGGTTACCCAGCGTGAACCGCAGGTAACGTTTGTGGGCGGCCAGGATGGAGATGTGAAAATGTGCGTCTGCAAAGTATAATGCTACCATCCAATCTACTGGGTCCAGGACAGACAAGACCTGAGGAAGAGCGAGCATTTTGAACTTCTTCTTGAGTAAGAAATTGAGAGATTGCTGGTCAAGCATAGGACAAAGGCCCCTGTCCTTTTTTGGGCACCAAAAAGTAGGGGGAATAGCAACCACAACCTACTTCTGGAGTCGGCACTCTCTCTATGGCTACTTTGGACTAAAGAGCTGTCACTTCCTTGACGAGACTCAATAGGTAGTCCTCCGTCAGCCAGTTGTATGTAGCTGGTATAAAATGAGGAGTAGTTGTGAAGGGGAGGTAGTAGTTCCTCCAGACGCTCTTCAAAACCCACCGGTCTGATGTCATAGTAAGCCAGTGGGGGAAGTGATGGTGGATCTTGCCTCCCCCCCACAGGGTCCCGCTTCTCCAAAGAGACGGGAGCCATCAAAAGGCATAACCGTGAGGGATGTTTGGACATCCCCAGAAGAGCCAGTAGTCCTCAACCAGATATGGTGCTGTAGGACCACTGGCAATGAAACAACTCTGACCATTGAGTCGGTGTTGTCCACATCTAATGGTCGACATATCGTTGGCAACAGTCTGAGAGAGTATGGCCCGGCCCTCCTCTGGACCACTGGCAGCACCTGCGCAACCATATACCGCAGAGAGAGGGAATAGTGGCCCAAAGGGAACACAGTACTTACAGACCACAGTGCAGGCTGGTGGAAGAAAACATCTTCTTGTCTAAGTTGTCCAGCCTCTTGGATTCCCGATCTGGGGGTGCAGTTGGGCATGTGTCAGGATTTATGTGGGAAGTGGAGGCTTGGACCAGGGTAGGGCGTTCTGTGAGGAATTTGGTGTCCCTTGGAGCGGATGGTGACAGTGGGCTATCATCCTGTTCTTAGGAACCCTCATGTTGGGCTTGGACCAGGTCCCAAGCAGGACCTCAGTATGTGCTACTTTAAATGGGAGAAGCAGTTCTGAAGGGGACACTCCCACCTGAAGCACTTCCGTCAAGATGTTAGCCTTGGCTGCTACCAAAAGCAAACTAAGGTCCAGGACTTCAGCCACCCTCCTCACCACCAATGCGAATGAAGCTTCCTCCTCCATGCCTAAATTAGGTGGAGAAAGCAAGCCAGTGTCTGGTGAAGTATCTAGTACGCTGGCATCCGCCAAATCCTCATCCTCATACCATTGCATGTTAATAAAATGAGCTGGTGAGCTGCGTGAAGATCTGTCTTGGCCTTCTTGAAATGCTGCGGTGAGAAGGTCCCGCCACTTTTCCCCAGAGCTGAGCAACTGTGCCCAATTCAATTCAATCATATGGCTGGTATTCCTAAGAACCCAGCAACTTCTCCCATTCCTCACCAAGTCTTAGCCCACTGGAATAGGGCTCATGCTCCAGCCCGGAGGGCATGGCTCCAGTCAGTGCCAGAGTTGGTGCCGGTCCACACCCCTCCAGCTCCATGTCGGCATCGGGGATATAAATGGGGAAGACATGGAAGGTGCCAGGAGCGACGGCCCCAGGACCGGTGCCGGGGAAGGTCAACAGGGCATGACCAGCACTGATCTGGATCAATCTGTGGACCTCTGGGGCCCGACAGGCGCTGACGTTGGAGCTGCCTGTGTGGATCCAGTACGGGTTCCTCCGGAACCCGCTGATCCCAAGGGCGCACCAGAGGGAGCGGGACTCCTAAAGATGAGATGCATAGCTTCATAAAATTCTCTCAATTGGGCAGGGGTCGCTCATGCTCCAGAAAACTCTAAGAGGCGCAGAGACTTCCCAGGCGCTGGCTCAACAGCATAGCCAGGACTCCAGTGATGCTCCCTTGTCTCCTCGGTCAAAATTCCTTCACTTTCTAAACTTATATTCAGAAAGCTCTAAAACATATGATTTATTTAATTTTTCTGTGCAGGTGCTTGTGTTAAAATAAAATGGAAACTGCTTCAGTGAAGTAATTACATCAGACCTGATGATTTCGGATTAGGCCACTTTCATTTCAATACCTTATTTTGTTATCACTGCTTGGAGAGCTACATTGCAGCCTAATAATGCAAGGGTTAGGAGTTGGCTCAGTCGCTCATTACCTTTACAAAACACCCGTGGGCGCATGAAGTCACCACTCTAGTCCTTGGAAGCAGATAGTTATCCCACCACAAGTCATGGACAAGAACAGGTAGTTATTTATACAAGGAGAAAATACATAAACAATTGTTGTCTGTGGTTGCCCTGCTGGATCAATAGGTAAATCGGATACCAGCGATTGGGAAAAGTACATTTATCCCCATTGCACTGATGCAGTAATTGAGGAATCGCTTTCCACAACAATTTGTCTTGAATTGAAATATAATGTATATGAGCAATGTATTTAATGATAAGAAATACTAAGTCAAACATAATAGATTAGAATGCTCACTGTGAAAAGCTGGCTTGGTATATGGTGCACACTTATGTAAGTGGGCATCCTGCATCAATCCAGACGGGACCTTATGGTGATTTTAGTGGTCTTAGACAACCTTAGAAAGCTCTCTAAGTGGCGGCTGTGGAGAGCAGCCTTCAGGCTTAGTTCAGAAGTAGTGTAAAGCAGCTTGGTTTACCAGAGCATAATCTTATTGATATAGATTAAGTGAAAAATACCCACACAGTGTATTTATAAGACACTCACTAACACATACAGATATCTACAAGGCAGAGCTATACACAATGCACACAATAATTTGCAATAACAACAGATAAGTTGCATAGATACAGAGTGGTCCCCAAGGGGAGACAAAACCATATACTAAAATAGTGGTATGCGAACCACGACTCAAGTCAAGACTATACCCAGAAGAGGCAGAAGTGCTGGGGAACCAAGGAACCACCCGAGGTAAGTAAGCAGGAACCCCACCGAGGCTGTGTGCAGAGTGGGAAAACGACAGCGGGCTCAATACAAGTCAATGGGCAAGTCGCAGTTGCAATTCTAAAGAAGAAGGACCCTTCCCAGTGGACCCTGAAGAAACCCTACGGAAGACAGAAGGTTGGAGGGCCACCCCACCCGTGGAAACCCTAGGAACCAGGATACTTACACCAGGGAAGCTGGGTGTATAGGTGTGAAGTGGCGTCAGAAACTGCTGTCAAACTCAAATGATAACTTCAGGAAGATGCCGCTGCTGGAGAAGGTGAAAGTATCCAGTGGAACCCAAAGGTAGATACACGATGAGAAGTAACTGCAAGCAGAGGCAACAGAGAGTCTATATCACTTGGGAGTGACCAGGAGGCCCGGAAGACGAATGCCCACCAAAGTCGGGTGTTGTAGGAGAGCCGACGATAACCTTGGAGCTACAGCTGTGCGGACCAGGCAATGTTGTGGAAGAACAGGAGCTGATCACAAGCTGCCTCACGTAGGATATCAAGAGTTGAGGGTTCGGAGTCCATCGGGAGCACCAGCAAGCCTTGGCAACTGCAAACAATGTGGGAAACAAAGCAGCAAGGTCTAGATGACTCACCTCAAGCAGGGGAGTCAGAGCAGGACCCGAGCAATCAGTGTGGCCGCTGAAATCAAAGAAGACCCTCAAGAGGACCCACAGGCTGGAGGCATTCGAGTCACAATAGGATCTTGAGCAGTGAAGAACCACCACCTTTGTTGCTGAGCCTTTCGGAGTCCAGGATCAGCAGATCGGGCAGGGAAGTGACTCCTTCACTTCAAACGAGATTCCTTCAGGTGTCTTGGGCGTCTACAGGCCTTGGAAGGTTCCTGTATGGAGCACAGGCACAGAAGCTGCAGCAGGCAAGCAGGGCAACAAGAACAGGAGCAGCAGGAGTCTTCCTAGTTGCAGTCTTGATGCCCAGAGCAAAGTCCAGTGAAGTCCAGAGTGCCCAGACAGTCGAAGAAGAAGTGGTGTCTTGATATGAATCTAGTCCGATCATGAATCTAGGGACCCACCTTCAGGTAAGCCCTAAGTACACTAAGGAAAGGGTTGGTACAATTCATGGTTCCCTCCCAGGGGAGGGACTGGACAGTGGGGAGGATACTCCCATGTCCTTTATCCACAACTAGTCTATGAAAGGAGGGCACCAAATGTGCCCCTAAAGCAAACGGAGAGGCGCTGTCAAGTGCTCCCACCCGGCTCCAATAAACTAAACCCTGTCTGGAAGGTGGTCCCACCTTCCTTCCCCAGCAGGAGGGCCGAATCGTGTCTCTGGTCGGCAGCAAGTAACCGAAGAGAAAGAAGTTGCACACCTTTTTAATCAAAACGGAGTAGTATCTTTTTATTTTTAAATGAATGGTGCTACGGTGCTGCACTTTCTGTTTGATCAAGATCCTTTATGAACACAATAGAATACTAGCAAGAAAACTTGCTGGCCCCGTGCACTATTCACTGGGTTTCCAACCGAACCCCACTCAATGATTCAATATACTGAATAACTCAACACTGCTTCAAATTGAATTAATCCCAAAATAATTTTTTGTATTCATTTTAAACATCAATTATACAATCATTTTTAAGTGTAACCATTGAAATTAATACATTCAAAGTAGATATAAACAGTCTTCACATATCTTACATGAATCACATCAAAAATAATGTATAACAAAACATGAATGATCATTCCATATGCTTGTCGAAAAGGCCCGATGCATTACGGGACTGTACCGTCCCTTCCTCAGGGGCAAGCCTCAATCTCAACTGTAGTGATACGATAGCGTGATGGTCGGCAGCAGCCATACTGTCTGGTTCTAAAAGACTGACACCGGGAGCACTAAGGGCCTCCCGGAGGAGTTTTACAGTGCATGGAATCATACCTCCACTCCGTTTATGGTGTGGAGGTATGATTACAACATAAACATGACAGAGTTCTTTGAACAAGTTTAGAGATGGTCATCACGTAATGACGAATGGCCACTCTATGTATCGTAATGGCTGCTGCACTGACAACGCGGGAGAACAGACTCTGAAGGTTGTAGGGGTGTCCTACTCATACAGGGGCCCCCTCACACTTAGAACCGAGCACCCTGCCTTCAGGATTGAAAGGCCCGCTTAGGGGTGACTTATAGCTGTTAATTGCAGTAACCTTAGATATAGGGAACCCTTTATCTTTCATAAGTGGCGCTAGCACCAGCTTACAAAGGCTGCAATGGCAGGTCTGCTGTTACAGTGTGACTGGTCTCCCATGGGTGGCATAATACATGCTTCAGTCCATGGGACACCCCATGGGGTACCTATGCCCTGGGTACTCAGTACCCTATACTAGGGACTTTTAAGGGTACACCAGTATCCAAATCTGGTAGGTACCTAAGTACTTACCATAACCAGTTGAGGACGATAGCACCAGGCAAAAAGTGGGGGTAATCATAAATGCAGGTCCTACTTTCCTACACTCACCATGTTAATAAAATGCGCTGGTGAGCTACATGAAGATCTGTCTTTTCCTCCTTGAAATGCTGCAGCTGAGGAACTGTGCCCAATTCAATTCAATTATTTATTATGATTTGGAGCTCCGAGGAGTTCCACGCAAAAACATACACAAACAACTCCAATTTACCAGATCAACTGACACTTAAAAACAAGCTAGTAAAAACACAAAGTATCAGGAATTCAGTTTTCTTGAAATAATACAAAATGCATAGTTGCATGTGAATTGCAAAGAGGTGGGATATGAGCGCAAAATCAGTTTCAGAGTCCTTTCAAATACAAAGCTAACAAGGGCAGGGCAAAGCGAGTTAAACCATTAGATTCTTAGACGATTTTGACTGTGCATTTACGAGGATGCTAAAAATATATTTATAAAAATGCTTTTAGTTCAACAAGGATTAAGATACAAAGGGATTAAAAAGTTCTAAATTTTGTTATATAATACACAGTAACTAGCAGCATAAAGGATGGCAAAAATACTCTCTTGGCGGGGGTCAATCTGTACTGGGAGAATACCCCTGCCAGGAAGAATGGGAGGGGCTTTATGCATGGCCTGCCCAAAATCTGGCACCGCATTATGAGTTTGTAAGCTCGCTAAATCGTGATCTTTCATTATTCCTCGGGGTGCTATATTTACTTTAAAATTCTCCCATGTATATCCCACTCCACTCCCTATAAAATTTGGATATGCCTATAACTTCCTGCCCTTGCGTCTCCACTAATCCCTCCGATAAAGGGTCAACTACCATAGTATTGGGAGGGGTAGGATTTATCTCCGAACGCCCCAAGTTCCGGCAGTTGTCAAGGACTGTAGGCCTAGGTTCATTCCTACTTTGTAGAGCGATCAAAGTGTCTGGTTCATCAAATACCATAGAAAACCTCAATTGTTTGGGCTTACGCCTTGGGATACACTAAATCCTGTTCTCCCTTCGACCTTTTAATTAATTACTTTCTTTGAGAGGGGCCCCCTCCCTAGGGGGAACAGCATCTAAATTATCCCTGGGCCATTTTACGAGGAGTGGGACAATTAATGATTCAGTGGCGCTGGACATGTTGGTGTTCCCTTTTTTTAAATAGAGTAAACCTGCAACTAATTAGTGGATGTAGGTACATTAGTGTTTCCCCTGTGACTACATGCCAATTGTCCCCTAACAACTTTTTTGAGGGGCAGTACAAAATGTGGGACTAACTCTAGGCAGTAGAGTGGGAGACCCCCCTTGTCTTACCAAACCTCAACCTGGATTTCCAACTCCGACACACCATGTATGTCTGGCATGCATGAGATTTTACTTCAATACTCTTTTCTTCTTTACTTATACAGGGACGGAAGGAATTGAACTTTTGGACCCCATTAAAATTGGTGAAAGGACATCCAGTATGTGATCAGAGTTGATAGAGGTTTTCGCCAGCAATGATAAAATTGATGCGAGAATCCTCTTTAAAACAAAGTATATCAAGATTGCCCCCCCCCCAATCTGTTCTCCGCTACATTTATTAGTTGCCAGAAATCATGTACATTTTTATTTGGATATGCCTCTGACACCTCAGAATTTGAAAAACCAAAGTATTGCACAAGGGACACACTAGAGGTGGTGCTACTATACAAAGTTGGCATACGGGGGCAACAAGCATGATTATCCGACGACAGTTTTTATTCCAACTCTTTGGCAACTAGCATTTTCAAGTTTGCCTCCAATACTTTGGTTTTTTTCAATCGGTATGGTGATGTTCGGCACTGTATGATCCTCCAAATCCCCAAGATTGAGGCTGCAGTCTACCATCTGTGGCATTTGGGGGGTCGTTTTAAGGGAAAGACGGCCAGGTGATTGCTCTGCAGTGCTCAAAGGGCCAGTTTTATCGACCGAGAAACACGGCCCGCAGATACGGAAAACAAGTTCTCAGCAAAATGTATGTCAGTTTGAACCTTGACAACTTCCATTACAAAGTCCATTTCCATCTCTGTGTATTCAGCCACTAACTAAAGTGTACTCATCAGAGGCCTGAGTTAATGGAGTTACTCCCCCTTATGTTCTGATAGGTGAAAATAAGGTAATGTGGAACAGTCAGCTCAGACAGAGCAGAGCAAGGACCCACCTCATCCTCACTAACTACACCAGAAGCCACTGCAGGGTCCTTATCCTTTACCACTGTGCCACTCACGCCCTTCGAGAACATCAACAACACAGTGGGATGGGATTTCAGGTTTGCCAGGTGACCCTGGGGTTCCTTTCGCCTGGTCATTTTTTGTAACTTGAGGGGACTGAGGTACAACTAGCTGGCCCTGATGCGGACCCTGGCGACCCTGCGGATGATCCTGAAGGAGTGATTGAGCGCCCTGGACGCTCTGAGCATAAGCACCTGGAGGGCATCACCAGTGAATTTTTTTGGTTTGTGGGCTGGCAAACAATAGTTAGCCTTGTTACTCGTTACTGATTCGCGAATTTCTACAGTAACACTGAAGTCACTGGTGCCAATGGCTTCCAAAAAGGAGAGCCCCCGGGAAAGGGAAAAAAAATGTCAGGACGCAGGGGTCACTAGTGAACACTAAAAGTTGCTGGGAGCCACGAGTAGCAAATAAGAAAACACATTTGAGGGGGAATTTATATGGGGTCCGCCTTTTGTGACCCACTTACAATTCAATAAGTCCTTCAGGTGGGAAAAAAAGGAGGCTGATGGTTAAAAAAAGGTTTACGCAGGTGAACAGGAGGTAACAGGAAAACAAGTGTGCCCACAAGCGAGCAAAATGGGCAAACCGAGACTGAGCAGAGCTCACCGGACCATCCCACAAACCGCACCCAGTCCTAGATAGGCTGTCTCCGCCGGGGGGGGGCTATGCTATTCCCAGGGGGCCACTTCGCCCTTCACAGTCAGCCGCCTTTCTGCCTCCTCACCTTCTTCTTCTTATAGGCTTGATCCCCTTGGTCAGGAAGCTTAGAGGTGAGTGGATCCCGGCCACAGCCTTGCTTGAAGCTCCGCTTGATGCTTGAAAAAAAAAGGCTCCTGGGCCCTATGTCGAGCCAAATCTAGCCGGGGGGCTGGGGGCCAGGGATTTAATAACTATTAAAGTCGATGCCATAATACAGTATATGAATATCCTAACAACAACCTCGAGACAAAAGAAACCCATATATATATAATAAAAAATGGGTTATTCCTCATCATGTTTGTTTTTCTTTTATAAAAGACCAAAATAATTGAGACCCAAAAGACTCAGTTTGCAGAGCGGGGAGGATGGATGGGTCATTAAATCTGCAGCTAGATGCAGTCTCTACCACATAATGCATTACTGAAGGTAAGTAACTTGCTCAACTGATAGAGACATCAATCGAGATTTCTTAATTTAGAATCAAATGCCAAAGCCATACCATCCCGGAGGAGGGTCTGCCAACAATAAACATCTAAAGTCTCTTACTAAGAGCTACCAGGCCCAAAATAAAAGAGAGGGTGAGGACCATAAATGTATAATAATGCAGATGTGCAGATATACACACTACCCTATAGAGTCCCCTAGACGGGGCCATAGGTAAATAAAGTTGCAAGACACTTAAACAACAGAAATAACATACCCATGCCAGAAAGACAAAACCGTTTTAAGATCTCTCTTCACAATAACTGTGGACATGACCACAGTAACAAAAAGTATAAGGCAATAAACCCATATGAAAGATATCACCCATGACAATAAGACTTTGTCTTCAACCACATGGTTATATATTCAAATCCGAACGGCATGTTCAAACATATGAACCCAGAACAGCCAGCCGTGCTGTTGACCCACACCTGTAAACCACCTATGGACAGAACTGCTCTGTAAAGAACACAGAGAAAATCCATCCCCTATGGAGAAAACAAATGTTCATAAAATAGAACTGTCAAAGACAACCTTAGCCCCATATTGACATAGAAGCAGTCCTTCCATTGAAAAAAGAACTAGGGATGTACAAGGACATCTAAACATCCCATAAATACAAAAATACAGATGTAGATGGAGACATAGGGGTAAAATATTCAAACGCCTATGTATCAACAAAAGAAGATAGCTGAAAGAGAAATAACCCACAGGCAACAGTGTCATAACAATATGTGACCATAGCAGAATCATACCCTTAGAAATGCAACAGCATCAAACCCATCTGAGTAATGCATATTGCCTAAAAGACCAACATTACACCATGGCAGCATAAAATCGAATAAGATATCGAGAAGTAAAAGAAATCTTGATAGCCTAACCAACAAGAAGGTCTGCACAAGACCTTGCCTTATAAATAGAGACCATCATCAATGGACTAGTAAAAACTGAAAAAGACGAATTTTTATTTGCCTACTGTCTAGGTGCCACGTGAGAACCTAACCTACAGCCCGAAAGGCAGAAAATAAGGCAAAGAGTTATCTACCCACAACTATAGACAGGCAGATGTTGAAGGGAATTTCCCTGTAAGAGAGCACTAATACTGAATAACAGGAATAACAGTCTTGTAAAAAATGTAGAACTGTGAGACCCACGCCTCTCCCCTCAAGGATCAACCTACATTAATTTAAGGTAGAGAAGAAATGGTACACCACAGAGGGAAATGTTCTCAAACAACCTTTCCCAATAGAAGGAATAGAGTCACTGAAGATACTATATCTGCCGGAAGGCCTATAACAACCTGATATCACACCAGGAAAGTCAGCAACCAATAATGCTGAAAGAACATGAACATGCTACGCAACACTGGTCATAAGACAGAACCTGAAGAGCAACATAATGTTTGCCAATAATGTTCTACCTCCAACAGACATAAAGAACCGCAGGCAAACACAAGCCTGTACCAGGGTAAAACGTGAAGCCACATAATAACAATGTAGGCATAGGTATCTTCTGTGAAAATACCAGAAGGAATCTTAGGATAGACACCCTAGTGCTGTACCCTACAACACATATTATGCCAAGCCTATCAAGAGGGTGTTTGCACCCAAACTCATTAAAGGGTCAGATTGTACACCCCATGACTCCATAGGATACAAATTCAAAAATACCATTGAGAACGTCCATATACATAGAGTAGAACTCAGAGCCCTCAAACATGAGATAAACAGTGCATAATCTGAGCTAGTCCTTCTCTCTCTCTCTCTCTCTCTCTCTCTCTCTCTCTATATATATATATATATATATATATATATACACTATACAAACTGAAAATCTGTCATCCACAGAGTCCAGCACTTCTGCAGCTAGCAGAATTGCCAAGAAAACCACTTATCACTGCAACATAACTTCTGCAACCCCAACTGCATGGGATAAAAAAAACTAGGTATCAATTACCTTTGTATTCAGAAAAAACACTAACCTCGACGTAGCAGTTGGAATACATCATAACTCAGTTGTGTAGATAACCCTCTACACAAGATCAACACCAACCTCAAGCTTTTTTGTTGTTGTCCTGATTGTGCAATAAACAGTTTAGGATAAAATAAGGACTGCCGGGGGCCCCGTTCTAACTGTACCAGCCCGGCCCTACCCTGGGACATACAGCTGGATGAGAGTGAATGGGGGTGTCCTTCCAGCCACTGGGCCCCCTAGCAGTGGGTCCACCACTAGCCTAGCACCCCAGCTAGAGGTTCTTTATGCTGATTCACTTGATAGGGGAGAGTTACCCTGCACAACAAGGGATGCACTTGTGATCTTACTCCCTAAAACCAAAGACACAGCTGCCAGAGTGATGCATTTTAGACCCCTTTCAATGTCAAACCTGGATTTTAAAATCCTTAGTAAAGTCATCTGGACCAGAATGGCTTCATTAACTCCCGCTGTAACTCCTACAATCTTCGGAGACTCTACTCCGTGTTATACCAGGAGGAACCTTCCTGGCATTTGACACGATTAGTTGGGAATACCTCTTAGAGTTCATGCTGCGAATGGGCATTGGGAATAACTGGGTGAAATGGGTGCAGCTCCTTTATGCGTCTCCAACTGCAAGGGTAAAAACAGGGAGGAAGATCTCTGCTCAATACACAATCTTCCGAGGCACTCAACAGGGTTGCACTCTTCCTCCCCTCCTGTTCGCTTTAGCAATAGAACCACTCACGGTAAAAGTCCGACTAGGGGGTGCTGGACTGGACCTTGGGGTAGGCACTCAGATATATACTATTTCACTTTATGGAGATGACTTGTTGATTTATCTTGGGGACGCAGTGAATTGTACCACGTCAGCAATGCAGATTTTAGAAGGCTTTGGCCAAATATCAGGCCTTCGGTTTAATAATACTAAAATATATTTATCTCCTATAATGGGACCGCTGCCCGAGCCAGAGGCTTTACAGTTGAAAATACAGTGGGCCTCCCACTCTTTTAAGTACTTGGGCATCCAGGTGTTCCACTCATTGGAAGATATGAGGGAAGGAAACTTGGGTAGGGCAGTAAAGCCGCTTAAATCCTGTGTTCAGTTCTGGCGCACACTGCAACTCTCTATTATGGCTTTGTTTTCTCTATCCAAAATGGTCATGCTACCCAGGCTTTTATATTATTTTGTCAACCTCCCAGTTTTGATGATCCCGGGATGGGTTCATCCGCTAAATTTGCTACTGAGAGAATTAGTGTGGGATGGCAGGCGCTCGAGAGTCTCCTTGAAAACGCTGCGGCGCCCCATGACAGAAGGTGGACTAGGAGTGTCGAACTCTGAATCCAGACATATATACCCCTATGTTTCCCATCGTGGGTTTACCACACGGTACTCCCATGTCAATATTTACTGAAGATCAACTGGCAACGTGGACATGGATGGGGGTGGAAAATGTAGGATACTTTTATTTGGAAAAAAGGCTTCTACTCTTTGAGGAACTGGTGGAGGGTACTTGCCTTCCTCCAGAACAGTTCTTACATTATGATGCCTTAGTACGCACTTTTGGACAAAAGAGTGGGGAAGGACGAGAGGAACCTGAGACACACATAATCTTGCATGCACTGATAACCCTGGGTAAGGCTGGGCACCAGGTGAAGTGGTTCTATGCCACCTTTCTTACTGCTTCTCTAAACCCACTGGGTGACTTGCGAGGGAGATGGGAAAGGATATTAGGAGGCGCACTCACTGATGTTGAATGGGGCAAAATCTTGCAGTCCCGAAGAAGATTTCCCGCAACACGCGCCTTAAATATATACGATTTAATGTCATCCATATGACCTATATTACCCCTCACCAACTTAACATCACTTACGGGAGGATATGCGCAACTGCCAGAGATGTGCCCACCCTGATGTCGATTTCATACATATGCTCTTGGATTGCCAAACGCTACGCCCTTTTTGGGACACCATTGTTCTCAAACTAAAAGAAGTTTTGGGAGGGAGTTGGCATCGACAGCCCAGGTATGTTTGTTGGGACACTTTCCTCGTCCACTGAAACGCAAAGTTGGGAACAGATTGATCGACTTTGCCCTGGGTCTTACCAGGCGCAGAATAGCATTAGTTTGGAAATCTGCGCAGGGACCTAAGATTAAACACTGGAATGAGGATGTGATTAACTGGGCGGGTGCTGAGGGTGGAGCACTGAGTTGGGAGGAAGCTAAAGGAGTGTGGCAACACCCCATAGCGGACCTATGGAAAGAAATGATGATGTTCTGCGAACAACCGGCGCACACTAGTGAAGAGGAATGTGAGGGGGAGTAGGATACCCCGAATGCTGACGTTGAGCACCGATGATGTGCATAGATAGGAGTGTACATGTTCCTTCCCTCAAACTATGTACTGTAGTGACAAGCAATTAGGTCCATACTGGACAATGCTGGGGAGGGAAATTTCTCCCTCTCGCTTGATATACACCAGTGGGCTGATGCCCTCTAAGCTCAGATACCCTAGATAAGAATAGTTGATTTTTAACCTATAGTACTCCAGGGCACATACTTTACTTTGTTATAAAAGTTTTTTTTGTTTTTCTTCTTTAAAAATGTCAGACCATAATGCGAAACTACCAACCGGTAATGTGAAAGACTCGAACGAAATGCATACTTAGTAATGGAAGATACAATTGTACACTCAGATCCTTAGCTATTTCTTACCTGAATATTGGACTGCATTACAGCGATAAACATGCAAACCACTGAGCGGAGCCCTCTTGGGGATATATATGCTGTAAGACCATGTTGACCCTCAGGAGGGCGCCGTCTGTAGATTTATTTACTGTCTGTGTGCTGAACTGTGATATAAAACATGCCAATAAAAATAAGTTAAAAAAAATAATAATAGAGCGGGGGTAGGATCATCCAAATTGGGACGTAATATCCTGCCAGAACATATATTCTGCCAAACATTCTAACCTTCACTATGACCCATCTCCCCTTAGGGTCACTACTAACGGCTTCTATTAGTACTTTTACAGCTTTCTTAAACAGAATGCTGACCCCTTTCACGTAGAATGCTTGATCAGTACAGATATATGTCCACTCCGCTTTGTTTCTTCATTATTTTCCCCATTCTGCTTTTAGGAGATGTGTTTCCTGTAAGATTATTATTTTGTTTTCTGCCGATTTTCGATAGTCCAAAATCTTTTGTCTTCTACTTCTAACCCAAAGGCCATTTACATTCCAAGTTAGGATATTGACTGACATTAGGCTGGATTGTATCGTTACAGATGCTCCCCCCCCAATTTAGTCTTAACTCTCTTAGGTTCTAACAAATTAGACAAAAATGTTTTTCTTTTTTTTCCCCATATACTCCCACCCCCATTGTGAAATTTTCAAAGGATCCAACCAGCCCCCCCCCCCCAATCCCTCGCCCTACCTTGGAGAACCTTCCGTTTCTTTCTGCAGCAAGACAGTTGCGCTTTAATCCAATTTATTAGAGACTCCACACCTCCTTGGGGTCCCTTAGGTTGTGAATTTGGTTTCCCCGCTGTTAGAACTGGTACCATTGGCGTGAGTCTCCCTTCCATTTTTCGCTGTTGTCTCCTCTGTTTTTGATATGTTTTTGCTGGTTTACCTGCTTTGGGCACTGTGCCACTGCTATTCAGTGCCACAGTGCAAGTGCTTCCTATTGTAAAATGTTGTAATGGATTAGTGACTCCATGAGTGGCTTATTTATTTACCTGTCAGACCCTAGCACAGTGCACCATGTGTGCCCAGGGCCTGTAGATCAAATGCTGCTAGTGGGCTTGCTGCACTGATTGTGCCACCCACAGAAGCAGCTTGTGAAGTGTGTCTCAGGCCTGCCATTGCAGAGCCTGTTTGCAGTCGTGTACTGCCATGTCGACTAGGTAAGTGCACCCACTTATCAGCTCCTAAACCTTCCCTTTTCTACATGTTAGCCATCCCTAAGGTAGGCCCAAGGGCAGGGTGCATTTTAAGTAAAAGGTAGGATGCCCTGGTGTGTGTGGCATGTTCTGATAGTGAATTACAACCAATTTAGTTTTTCACTATTGCAAGGCTACCTGTCCCCATAGGCCAGAATGGGCAATTTGATTATAATATCCTATAATCCTAACTGACCCAGGGAACATGGTAGAAAAACAAATTTAGTATGCCTGAACTCAGACTGTTAAAATACATCTTTTAGTGAAGGTGATTTTTACATTCTGTGTTTGAAAATACAACTTTAAAGAAGTAGGTATTTTCTTGCCTAACCATCGAGCCTGCCTCTGCTAGGTTGTGTATTGCATGTCTGGTTTATGAGTGACAGGAGGGCTTGGGCTCTAGCAGTCTGATAAGTCAGGGCTGGGCTGAATAGGATCTTGGCTGAATAGAGAGTAGGGGGCGGAGATTTCCTTTCACTCTCCTAAGCCCTCATAGAACAGAGAGTACGGGGAGGAGATTTCCTTTCAGCTCCCTAGGCCAGGTCTGCTTTCAACAATGCAGGCTCCACCTCCTGCCGGGAAGCTGCACCAGTGAGGATAGAACTGGTTTTGGACAGGTACAGACGCTCTCAGAGAACAAATAAATTAGTAGTATAAATATTGGGGCCCAGACCCCTAGACTTTAGATCACTTCTGGGAATCAAGACGAACCTTTGCCGGGAAGAGGCACCAAGGAAGCTGAAGGATTTGACTACCCCTGTGCCATTGTGCTATTTTCTGGGTTTGGACTGCAGTGATTACTTATTTGCAAGGGAAGCTCTAGAGGGCTCTATTTTTGGGTCTCAAAGATCAAAGGTAGGGTGACCAGAAGTCCTAGTTTTTGTTGGTGTTTCGGGTGAGCATGCACGCGCACTGCTTAAGCAAATCAAGCTAATCCGCTCCCAGTACCCTTGGCATCCCCACACCAGCTCGATCAGAGGCGCAACTAGAGTACCCACAACTCCTTGGTAGAGTGCTTTCATCGCACCATTGTGTCTATCAACGGTAACTCAAGTGGGATAACTTAGCAGCTTAAACCACTTTGTGAGAGAAACTGCCTAAATTTTGATATCTCTTCTTTACTTCTGATAATGGGAAACTTGCTTGTAAAAGTCCAGTCAAACATAAGTTAGACGTGAAATAATACAAACATATTTGTACAGAAGGAAATTTTATGTGACCGCATCATAACGAGGATATGACAGCCCTATTTTGCAAGTGTGAGAACAGCAGGCTGATTTTGTGCGCTGCAACGTTGGCCTGCAGCTTTTCCCAGTTGTTTGAAACACCACAAGCCTCTCGGCGTGTTTACCGCCAGTGTAAAAGGCACAGAGAGGCCTTTTCAGTGTCCTGGCGACAAGCACCCACTGGCATACCCATGGGGGGAGGAGGGAGCATTTGCACTGTTAAATAAAATGCCCGTGGGCACAGTAGTAGGAAGTGTGGACCTGCAGGGGCTCTAAGAAGGGGTGAAAAAGCGACAAACAATCATTAACAAGCAAATGGTCTTTTAAAGACCAGTGAAGTACTCGGGTGAGGCTGTGTGTGCGCCCAGAAGCTGTCTCAGCCTGGGCGGTGGGGGGGCACTGAGGAGTCCTAAAGCTGACGGCTTGTCAGAGCAGGGGGTACTGCTACACTAGTTATCTTTATTTAGACCCCGCCCCTACTTAGATAGGCTACACCCCGTCAATGTTTGTTCCGCCCCTTTTAGAGCACCCCCACTTTTTTCCCCACTTAAAGCCCTGATACAAGACTTCACCACCAGCTCCCCCTTAATTTCCTTGCTGGGAATTCTATCTGCAGAAACCTGCGTATTGTTGGTTGCTGGAAGAGCAACGCAACGAGAAGAAGCATGTCACCGGCACAGCTGTTGCTGTCGTATCACCGGAGGAGCGTGTTGCTGCTGCAGAGGTTGCCATCGCATCACTGGAGAAGCATGTCTTCATTGCAGCTGTTTGTCGTCGCATCACCGGAGAAGCATGTCGCCACCACAAGGGTCGCCGTCGCATCACCGGAGAAGCGTGTCGCAGGGCCTGTCGCGGCTCAGAAGTTCCTGAGGCGCCGCACGGCCGTCGGGTGTGCATACATCACCTTCAAATCGTCGCACCACATCAAAGACGCCATCTTACCGTACCACCAGCTCCCCCCTGAATTTCCTTGCTGGGAATTCTATCAGCAGAAGCCTGCATATTGTTGGGAGCCGCTGCAGCTGTTGCCGTCGCATCACCGGAGAGGCGTGTCGCCGCTGCAGAGGTCACCGTTGCATCACTGGAGAAGCGTGTCTCTGTTGCAGCTGTTTGTCGTCGCATCACCGGAGAAGTGTGTCACAGGGTCTGTCGTGGTTCAGAAGTTCCTGAGTTGCCGCACAGCCGTCGCGCACGCATTGCTCTCACATCGTCGCACCGCATCAAAGAAACCAACTTGTTACATCGCTCCGGATCATCGCATCAAGACGCCATCTTGTTGCATCGCAACCAGAACGCAAGACGAGATCGACGCACCACCTCCTCTCCGGTAAGGAACAGACGCATCGCCTACTTTGCGCAAGCATTGAGAAACAGACGCATCGCCTCCCCCAACGCAAGGAACTGTCGCATCGTCCTCCCTGCGAACCTTTTGTTTATCTTGCATTATGCTTCCAAAGGTACTTTGTGAGAAACGTGTCGCATTTACTAACCATTGAACTAAGCAATTTTTTTCATTTAAAACTCATTTTCCTAATACTGTATTGTGGATTTTTGTCGTTTGGGTCTTGTGTTAAGTCTATATAAAGAATACTTATTTTTTATGAAACCTGTGTGGTGTCCATCTGTAGTGTTCACTGTATTACTGAATGTGTTCACAAATGCTTTACACACGGCCTCTGAGATAAGCCTACCTGCTTGTGCCAAGCTATCACAGGGTTGGACAGGGATTATTTTAGGAGTGTAGCCCCCTTACCCTGACTAGAAGCAAGGGTCCCTATTTGGACAAAGGTGCAAACCATAGCCAACTAGAGACCCCCAGTTCTAACACTCGCATTATTCTCAAAGATGCTGGGAAGCGCATTTGGAGTGACGCCCCCAGGGTCCTTAGGCCTTGCATGCGTTGCCCCAGCTCCCGCTGTCTATCCTGCGTTGCTTTAGAGATATCTGATCTTATTCTGAACACCCATTCACCTTTTGTATAGGATCCTGCTTTTAGAGCCTCACTTAGAATTCTCTCCTTCAAGGCATGTGTTTTCCTTGGCTTTCCTTTCCCATACGGGTTCCTACACACTCTCTGGATGTCTTCTCCTAGTATCCCAGGCTCTGTTCCTGGGAAAAATTCCTTCAGGAGATTAAACATGAAGCTTTTGATGTTCTCCCCTTCCTGTCCCTCCGGGACATTCAGGATCCTCAGATTATTCCGCCATGCCTGGTTTTCCAGGGATTACATTTTTACTCTGGGGTCCATCTTTTTTTTTGTTTAAATCTTTTTATTAGGGTTTTGCATTTCAAAGTCCCAAGTGGGGGCATTATACCAATCATATGTCAGTTGTTACACACATAGAAGGGTTACATAAAATCCACAAATATAACTTCAACATATGGATTCCACTCCACCCGGTGGGATTGTACATACTCGCTCGTGGATTTGCAGGTAAGTAACTGATTGTAAAATAGTGTGTCTCTCTGTGTCTTGTCCCTTTGGCTACGTACTGGCGGAGACAGGTATGAATATCGTCCCCGTGTTTGCCTATATGAACCCATACTAGATAGTCAGTTACTAGCATTTAATGT
This sequence comes from Lissotriton helveticus, assembly GCF_964261635.1. Classification (NCBI taxonomy): domain Eukaryota; kingdom Metazoa; phylum Chordata; class Amphibia; order Caudata; family Salamandridae; genus Lissotriton; species Lissotriton helveticus. The sequence goes on along the minus strand of NC_136061.1, from coordinate 772,204,129 downwards.
GTATGCCGGTATCTAAACCACCGACTGAAACTGAACTGGAAACTGTGGGGAGAAACTTTTTCATAGAACCTGAGGAGGGGGAGAGCGTGGAGGATTGGCGAGGGCGAGTGGATGTGGTGGGCGGAGGGTGTACGGGCCATTGGTCCAATGAGTGAGGGTCGCGAGGGCCCCAGGGGGAGAGGGAGCATTCTGTTTGGGGTGGCGGGCATTGTCCCTAATAGGGTTAGGTGCTCGTAATGTCAAATCCAGCCTGTTGGGGATCTCACTCTCCTAGCATCTGACTAGGTGGATTGGGGTGTTGTGAGGAGCCGCGGGATTGAGGCGAGAATGGCCTTGGTGTATCATCTATTGTAACCCTGGGCGAAGCACTACGCTACGCTCGCGAAGTTTTCGCAACTTCGCACTACGCGAGCTGCACGTAGCACAGTGCGAACATGCGTAGTGCAGCGTAGCGTAGTGCAGCGGTAATTTTTTGCTTGTTCGCGGTCCTGAACGTCATGTTCGCGACCGCGAGCAAGCAAAATGACATCCCGGCAAGATTCTCATTATAATCTACTCGAGCAGCAGAAAACTACAGCTCGCACTGTGCAATATGCCGTTTTCAATGCTTGCACAATGCCGGATGCTTGTCCGCACTGTGCAATCATTGAAAAGGCATCTTGCACAGTGCGAACATGCTACTACGCAGCTCGCGTAGTGCTACGTGAAGTTCGCGTAGTGCGAAGTGCACTTCGCGTAGCTTCGCGTAGCGCTACTTCGCGAACTACGCCCACCCTTAATCTATTGTTGTCTCCTGCTTAAATTGTATGAGCAGCTGTGCCCATTCTAGGGAAATGGGATGTTTGCGTGTACCCTTCACTTCTTCCTCCCGTAGAGTATCTTCTTCTGCTGCCCCCCACTTGCTTACTGCCTCTATCCAGGCTGCTTCCGGGGCGCCCGAGGGGGCTCTCCAGTGCATAGCTATAGCTCGTTTCGCTAGGACAAGGGTGAGGGATGCAAATCGCCATTGCAATTTTTCGGATTTTTTCCTTTTGTAGGTTCCCAAGGCACAGACCTCCCATGTATCAATGTGTGGCAGGTTAACCAGTGTGAGGAGTGTTTGGTGTATCTTGGTCCAGTATTGTTGCAGGGATGGGCAGTCCCAGAACATATGTCTGAAGTTCGCCTCCACCGCTTGGCATCGGGGGCAGCTAAATTGTGTGTCCGGATAGTACAGGTGCAGTTTGTCCGGTGTGGGGTAGGGCCGATAGAGTATGTTAAACTGTATGTTTTTGAACCGCACGTTCCTGGACACTTCCTTTGTATATTCCAGAGCTCGCGTCCACTCATGTCATGAAATACCCTGCCCACGTCGTCTTCCCAGGATTGCCTTAGGTTATCTAGGGACACAAAGGTCAGTTCTCTGATGGCTTTGTAGTGCCATGTGACTAGGTGTCTGCCTGCTCCCATACGGAGTATCGTGTGGAGTACCGGGTGTGTGGGTGGTTCTCCGTCCCGTAAATTCCAGAACGGACAGGCACTATCTAAAAGTTGCCTATGTGTTAAAAATTGTCCGTGCGGGAGGTCATACCAGTCGAACAGCTGCTCGTAGGTTCTCAGTTGCCCCTCGTGGAACTGCGCCTCCACCTCCGTCACATCGTGATCGGTCCAGACTTGTAGGGCCCTAGTAGTGTAATATTTTTCCCCTCGAGGGAGACCCACCAAGGGTAACAGTGGGGAGTAGAGTGGCCGGTCTTTCGACAGTCTATAGATCCGCATCATGCATTTGCGCACTCTGGAGACCTGAACCAGGTGTGTACGGGTCGGCTTGGTGCCAGGCAAGAGCATCCTTCTAATGACCGGAAGATATATCTTGCGGGCTTCCGTTGTCAACTCCCCGACGCATCTCTCCGCCGTCCAGTGAGATAGCCATTGAAACTGTGCAGCGAGGAAGTATGATTCAAAGGACGGGGCTCCCAGGCCTCCGCCTGTGGTGGGCAAATACAGTGTACGCAAAGCTACTCTACGCCGCCCATTACCCCATATCAGCGTTGTGAGCAGGGCATCCAGTTCCCGGAAGAAAGACCGGGCGGGATCACTGGGAGGTTGGCAAAATGATAGAGCAATCTGGGCACCATTATCATTTTTGCTATGGCCACCCAGTCGATGGGCTCCAGGGGCAGAGTCTTCCAGAAACCCACCGCCGAACGCAGACCCGCCAGCTCTTTACGGTGATTGCCTTCGTATAGATCTGTTGGGGACTAAAAGAGCCGCACTCCCAGATATCTGGGGGCCGCCTTGCTCCATTTTAAGGTCTGAGTGCCCATCACTACATCGTGCGGTGCCAGGTGGGGGCTGAGTGGGTAGAGTGTTGACTTTTCCCAGTTGACCCTGAGACCTGAGGTGTCTCCGAAGTCTTGCAAGGTTTCCCATATCGAGGTGAGATCTCCCGTTACGTCTCGGACATAAATCAGCAGATCGTCCGCGTATAATGATATGCAGTGTGTCGTTCCCGTGATCGGAACCCCCCACGTCGATCCCCCCAGTCGCAGCCGCGTGGACAGGGGCTCAACCGCCAGTGCAAAAAGGAGGGGGGAGAGTGGACACCCCTGCCCGGATCCCCCTCTCTATCGGGAATGGAGCAGAGATAAGCTTGGCGAATCTCACCCTGGAGGTGAGCCCCTCATACAAGAGTTTCGTGTATGCCATTAAAGTGTGACCAATATTCAGCCTCCGGAGGACCGCAAACAAGTGGGGCCATGTCAGAGTGTCAAATGCCTTTTCCAGATCAAAGATCAGGCATGCTGTGCGGGGGAATCTGTCTTGCACCCTATCCTGGATATGGAAGAGCCGCCTCAGATTATGTGAGGTGTTGCGCCTTGGCACGAAGCCGCATTGATAAGGATCTACTAGGGCGGGGAGAATTTGGCTGTAGCGGTCGGCCAACTTCTTACCCAGAATTTTACAATCTGTATTCAAGAGTGTGATGGGTCTGTACGAGGACGGGTGCATGGGGTCTCTATGGGGTTTTAGAAATGTCATCATCATGGATTCACGAAATGACGCGGGAAGGATACCTTTGGATAAGGCTTCTTCGTATGTGGACGTTAGGTGGGGCACTATCTGGGCCGCAAATGTGCTATAGTATTCCAACGGAAACCCATCCATCCCCGGTGTTTTCTTCCTTGCGAGAGACCCAATGGCGCACTTGATATCGGAGGATGTGATCTTACTGTCCAGTTCTTTCTTATCTGCCGGGGAGATTGTGGCAAGCGTTAGTGCGCCCATGAATTGTGTTAGCGTACATGGTGTCGCCGGTGTGGGGTTACGGTACACGTCTGCGTAGTGGGTGAGGAATATTCTCAGGATGTCTAACCTTGTATGCGTCTGTAAGAGGCGGAACCTGCATTGTGTAGAAAGTGTTCCCGGATGAATTCTCCGTGTGTTTGGCGAAAGGCCTGGTCAGTAAGGCATTCCTGGGGAAGTCTCCATGTGGGGACCGGGGGGTGGTGTGGCCTCCATCGAAGGGTCACGATGTCTGATACTATACGCCCCAGATAGTCAGCATTTTGGATTTTGGGCAGAATATCTGCGGAACACAGGAAACTATCAAGTCTCACCCGTAGGTCATAGGGAATGGAGTGAAAGGAGTACAATCTGGCGGCCGGGTTCTGCACTCTCCAGGCATCCGCCAGTGCCCAATGTTCTACCCATTTACGGTAACGTTCTGTTTGTTTGTGTGCTGGGGAATGCGGTGGGGGGGTGCGACCTATCCAAGTGTAGATCTAGTGCACAGTTGTAGTCCCCGCCTAGGAGCCAAGGTATCGCTGTATGACAGGCTAGCACTGTGGTTAGCTTATCCCAGTATTGGTCTTGCTCTGTGTTAGGAGCGTAAACACACCCCAAAAGTATCGGTTGGCCTTCTAGTAGGCCAATTATGATTGCATATCGCCCATCTTTGTCTATCAATCGGGTCTGTTCTTTGAATGGCACGCCAGGCTTAATCCATATTAGTGTGCCCCTGGCGAAGGATGAATATTTCGTGGCGCATATGTTTTCTGTAATGATGTATGATTTTTTACATAGCTCAAATATGCTGTGACACGATAATTACCCTGATGCACTTTTCAACAAGACACGTGCTTATAGACAATTTGAGACACTACCATGGCAATTGTTTTCCCAGTATGTTAGTTACCATATATCATATGGTATGCACAACCATTTCCCAGAATTCCCTTTCTCAGAATTTCAACTGCATAACCACTCGGTATTTTTAATTCCAACATCTGTTCATTTCTTATATCCTTTTTTATGCATCTCACAATTTTTAAGAACAGCGGGCCATTTGGAATAGTGGGTCATAACTTAGAGACTCTTTTGGTGAGGTTCCGTGATTATGTTGAATTTAGACACTCCAAGATGACGCCCATATATGTCTAGCACATCGTCGATATCTACTCGAATCACAGCGCGATACCCAAGTGCTTATAGTTTAGTAGAGACACCGAAGGGTGCTTGAAGATTATCTTTGACAACATGCGAACTGAAGGCATGCGGCTGTTACTTGTCCTTTAGGTAAGAAACGAGCGGATTGACCGCCGCGATTAGACTTTTACACTAGCTAAACGATAGCATGATTTACGTTGAGCCATTTCATTCACAGGACACGACGCTCAGAGTTAACAAACATTTTTGAGACCTGCAAGTGTGGAACTACTTTTCCCAAATCGTAAGTTGATGAAATCGCTTGTAATGGACATAGACACTCATTTAATTTCATTTTGTATAGAATAACACCGATGTTACCGTACTTCGTTGGCTAATTTCATTTCAGAAACAACTCGTTTTGAAATTGCCAGCATGGCTCTCATTGAGCTTTTGCAACACGGAGGTAAGCGAGATGACAAAGCATGCTTAAAATTGCATGCCAGCAAGATGTTCTCCTGTTTCTGGCTAAATCTCTGTTATGATTCGTCTGTCACTCCAAAATTATTCTCTTATATCATAAATTCAAAAGTTCATTTTGTGCTACTAACTCCTTTTAAGTGCTTTGTCTAGGAGCACTATTCTTGATAAGTCAAAAAATGGAGAAAGTGAAGATTCCACTTACAAGTGGAGTTGTGCACAATGTTATCCTGACCCTGATGGTCTCATCCTAATATTTGCATCCTTTTTGTTTGAAAAAACGTTTTCACTCTTTGTTTGAAATTTCACATCATTTCATTTTATTTTCATCATTTTTCAAAATCAATTGAATTACTCCATTCATTGATGACATGTGAAGGTTTGAACATTTAACTTCTACCCAATGCATTTCGGGTCGAGGTTGACCCTTCCTCGGGGGTCTGTAAGGGAAACAAGGAATTATATGAGCAATACAGCAATTACGACTAGCTATCTCAGTAAGCAGTATATAACTGTTCAATCCATTCATATCAGCGTAAGTATCGAATAATGTATCAGCCAAATTATCAACAAAAATGTCCAATCACGAACATGATACCACATTTAACATTATGTTCGAGTACATCCATAATGTATCCACTTTTATCAGTGACCTGCCCAAACTTTCAAAACTGAACAGTGAAAAACGATCAAATTATATTGAGTGTACCATGAATAAAACGAGCGTTTCAATCTTGCTCGCATTGAAATGACCAAAAACAATTTTACCGCGATAAATCCAAGCGTTTCGTTCTTACTCACAGTTAAATGCCAGGAATTACGCGCCGTGTCCGCTCAACCAATCGTTATGCGAGTCACATAACCAAGTCTAATATTACCGGTAAAAGCCTCCATGATTGGTTCCCATCGCGATCACATGATCGCTGTTCAGTTCTATACAATTTGTGCTACTCAACTACGAATGCTAGTTAAAAACCACAATAAATGTGATATAACATACCGGCTAACTGGAAAGCGACTATTTTTATGTGGCCTCATGTTTACATAAAATAATTGATGTATGACATTGTAAACAATCAAATACAAAAAATATACAAAATCAAATATATGCTGAGTGCATGTGGAAAAATAAACACCAAAGCATGATTAGTGTGTTTAAACAGTGAAAAAACAGTGAGAAAAATTAACCATTTGGGAAATGTGGCAGCCATCTTGAAATGGGATCATAATACTCTCTTCAGTGTGTTATAAGCAGGAGAATGATAAAGCTTTTTTGACTGTTCATAAAAAGCAGGATAGCTCTATCCTGTCATTCAGTCCCTGTGGGTGTAGACTTCCCAATTTATGAATCCAGAAGTATTCTGATCTTAGTCTTTGTTTATGAGTGTCTTGATCAGATCTGGGTTTGATCACCTCTAGTATAGTGAACCGTAATTGAGCTATGTTATGTCCTGTTTCAGCCCAATGAGTTGCCACTGTTGACTTGACATTTTTCAAACGGATGTTACTTTTATGTTACGTGATTCTTATTTTAATCTTGCGCTCTGTTTGGCCAATGTATAATTTGCCGCATGGGCATTTGATACCATATATCACTCCTTTAGTGTCGCAAGTACTTGAATGTATTAAAGGAATGTTTTTGCCTGTCATAGGATGTGTGAACATTCTTCCCACAATCACATTGTTGCAATGCATGCAATTCTCACATCTCTGCATCCCTTTATAGGTTGTTTCAGGAACCTCAGGTGTTCGCTTTTTCAGTAATTCTTGCATGTTCTTTGACCGATGATATGCAAAAGTGATCTCTTTGGAAAATAGTGAATGTAAATCAGGTTCATCCGTGATCAAATGCCAATGTTGTCTCATGATGTTCGCAATTTTTGTTGATTGCGTAGAGTGTTTCAGGACACATACTGTGAGTTTAGTATCAGATTTTTCTTTAGTGTGTAACAATGTCTCTCTGTTCATGGTTAATACTTTGTTCTTTGATTCTTCAAGCAAATTTTTGGGATATCCTCGTATTAGGTACTTTTGGATCTGTTTTTCGAACGTGGTGGCAAGATTCATGGGATCAGATGTTATCCTTTTCTGTCGTATAAACTGAGATAGTGGTAAATGTTTTTTAAGGGAATAAGGGTGAAAGCTGGTAAAGTGAAGACAACTGTTTCTGTTTCTTTTGTGAACACCCTCGTATTGATTTTTCCTTGTTCGATATTTATTAACACATCCAAGAATGGTATTTCATTCTGATCCATTTGGTATGTGAATTTCAGTCTCTCATGTTGTGAATTCAAAGCTCGAATGTTCTCCATAAGTTTTTCTTTTGTGCCACTCCAGATTATAAAGATATCATCGATATATCTTTTAAATGTAATCAAACTTTGTGTCCAGTTTACGTTGTTCAAGATGTGGTCATATTCAAATTTTGCCATAAAGGTATTCGCGTAGGACGGTGCCCCCGCAAACCCCATGGATGTACCACTACATTGTCCATAAAATTCCCCTTCCCATTGGAGATAACTGTGTAGTAATGCAAATTGAAGTAGTTCAAGCAAAAACACTTTGTCTGTTCCACTGATCTCATTTTGAAGTAAACACCATTCAATCGCTTCAATGCCCTCATTGTGAGGAATAGACGTGTGCAGTGCTGTCACATCAATTGTACAAAGCCATATTCCCTGATTGGATGGAATATCAAGTGACATCAACAAATTCAAAAAGGAAGTGGTATCTTTAATGTAGGTGTCCCATTTCTGTACTAGTGGTTGTAGGAACCAGTCTAGGTATTGACCTAGTGGTTCAGATAATGAGCCACATGCCGACACAATTGGTCTGAATGGAGGTTTTGTTGCATTCTTGTGAATCTTCGGCAACATATAAAATTGAGGCCTCCTTGGATGTTTACAGTTAAAAAATTGATATGTTTTAGTTGATATCCATTTCATTTCTAGAGCTCTGTCCAAAATTGTTTTGAGAGTTGCAGAAAATATGTTAGTTGGATCTTCCTCCAGTTTCTGGTATGTGTTGATATCTTAAAGGTGAGCACGTACACTCTCTTTGTAGAATTCTGTGTCCATTATTACGATTGCTCCCCCTTTATCCGCTTTTTGTATGGTTATTTCAGTCATTTCAGTTAAAGATTTTAAAGTTTGCCATTCCTTCCTTGAGAAATTACTTCTGGTCCCAGTGTGATAGTTTATCTTTTTCATCTCACTCTTTATTACTCTTTCATAAGCATCAATAGTTTTGTGTGATGTTGGTGCACAAAATGTACTTTTCGTTCTGAATTCTTTGAGGTCACTTTTTGGTCCTTCAGTAGGTTGCACATTATTAAAGAAATTCTTTAAACGTAAAACCCGAAGAAATTTAAAGACAGATATTTCAGTTTCTTGAGCATTAGATCTGTAGATAGGAACAAAAGTTAAACCTTTGTTTAGCACACTGGTTTGTGCCACAGTCAGTTGTTTTTCAGATATATTTATGACAAGGTTGGTTTCTTTTTCATGGATCTTAACTTGCGTTCGGCTTCTGATTCCTTTATTTTTTCTTTTTCCCCTCCTGGTTTTGACAGATCTCCTGTTGTTAGATGGAGCGTTGTTTGCTGCTGGACTTATTTCTAAAAAAGCCGTTTTATCCGTTTCTTCTCTTCGTTCCCTTTGTGTTTGTTTATTCATTGGTTTCCTGTGTTGGGTTGTCTCCAGTTAGCCGGTATGTTATATCACATTTATTGTGGTTTTTAACTAGCATTCGTAGTTGAGTAGCACAAATTGTATAGAACTGAATAGCGATCATGTGATCGCGATGGGAACCAATCATGGAGGCTTTTACCGGTAATATTAGACTTGGTTATGTGACTCGCATAACGATTGGTTGAGCGGACACGGCGCGTAATTCCTGGCATTTAACTGTGAGTAAGAACGAAACGCTTAGATTTATCGCGGTAAAATTGTTTTTGGTCATTTCAATGCGAGCAAGATTGAAACGCTCGTTTTATTCATGGTACACTCAATATAATTTGATCGTTTTTCACTGTTCAGTTTTGAAAGTTTGGGCAGGTCACTGATAAAAGTGGATACATTATGGATGTACTCGAACATAATGTTAAATGTGGTATCATGTTCGTGATTGGACATTTTTGTTGATAATTTGGCTGATACATTATTCGATACTTACGCTGATATGAATGGATTGAACAGTTATATACTGCTTACTGAGATAGCTAGTCGTAATTGCTGTATTGCTCATATAATTCCTTGTTTCCCTTACAGACCCCCGAGGAAGGGTCAACCTCGACCCGAAATGCATTGGGTAGAAGTTAAATGTTAAAACCTTCACATGTCATCAATGAATGGAGTAATTCAATTGATTTTGAAAAATGATGAAAATAAAATGAAATGATGTGAAATTTCAAACAAAGAGTGAAAAAGTTTTTTCAAACAAAAAGGATGCAAATATTAGGATGAGACGATCAGGGTCAGGATAACATTGTGCACAACTCCACTTGTAAGTGGAATCTTCACTTTCTCCATTTTTTGACTCCTGTTTCTGGCACCATGTTATCCACATGATCTTTTGCAATTTGCTCACGATATAACCCCATCCGGTTTTTTGGTATTACATTCATCTTTTCACGTGTCTTATTGAAAACAGCACATATCGAAAAGCACTAAAAACAGGGTATTTGTTCATGGTACTCCTGCTACTGATAATTGATTTATGTATTGTTAAGCTGGGGAACCAAACACAATAATTGTATTGATACATTAACTACTTGTAATATTTTGTTTCGTTGCATGGAAATGAATCTTTAAATTGACCATGTTTTGAACATTTGCAAAGCAACATAATTGCATATATATTCTTGCAGTCCCCCTGATGAAGGTGGCATCACCGAAATGCATTGGGAGATATTGTTGACTCCACTGAAGCATTGAACCACTAAAAGTTTTTCAAATACAAAAGAACTGTATATGAAGACGTATTGATTTCTTGTGGTGTTTCATATCTTCTACACTGTTTCCAACATTTAAGGCATGTGTTTCTTTTGCTTACAATTTGTTTGTTTTTTTAAAAAAGCAGTACACTGAAACAGGAGTGTATATTTGCAGTTTAGTTTATTTTCTTGTTTGACTATAATGAGGTTTGAATTTTTGATGTCAAAGGAGAAGTTGCGAGTTACAGCCTCTCCATATGAATCCTTTTTGGGATTTCATTAAAAGCATGTATAAAGACTGATACATTTTTTATATACATTGCAGCACCCTAAGGGGATCGTGAATAGTGCACCTTGGTATTCAAACAGATTCTGTTTGCACCTTTGTTTGTTATAGTTCACCTGACAGGGGTTGGTCAGGGATTGTCCAGGGTCGCACCAATTGTTTAAAAATATTTTTTCCAAAAACAAGGCAATTGCCTTTTTGAATCAGGAAAAAGGATAAAAGTTAACAATTAGGTGTGCAGGTTAGCGATTCTTTGATTTTGTAGCATACTATGCCCCGCCATTTTCTATGTAGGCGGCCTACCTCTTGTTCCGTCAGGTGCGTCTCCTGTAGAAGGGCCACCTGTGCCTGTTGCCTTTTGATGTAGGCATACATTGAGTACCTCATAGTGGCCGTGTGCATAGCCCTGACATTCAGAGACATACATTTTAGGTCCGTATTCAGCACTTTAGGTACCATGCGTCACCTGGTCAGTCCGTGGTCCCTTTGGAGTGACCGTCTCCTCTCAACCTGTCCCTCCCTCCGGCCCTTCTCCACCCCACCGATATGGGGACGGGTGCAGTGATCATGCCCTCCTCCTCCCGCCCGCCCCAAGGTGCCCAGGAAAGTAAAAAAGTAAACGAGGATAAACCATAACTCTGGGGAACATTCCCAACTAGGGGGACCCATTGCACGGGGCAATACGTCCAAACTGTTCGTCATGTGAGTCCTTTAGTTCGTTGCTGCGGGGTGGTGGCCGGGTATCTTCCCTATTGCTGCCGGCTCCGCTATCAAGTCAGATAGACGTTGTAAGTGTACCTTCTGGTTTCTCAGGTGTTTCGGTTCTTTAGCACTGACTTGGGGCGTTGTTGTGTAGCACCGTTTTCGTGAGGAGTCCCTGTAGTTGTCTTATCCCCGTAGACGGCCGACTGGGCGGCAGTAGGTTTACATGGCGGTCCACTGCAAGAGAAGCCGTGTTTATCGTGCGGTCCCGGCTTTTAGGTCACTGTTACATTAGCAGGTCCACAGTTTGGGGCGTCACTATCGGGGGCGACAAGGAACCTTCATGGGAGGCCAGTGCATCACTGACCTCGTCTTCTGAACTGAACAGACGGAACAGACGGGGGTCTCCTTCCACATCCGAACACCCTCCCCCCCGCACGGCCAAGAGCGGTCACCGCCTGAATTGACTTTCTGCGCTCCGCTATGATTTGCGTACGGTCTGGGGAACCAGTCCCCGTCTGGGTAGATCGGACACTGAGCTGCGTCAGGGTGACTCTACAGCCTTGTCTCCGCGACTGCTGCCTAGGTTGACTGCCTTGTGTGTCCGCCGTGGTCGAGCGATGGGAGACATGTTGCTCCACCCAGGCGTCCGCCTCCTTCGGGTCCGTAAAGAAGTGCATAGTGCCATCGTGGATGATCTTGAGTTTGGCCGGGAACAGGAGGGCGTACTGGATGTTCTTTTAGCGAAGTATGCGCTTTATCGCCTGGAAGGTGGCCCTCTTATGCTGTACGGCTCGGGAACAGTCGGGGAAGAGCATCACCTGCTTATCCTCCACCTGCAGTCGCCCGTGTGTCCTAGCCACACAGAGGATAGTGTCCCTGTCTTGAAAGTGTAGGAGTTTCAGCAGGAACGGTCGCGGGGGCAGGCCCGGCTTGGGCTTACGCGCTGGCGCCCGGTGCGCTCGTTCAATGGAAAAATAGGGACTCAAGTCTTTGGCAGGTGTAAAGGTCGCGATCCAGTTAGTAATGTATTGGATTGGGTCGGCCCCCTCTGCCCCCTTCGGTAAATTCATGACTCGGATGTTGCTCCTCTGGGAGCGTCCCTACAAATCGTCCATTTTATATTCCAGGGCCTTGATCCGGGATTGTAGGTCTGCAATGGCGCGGTGGTGTTGCTGTACTTGCGGTTCCAGTGCCTATACTGTCTTCTCGCCCTGGGTGACATCGTCCGTCAGCTTCCTGTGGTCATCCCAGAGAAGATTGAAATCTGTAGCTAGAGGGTCATCGCCACTCTGGAATGTTCTATGGCCGCGAGGACTTGGTCTAATTTCCTGGATGTGGAGTCTTCTCTGGCATGTTCTTCCCGCGGTTTAGTCGGGACTGTTGGTCTGCCGCATGGGTGGTCCCCACCACTCATTGACGGCCCATGATGGAGGGCTCTGGATCCTCTACACAAGTCCTCGCGGCCGACCGTGGGCGGGGACGAGCGCTCGTGGCTATCCACCAAGCCGTCGCGTCCGCTACCCGTGCACTATGCAGGTCTGACAAACCAGGGTGTCGCTCCTCCACAGACCGTCAGCTGCTGATCTTGGGAAGGGGGTCCAGAAGCACAGCAAAACGGGGAAGCCACGGCCACGATCCCGCGGCGAACCGACCTGGTGGGCCGCGCGCCGTGTCACTGTGACATTGATGAGAACTCGCCCTCGCCTTTGGCCTCACTGGTCCGTCCGGGCCCGGCCTCGTCGTCACTCCGAGGGGGAGGTCGCTGTGTCGTTCTCCCGACCTGCAATGCCGGGGCCGCCGGGGTTCCCGTGTCCACCATCGGCACGTCCTTCTTTGCCCACTCGCGTTCCTTGGGCTGTCAACGGGCGAGAATGAGGGGATGGCACACATCCGTGTCCGTACGCCGCACACTCACTGGGGTGTCAAGCTGGTCACTTCCCACTCTCTGGTGAGGAATCGGGGTATTGCCCTGTCAGGACATGTGGAACATTGGCTCGGCGGCAATGGGCCACCCCTGTCGCTTCCTCCAGCCTCGCTAGGCCATATCAGCGCCCCTAACCGCCGGGGCAGTTTAATCCCCGCAGGATGTTCCGGGATTCGTGCGGCGGGGCCTCCTCTTCGTGCAGCTTCCTCGCGGTGCCCCTGATGTGTGCAGCTCCCGCTCCGCAGGGAGTGCAGCACGGGAGACAAAGGTTCCAGTTGGGGGGCCTACTGAAGGAGGGGGGGTCGCTCCGAGCACTGCTAGGGTCACCCGAGGAGGGGGGTCCGTCTTCTCCTCAAAGGCACCACAGGCGCTCCCCGTTACGTAGCGGCCTGGCACGCCTCCTCCCGGCGCCTCTCCCAGTGTCTAGGGCCGCAGCGGTGATGATATGACCCGGTGGGGGTGGGCTCCCCGCCACAGTCGCAGCCTGCTTTAGCGTCGCGGGGCCCCTCCTCTCCGGCTCCTCAGGTGTCGACCGGCACCTGGACGCCGGCGCGGGGACACAGCTGCCTCACCTTGGGCCCGCTGTCTCGTCGCCGAAATATTCGGGTCGCGGGCCAACGGCATCTGGCTACACTCGGTCCACAGCGGGCGCCAGCACTCTACCCGGCAGCCGTCATTTTGTAGGGCCGAGCGGAGCGCTCTGGACGCCGCAGAGACCGTTTTTCGGGATTCTGGGCACATCAGGACAGCCCTGGGGTGTTCCGGTCCCAATTTCTGCCCCCACTGCAGCTGTAGAAGGTGAGGGGGTTACATGGGCTGCTGTTGATGCGGGCCGGCAGCCGGAGCTTTAGAAAAAGCGATCCACCATCTTGGACGGCTTGGCCACGCCCCCACTCTGGGGTCCATCTTGTTTGCCTTTAGGGTTTTATTTCCTTCTTGGTTGTCACTACTTCCCTCCCCAATTCATTCACAGAGGCTTCCACTGTGGTAATTCGCTCCATCAGGGTATTACTCTTTGCCTCCAGAACTTCGCATGCATCAGGACATGGCAGCTAGCTGAGGAGTCCGGTCAGGAGCTCCCTAGCTCTCAAGGCAGGACTGCAATGATCGAGAAAGCGCATCGAAAAGACTATGTCCCACAATACCGTGAATTCCCCAGAAGAGTGCTGACTCCCAACGGACCGTTGTGAGGGCAGCGGTGATCGAGAGGGGCTGCTGCCGAGTCCAGGCAACCGGTGAACACTGTGTGGGCTGAGGCGGCTGCAGTCCTTCACAGCAACAGGAAGGCTGCCGCCCGTGTTTCCTTGCAGAGTAAGACAGTAGTCAGTCCGGGTAGCGTTAGCATTGTGGCGGAAGGATCGTTCTCATCACAGGAGGGCAGAAAAGCACTGAGAAGAGATCAGAGATCAGAGCTCAGGGAGCGGGTGCATGACTCTGGTATGTGAGCAGGCTGATAGACATGAGAGAAATAGCCCCAAACAAAACCATACTTCATTAAAGCTGGTTAAAGAAAAGAAAAAAGAGGGTGACAAGGGCACACAAAAAGTACAAGTACAGGAATGTAACCACAAAAGAGGAATAAGCTATTGCCTGAGAAGCAGGAACTTGACACTTAATACTACCACAACTACCAACACAACTTCCAGTCACAGTGCTTATAATTAGGCGTTTACTGTTTTCAGTTTCTATTTGCGGTAAATTCTGGTGGTGTTTTTTCAGTTTTTTCCAGGGATTTCAATACCTCAAAAAAAACTGTGCTTTTCAGTGGTTACTCATTTTTGCGCCATAAAAAACAACTGAAACAGTGTTTTACCGGTGTTTATGGAACGCTTTGCTTTTATTATTGCTTGCTTTCTTCATTGATGCATGGTCTTTACACAGTGTATGTACAGTGTAAATGAGGTCCAAATACATTTTTACATGACAAACTTATTGTTGTACACATACAATATTCCTTCAGTGAGTCTTTGATCGTTTGCGCTCTCTCGTTCCTTACCATGTAAACTTTTATTTGTGAAAAGGCCCTTTCGGCATTGGCACTTGACTGGCAACAATTGTATAACATGAATGAGTATGGGTATAGCACTCAGTTTATACTTGATTGAGGATGTTTGATCGATAGGTGTGCTGCGCTAGATTAGTGCCTGCTCACTATGAAAATCAAGATATGTGGCCTGGTCCCTAGGGGTATCCAGGACTCTGGCGCGCACTACAAAAACAATTGAAGTTTTTCCGATTCTTAGATTTCAAATGTAATTTTATCAAGAGTTCATCAATGATACCTTTTTCTCATTTATATAATTTCTGAACATTCCAACATAAACAAATAAATGAACGGTTACATTCTTTGTATCATAAATACATATTCACAGAACAAGCAGTTTAAGAACCCAATGCATTTCGGGGCTGAAGCCCCTTCGTCAGGGGTCTGTTAAGGAAAAGAAAGAAACTATGTTACTAGTGATGCCGTGCGGTCTGTATGCTTTAAATATCTCTGTAGTTTTAAGGTTTCTTACCAATGACGTGAAATAACTCGATAAAAATTTTGTCGAGAGGATCGTTGGCGGTCTAAAAGAAAATTATAGGGGCTTTTTATTCAAAATATATTAAATGGCAAAAGATCTCATTGTGAGCGTATACAAAGGAAATGAGTCATGCTTATAAGCTCACCTGCGAGTGTAAGTTGGATCGCTTTGAACCAATATCCTAGACGGGTAGAAAATATAAGGTCGTAACTCAGTATGTTTTTTAATCAATGTCCCAGAGATTCTAAAGGTAGAAAAAAAGCGTCATTTACCTGCGAGCCTTCGTGACCGTGCTAGCGGTCTCGCTAGAAGAATAGGGATGGTGCAGCTGTAAATAGGAGATAGCAGCTTTTAATAAACATAAAACTTAGCGGATGGAAAATGCAAGGTCGTAACTCAGTACGTTTTTCAAGGATTCTTAAGGTAAAAAAACGTCATTTACCTGCGAGCCTTCGTGACCGTACTAGCGGTCTCGCTAGAAGAGTAAGGACGGTGCAGCTGTAAATAAGAGATAACCGCTTTTAATAAACAAAACACGCGGTTGATCAGCTGAAAAACTCACGAGTGCGAATGTTTAAAATCTTACCGGGAAAGAGAATGTTCGTACTGAGTACAGCGTAGTCGACCGAAGTGTCTACTGGCGTGCAACCACTACGTCCGTGGTCCGTTTGTTATTTTGAGTGCTGATAAGAAAAAATCATCGCTATTGATAGAGGACTAGTGGTGAATACAAAACGGTCGCCAATATTAAACCGAGTGTTTTCAAATAGTGTTCTTATAGCGATTGTTGGGTTTTTGCCGGTGGGTATGTTTGAAACTCATAACCTTTATATATTGCTTTAGTTTTATAAAGTAAATTTTTATGCCAATAAAATATTGAAAGCAAAATAAACATTCATGGAGTTATGACATATTTTTAAACAATAGCAATCAACTGTGATCATTTCTACCTATTTACAATCTAATGATCATAGTATTTCGCTGTAGCGCTTGTGTATATTGGGATCATATGTTGAGTATGTGCCAATCACTGTGTGTAGGTACCCCATGAGAGTCCATAGGACATGTGATCACTGTCCACAATTTTATAGAAAGCAAATCATTTCTATTTTGTCATTGAGCCCATGGGGGGCCAGTGTCTGAAGTCTACGTATCCAGAAGGTTTCTCTTTGGAGTAAGGTTCTAGCATTATCGAATCCCAATCGTTGAGGAACAAGTTCAATGATCTGAAATCGTAGTTGGGCTATTGTATGCCCCATTTCCATCCAGTGTTTTGCGAGTGGAGATGTGTAGTGTTTATTACGGATGCGACTTTTATGTTCTGAAAGTCGTAGTTTCACTTTGCGATCGGTCTTACCGATGTACAGTAGTCCACAAGGACATTTGATTGAGTATACTACATGTTCTGAATTGCAGTTGGTAGTCTGTCTGAGTTTAATTTTTTCTCCTATCCGGGGGTGCAGTAAGGTATCGCCTGGTATAACATTGTTGCAATTCTTGCAATTATAGCATCGCATAGTTCCTTTGTAAATTTCATGTTGTTGACTGGTCTCCTCTTGCCCTATTGCTTTGTTGAGTAGTTCCATAAGATTCCGTGTTCTTTTGTAGGCAAATAAAGGTTTATCAATCAACAGTGTACCAAAGTCATTCTCTACTTGCAGGATCTCCCATCTTTTCAGTATAATCCTTTGTATGTCCCTTGAGGCTGTCGAGTATTTCGACACGAAAACCATCCTCTTGTTCACAGTTTTCACTTTCTTTTTTAGTAGCTCACTTCTTGGTGTGACTTTAATTTTCTCAATTTGTGCTTCCAAAAGTTTTTTAGGGTAACCCCTATCCAAATATCGCTGCTTCTGAATTTCCAAAGTTTTACTACATGTCTCGTCATCAGATGTGATTCTCTTTATCCTCATGAATTGTGAGACTGGCAGGTTGTTGATTAAACTCGTCGGGTGAAAGCTACCGTATAAAAGTGCTGTGTTCTTGTCGGTCTGCTTCTTGTACATTCTTGTTTGAATTGTATTTTCAATTAATTCTACTTGGACGTCCAAAAAAGGTATTGATAATTTGCTTATATTACTTGTGAATAGTATTCGTGAAGTTGCTAGATTCAAACTTGCTATATTCCGTTTGAGATCTGACTCAGATCGTTTCCAAATGATGAAGATATCATCTATGTAACGTTTGTAATACATAATGCCTTCTTGCCAGGTCTGTCTTCTAGGATGTAGTCCAGTTCAAACTTTGCCATAAATATATTGGCGTAGATACACGCTCCGGGAAAACCCATGGCGGTTCCACTGAGTTGGGTATAGTGTTCTTGTTGCCATGAAAAATAGCTGTTGTTCAAGCAGAATTCCAAGAGCTGCATTATCAACTATTTCAATTCAGTTGGTTTGTCCATTCTCAATAAGGCCCATTCCATGGCCTCCATTCCTTGTTTATGAGGAATTGACGTGTAGAGAGATACAACTTCTATAGTACATAGTATCAAATCCATGCTTCTTTCTAGATTAATCGTGGATAGACTTCTTAGAAAATCCGACGTGTCTTCCAAGTATGTTGGCCATTGATGGATGAAAGGTTGCATGTGTGCGTCTATAAAGATTCCCAAATTTTCAAAAATCGATGAACAACCGAACACTATCGGTCTCATGGGGGGATTGTGCAGATGCTTATGTACCTTTGGTAAGAAGTACAACCTAGGTCTTCTTGGATAGATTTGTCTCAAATAGCGTTTCGTTGTGTTGTTAATCCAATTCAGTTCTTCTGCTTTTTCTAAAATCTTGTCTAAAATTTGCGAAATTTCAATTGGTGGGTCTTTTTCCAGTTTCGCATATGTGTTCTCGTCTTGAACGTGTTCATTGCCTTTAATCAGATAAAACTCTGAATCCATAATGACTAGTCCTCCCCCTTTGTCCGCCTTCTGGATGACTATTGTTTTGTTGGTAGCCAAGGCTTGTATCGCACTGCGTTCAGCTCGTGTCAAATTGTTTAACTTGTTCTTGTATTGCAATTTGTTCATATCAGCTTTGACTAATGTTTCAAATGTGTCCAAGCTTTTATGAGACACTGGGGCTATGAAGTTGCTCTTAGGTTTGAACTGATCTGTGGTATTGTCCATGGTTGCAATGGGATTTAGTATAGTGAAGAAGTGTTTTAGTCTCAAAATTCTCATAAATTTATAGAATGCCACTTCTGTTTCGAGTTCATTTGTACGATATGTGCTCACAAAAGATATGCCTTTATTCAACAAACATTCTTCAAATTTAGATAGTGGATATTTGGAGATGTTGATCACTAAGTTCTGCTCTGTTTGAACTGGACTACATCCCAGAAGACAGAACCTGGCAAGAAGGCATTATGTATTACAAACGTTACATAGATGATATCTTCATCATTTGGAAACGATCTGAGTCAGATCTCAAACGGAATATAGCAAGTTTGAATCTAGCAAATTCACGAATACAATTCACAAGTAATATAAGCAAAATATCAATACCTTTTTTGGACGTCCAAGTAGAATTAATTGAAAATACAATTCAAACAAGAATGTACAAGAAGCCGACCGACAAGAACACAGCACTTTTATACGGTAGCTTTCACCCGACGAGTTTAATCAACAACCTGCCAGTCTCACAATTCATGAGGATAAAGAGAATCACATCTGATGACGAGACATGTAGTAAAACTTTGGAAATTCAGAAGCAGCGATATTTGGATAGGGGTTACCCTAAAAAACTTTTGGAAGCACAAATTGAGAAAATTAAAGTCACACCAAGAAGTGAGCTACTAAAAAAGAAAGTGAAAACTGTGAACAAGAGGATGGTTTTCGTGTCGAAATACTCGACAGCCTCAAGGGACATACAAAGGATTATACTGAAAAGATGGGAGATCCTGCAAGTAGAGAATGACTTTGGTACACTGTTCATTGATAAACCTTTATTTGCCTACAAAAGAACACGGAATCTTATGGAACTACTCAACAAAGGAATAGGGCAAGAGGAGACCAGTCAACAACATGAAATTTACAAAGGAACTATGCGATGCTATAGTTGCAAGAATTGCAACAATGTTATACCAGGCGATACCTTACTGCACCCCCGGACAGGAGAAAAATTCAACTCAGACACACTACCAACTGCAATTCAGAACATGTAGTATACTCAATCAAATGTCCTTGTGGACTACTGTACATCGGTAAGACCGATCGCAAAGTGAAACTACGACTTTCAGAACATAAAAGTCGCATCCGTAATAAACACTACACATCTGCACTCGCAAAACACTGGATGGAAATGGGGCATACAATAGCCCAACTACGATTTCAGATCATTGAACTTGTTCCTCAACGATTGGGATTCGATAATGCTAGAACCTTACTCCAAAGAGAAACCTTCTGGATACGTAGACTTCAGACACTGGCCCCCCATGGGCTCAATGACAAAATAGAAATGATTTGCTTTCTATGAAATTGTGGACAGTGATCACATGTCCTATGGACTCTCATGGGGTACCTACACACAGTGATAGGCACATACTCAACATATGATCCCAATATACACAAGCGCTACAGCGAAATACTATGATCATTAGATTGTAAATAGGCAGAAATGATCACAGTTGATTGCTATTGTTTAAAAATATGTCATAACTCCATGAATGTTTATTTTGCTTTCAATATTTTATTGGCATAAAAATGTACTTTATAAAACTAAAGCAATATATAAAGGTTATGAGTTTCAAACATACCCACCGGCAAAAACCCAACAATCGCTATAAGAACACTATTTGAAAACACTCGGTTTAATAATGGCGACCGTTTTGTATTCACCACTAGTCCTCTATCAATAGCGATGATTTTTTCTTATCAGCACTCAAAATAAAAAACGGACCACGGACGTAGAGGTTGCACGCCAGTAGACACTTCGGTCGACTACGCTGTACTCAGTACGAACATTCTCTTTCCCGGTAAGATTTTAAACATTCGCACTCGTGAGTTTTTCAGCTGATCAACCGCGTGTTTTGTTTATTAAAAGCGGTTATCTCTTATTTACAGCTGCACCGTCCTTACTCTTCTAGCGAGACCGCTAGTACGGTCACGAAGGCTCGCAGGTAAATGACGTTTTTTTACCTTAAGAATCCTTGAAAAACGTACTGAGTTACGACCTTGCATTTTCCATCCGCTAAGTTTTATGTTTATTAAAAGCGGCTATGTCCTATTTACAGCTGCACCATCCCTATTCTTCTAGCGAGACCGCTAGCACGGTCACGAAGGCTCGCAGGTAAATGACGCTTTTTTTCTACCTTTAGAATCTCTGGGACATTGATTAAAAAACATACTGAGTTACGACCTTGTATTTTCTATCCGTCTAGGATATTGGTTCAAAGCGATCCAACTTACACTCGCAGGTGAGCTTATAAGCATGACTCATTTCCTTTGTATACGCTCACAATGAGATTTTTTGCCATTTAATATATTTTGAATAAAAAGCCCCTATAATTTTCTTTTAGACCGCCAACGATCCTCTCGACATAATTTTTATCGAGTTATTTCACGTCATTGGTAAGAAACCTTAAAACTACAGAGATATTTAAAGCATACAGACCGCACGGCATCACTAGTAACATAGTTTCTTTCTTTTCCTTAACAGACCCCTGACTAAGGGGCTTCAGCCCCGAAATGCATTGGGTTCTTAAACTGCTTGTTCTGTGAATATGTATTTATGATACAAAGAATGTAACCGTTCATTTATTTGTTTATGTTGGAATGTTCAGAAATTATATAAATGAGAAAAATGTATCATTGATGAACTCTTGATAAAATTACATTTGAAATCTAAGAATTGGAAAAACTTCAATTGTTTTTGTAGTGCGTGCCAGAGTCCTGGATACCCCTAGGGACCAGGCCACATATCTTGACTTGACTGGCAATGCCAAAACAGTCAGTACACAATTTGCCAACTCTGGCCACTGATGTAGCTTTCCATGCCAATATTGGTGCACCTGAAGGCTGGCATTATCTGGGACAGGTTCTGCAACATATGCATTGAACTGGCCTTTTTCCACATGTTAGGAAAGATCCCATGTGAATCTACAGATGCTTTCAGGGTAATATTTTCCTTTGTAGCATGTGTGGCTGTAAATACACTTGCTCTAAATAGACCGTAAAGCAGTACCCACACAAGCAGTGGCAAAAATATGTTTAATGTAAATGCCTAAATGAAAGTCATTAAGGCCATCTGGCCAACCATAGGCTGTCGGCGGGCCAGGGAACAGGCAAGATGGCAGCTGTGTAGAATGGGCGTATATGCGCTCCTCCGAACCAGACGCCGGCGCTGTGGATTTCTTACTGCTGCGAGGGCAGTGCCTGTGCTGATTGAATCTACCTGAATGTGCTGCTCGGGCGGCTCCATCCAAGTGAAAGAGTCAATAAATGTCTTTGTTTATTCCCTTTCAGGCTTGGAAATCAGAGACCATTATAATACTAGTGGTGCTTTTCTGACTGTATTACCTTCTGCCGCGAGGATTGTACCAAATTACTGCCTGCACCTTGAGGCCGCTAGTTCTTCCATCACCTTTCGCGACACCCGCTCCACGGGTGCCGCTCACTTGCTCCCTGTGGCTGTTTGAGCCTGGTGTGAGCGGCTCCGCAATCGGTGGAGAGCACACTCGCTCCCAGGAGAGACCGGCCCAGGTTGAGGGCATAGTTGGAAACAGCGTGCGTGGAGCCTACCGGGGGACTGCGAGGACCAGCATCCTCCATTCTACACAGCTGGTGCCTCTTCCCCCGGCGGCCACGCCCCCAGCCTCTAGCGATATCTACTCCTGGGAATACCGGCACATTGGGTGCTTTTCTGACTGTATTACCTTCTGCCGCGAGGATTGTACCAAATTACTGCCTGCACCTTGAGGCCGCTAGTTCTTCCATCACCTTTCGCGACACCCGCTCCGCGGGTGCCGCTCACTTGCTCCCTGTGGCTGTTTGACCCTGGTGTGAGCGGCTCCGCAATCGGTGGAGAGCACACTCGCTCCCAGGAGAGACCGGCCCAGGTTGAGGGCATAGTTGGAAACAGCGTGCGTGGAGCCTACCGGGGGACTGCGAGGACCAGCATCCTCCATTCTACACAGCTGGTGCCTCTTCCCCCGGCGGCCACGCCCCCAGCCTCCTCTTACATAACAGGCGCATTCACCACCGCGACGCGGGACGTGCGCGAGACGGAGCTCGGGGTGAAGACCGGGCAAAGAGCGGGCCGTTTGAGGCCGTTCGAGGACGGAAAGGACTGGTCTGGCCCATACTCTCGGACCCTAACTGTGTTCTCTAGTGCACCGGCTGCCCAACCTCCTGTTGTTGTTTAAGAACCATGTCAACTCGTGAGTACAGAAGTAGGGCAGCCAAGGGCAAACTGAAAGATGGGACACTAGATGATTTTATCACTAGAACTAACACAGCCATTGATAGGGAGATTAATAAAATGCAGCACAGAGTATCTATCGAACTGGATGCAGCAAGAAGGCTATCCCAGGAGTTGGCCGCCCACAAAAAATCCTCCCTAGGGCACTTTGCCTTTGCTAAAACACCTGAACGTGCAACTGGTCCTGTCCCCACCCTGATCACGATACAGGCAGACATCCACCAGCCACTAGCAGCCATGCCATCTACACCCAAGGGGGGGCACTTACCTCCATCCACCGACACTCTAAGACCCTGATTAGGTGGGGTAATTGGGTCGGCCATTGCGGGTGATAGGGCCCTCTTAGAAACATTCTCAACTCCCAAACCTATGGAATTGGGTGGGGGGAATTTTCAGCCCCCACAAAAAGGGCCAAACCACAAAAGAAAGCGCAATAATATTTCGGCATATTTAAAGAAAAAAGCCAAGGTAGCAGAGGCCCAATTTCCCACTCAGGCACCACTTAATGCACCACTAGAACCCCCCTCAGCAAGTAGTATATACCCTCCTGAACTAAGACTAGAATCGAGTACCGTACAATCGGTGAGCAAAGATAATCTTGTAATAGAAAGCGAGAACGGTGAGGCCCCACTCTGTACTATAAAAGGGAGGGACGTAGAATTTCTGTCAATTGTGTGGGAAACACTAAAAAAACTTTTAACCCCCCTCGAAGTAAGACTCACCCGTATCGAATCTCAGTTGCTTGAGACTGAAAAAAGCATCCTGAATCTAGCAACCCTTAGCACCCATGTTAATAAACCTACTTGTCCATCCGACACTATTAATTCTACACTACTACCTGTTGATAAAATAGTAGCTGTTGCTATTTCATCTGATGCCCCTAAGGTTAAACCTATTCCAAAACCTCGGCATAGGGATACTATAGATATTTCTAAAAAGGCAGCGGTGGCCACAAACCAGCTGGCGGTACAGTCTGTACCATCTTTGCCAAGCCATGGCAGGTCATCTTGCACCACCCCTGAAAGCTATGACTAACCCGAAGGTTAGAGACTATAACTTCAAACAATCCATTACCCAGAGAGTTAATGCCAACAAAGATCGCCTTAGGGGTTATGTTGATCTTCCCCCTGATGTTAGACCCTATGTTGTTGTACTAACAGGGGTCCCGGAACTGCAATACCATCAGCAGGAAGACTTCGGATCACTAAAGAACAAAGTAATCCATTGGCTCAACGTCAACAGGCCAATACCGAACCACCTGAGGAGTAAAATCCTCATGGTGCGCCGGGTCCCCTGGATAGGCACTTCGCACAAGTCCATTACTGGCGATTGCGTAGTGGTCTCATTTGAAAATCCCAACACTGCGCAATCTGTACACTCTTGGAATCAAACCAGTGTAAATTCACCTATAGCATCTAGACCACTCACTTATTTTTACCCACCTCAACCACATCTGAACATAGGAGGGAACTGGAGCTGGATTCCGGAGAGAAAAGGCGGGTGGGGCAGGCCACCCAATTATTGGTCAGACACACACGGTGGGTGGACCGGGGCCCCGACTTACAATAGATTCGGGTGCCTCGAGGAAGTGGATTGACTCCCATGCAGGTCTACTGACATTCCACCAGTAGTTGACTCATTCTGTCGCTTTGTCTACCCCCTGGGCCGATCTGCATCCCCTACTCCCCAACCAAAATTGGATCGATCTGCTTCTCCCTCACTACAACTTCAGTTGGGGATCCACAATTCAACCTCAGGCGACACCAGTTATATAGAATGGGCACCCGTTGAACTCCCTGTGGGCAACATAACACCTAAGTCAACTAAAGATAATAAGAATGATATAGACAAGCCCAGAACAGACCCAAGTAACGAGGACAATCCCCCCCCCCTGAGACCAGGCTAAAAACAAGGCTAGTGGTAACGGACGGTCTGTCCCTCACCCAGCAAGGACAGTCTGGGCCACGCAAGTGTTCTCTGGCACTTACTGCCACTGATACGCCGGCGGCCCCTGGAGTGGTATCTATACTCTCCTGGAATGTCGCCGGGCTGGCCAATAAACTAGACTCCTCTGAGTGGGTAGAACTTATTGAAGGGCATGACATATGCCTACTCCAAGAAACATGGGCCAGGGATAACCATTCCCGTATGGGATATGCGTCTTTTGAGATACAGGCAAAATGGGATGGAAAGGGACGACCATCAGGGGGCCTTTTGATCTGGGTGGGATCCCACCTTGGTTGCAGGGCCACAAAACTGGAAACGAACTCAGCCGATTTCCAGTGTGTATCCTTGGAGTGGCCCGGCGGTGTTACTGTAACACTGATTAATGTATACTCGAGATCGGTAGGGATAGCAGCTACCTTGAGTACAATCAATGATCTAGCGCTGTTCCTTGATTCTACCACTCTTTGTTCCACACTGATAGTCGGTGGAGACTTTAATACTCAGTATGAGCCCCTTCCGGTCTATCTGACAGACTTAACAAGTGAAGAGGATGAACCTTGGGATATTCCCACTTTGGCGGGTCCCCCTATAAAGGCCTGGACGCCACTTGCCTCTCAAATAACATCTTTTACGCTTCGTCATTCGTTGAGGGCTTGTAATGGGCGGAGCCAAGGGGACATCCCTCCAAAACATACCTTCAATAGACCCGGATATGAGTCACGTATTGACTATATCCTGGTTTCCGTGAGGGATTGGGCTAAAGTAAGGGACTTCCGTATAGTAGACAGGGCTGATAGTGACCATAATTTACTGTCACTGAGATTTGCGATCCAGGGGTCTCATACGAGCCCACTAGAAGAAAACTTGGTAAACCCAGCTGATTTAGTTCTAACTAGCAATAGACATAGAATTAAATGGATAACGTTGCTGGAGAACCCATCCAACATCCAAAGGCTGTATGCGACAGTCGTCCCTGCACTGGAAAAGGTTGAGGCCCTTAGTCACTACCTAGTCAACAACACCGAACTCTTTCCTGCAAAGCTCATTGAGCTAGGGGCCATCCACTCCGAGCTATGTACCAACTTGGCAGAAGTGCTGAACCCGGTAGCTAGGTCAAAGAAGTTTAAGAAGAAAAGAGCCTCTTGGTTCAATGCTTCATGCAGGAGGGCAAATGCCGAACTACTAGAGTCCCTCAAAATACGTGAATCCCAGAACAAGATTAGGGCAAAGCGGCTAGCTTATAAGTCCATCCTCCGTAGCGCCATAAAAGAATGGGATGAGGAAAATTGGTCTGAAATGACAGCTGCCCTTACACTGCGCGATGCCAAAAAATTTTGGCAAATCGTCAAACATGGCTCAGCTGAACCATCAGTGGCAGTAGAAGCAAATATAGCAGCCCCCGTCTGGGAGGAACACTTCAAAATCCTGTATAAACCACACAATCAGGACCAACTGGAGAACTTACCAGAAGTCATAATGTACCAACCCAATGGAAGTGTAGTTCCAATGAACGGATTCACCTTGGCAGAAGTTAGTTCGGCAATCAAGGCTCTGGCTCCTGGAAAGGCGCCAGGTCTAGATAGGTTGCCAGGGGACTTATATAAACACGAAGTCACAATTTGGGCCCCGTACCTCAGGGCGCTGTTCAATGCAATTCTGAATGGCATGACGATCCCCCCAACTTGGCTGGGGGCAGAGATAGTCCCAATTTTCAAGAAAGGATCACCTCTGCTCCCAGTCAACTACAGGCCAATAAGCCTGATAGACGTTTCCCAAAAACTGTTCGCCAGGCTCCTGTTGGACCGCCTGTCGGAATGGATGAGGGAATATAACATCCTGAGTCCCTTCCAAGCAGGCTTTAGGGAGAAGGTCTCAACCATAGATCAGGTCTTTCGGGTCGTCCTCATTTTTTGGAAAACGGTGCAGTTGGAGGGTGGCAGCCTCTACACTGTATTCGTGGACCTGAGGGCGGCCTTCGACCTGGTTCCCCGCAAAAGGCTTTGGGATGTGTTGGCCAAACTGGGGGTACCTGAGGGTCTGCTGGAGATGATTGTTCGTCTCCATACTGCTAATTTTGCACAGGTGAGGTGTGGCAAGGAGGGAGCCCTGTCAAATAGGTTCCCCGTTGGCAGGGGGGGGAGACAGGGTTGTGTGCTTGCACCAACCCTGTTCTGCCTCTACGTCAACTGGGTTATCTCCCACCTAAATGGGGTTGCTAACTCTGACGCGCCCAAGTTGGCGGGCGCCAGGGTGCCGGCGATCATGTTCGCCGATGACACCCTGTTGATTTCTAAGTCCGCAACGGGCATTCAGCGCGTTCTCCATGGCTTCACTGACTTCTGTGGGGTATATGGTCTAGAAATTAACACCTTAAAGACCAAATTTATGGTGTTCAACCCCCCCTCAAAATTTAGCTTTAGACCTAACATCGGGCAGAGCAGGCTCGAAAGGGTGAAAACTTTCGAGTACCTTGGAGTCATGCTAAATGACAGACTGACATGGAGTACGCACCAGGAGAAAGCACTCCTTAAATTGACTCAATACTCGGGGGGGGGGTACCTTGAATCTCCTGGGCAATAACAAATCATCTATTCAGCCCGCTGGTCCTCCTATACAGATTTACAAAACACAGGCTAGGGGGGCAGCCATGTATGGGTGTGAGCTCTGGGGGCATGCAGTAACATCGGATCTGGTAAAGGAGGAGAACAAATTCATTCGGAGGGTTGTAGGACTCCCCTCCAGTACGCCTCTAGTCCCTTTAAGGTTAGACTTAGGGATGCGACCATTAGATGAAGAACTGGCTTTCCGTCCCTTGGCTTTCTGGCGCAGGCTCTGGGTAACTCCCGAATTGGCTATCTATAGACAGGGACTACAGGAGGTGCTTGCTATGCCCAATGCTGGGAAAATCAATTGGCTGAAATTTATCAAATCAGAGTTGGAGGGTCTGGGACTTTCAAAGATGTGGTATGATCCTCTAACCAATTGCCCACTTTTTCCCAAAAAGAGATTAGCAAAGATATACCATGACAGCAAACTGATGAAACTTTTACAGCACCAAAAACCAGGCCCACTAACAGAGTATTTTTTATGCATCAAGGACACGTATAGCTTTGAACCAGTTCTAGACAAACTGTATCCTCCCCTGCTTAGGAAATTATATTTGCAATGGAGGCATGGGTCACTCCCACTTCGAGTATTTACAAGTAAGTGGAGTGAACAATCAGCCAGTATGTGTCCAGCTTGTAGAATGTCCGATGAGTCCGAACTCCACATACTCTTTTTCTGCCCCATTTACCGAGGGATACGCAAGAAATGGATAGTTCCCCTATGCAGAAACTTGGGATTTGGAGAGTGTCTGGTCGCCTTTAGAGTCCTAAAAACAAATCTGTCGGACCATATTGTTTTTGCAGTGGCCAAATATCTGGGTGCCATTTGGTCTCTGAGAAGAAAATACCTCAACGCCGGTAACAGACTCCAACGTACCAAGGTTATGCATTGTACTGTGAAATACTGCTTTTTAATGATAATGGACGATTTTACAAAGTATAACTTTTATTTTTTTAATAATATTATGGATGTTACTTATGTCTTTTATGGTGAAAAATTTTACCGAAATAAAGATTTATAAAGTAAAGTAATACTAGTGAAGCTGACCACAGCATCTCTCAAATCTCTGGAACATAAGTACAAAACATTGGAGCACCTTTTTATGATGGAGGGCATTGCGCTGTTTTATGAGTGCAAGCTAACCATCCAAGGCTGTCATGGTACTCTGCAGCTACCCTTGAGTCAACTTGAAACTAATTTTAACAGGAAACTGAAAATCTAGAACAGCAAAGTGAATTAATGACATTTGTCTCGTATTTTCCAGACTGGAAATGCAATCGTGTGTTAACTTCTGTGTTTGGAAACTGGTTCTAAATAAAATGGTCGTGGGAAAGCACCAAATCATTGAATGCTGCCTTTTCCAAAAACAGGCAATAGTAAAACAAACTATAACAAGCATTTGCAATGCAATAGGTCTCGCATTAGGAAAGTTTGAGCTATTGGTATTGTAAATGGCAAAGTTTTTATTTATGTTTCTTTTTTTTTAAATAGCTAAATTAATAGCTTCGTCATTTACAATGCCAATAGTTATAACTTTCGCAAATGTGATACCTATAGCATTTGTAATGCAATATGTTTTGTATTTACAAACCGCGAGAGGACAAAAAAAAGCTCCGGACCACCGCCTCCTCCCAGGCCTTCAAAAGGGACCTCAAAGTTCTCCTCCTCCAGAGACACCTCCAAAAGTAATTCACGTCCTCTTGCTATTTGTGAGGAAGACTTCCCACTACTGATAATTTCTACTTTCCATGACCATGGAAGTGCCTTCCCAGTGTATGCCTGTGATTGGAGGGTCTGCCTTTTTGCAGTATTTTCCATGTACTGGTGTTCGGTGCCCTTTTGTAACATGCACACACCACTCTGCCCTTGCAACACACGGCTGCTACCTCTCACATGTCTTTGCCTTTGATACTTGCACAAGTGCCACCTTGCCCATATAACGCTTGTTCCTGAGCCTGAGTGTCTAGCACTTATTGCAGGACTATACCTCTAATTATACTCTGTTTTCTCTTATAACTGCACACTTGTCACTTGCAGGACTATACCTCTAATTATACTCTGTTTTCTCTTATAACTGTACACTTGTCACTTTCATTTCCTCTTGTGCACTTTTGACTACCTCATGTATTTTGGTTGCTCACAATTTTTACTCAAGTATTTTGTTTGCTCACGATTGTCACTATTACCTTTACTACCCATGTATTCTGGTTGCTCACAATTTTTACTCAAGTATTTTGTTTGCTCACGATTGTCACTATTACCTTTACTACCTCATGTATTTTTGGTTGCTCATAGTTTTTACTACCTCATGTATTTTGTTTGCTCACAATTGTCACTATTACCTTATGTAAGTAACGTATGTTTTTGCAACCTGTTCTTTTGTAATGTTTCTCATTATGTTTCATTTCTGTTCCTAATGTGAAGCGCTCTGACGCCTTCGGGTAAAGTCCGCGCTATATAAAAATGCATAAATACATAAATAAATAAATACCGCCTTCGGGTAAAGTCCGCGCTATATAAAAATGCATAAATACATAAATAAATAAATACCGCCTTCGGGTAAAGTCCGCGCTATATAAAAATGCATAAATAAATAAATAAATACCGCAAATCAAACACCCTCGTCACTCTGCCGGCCTGCGACCAGGAAGTCAGGCAGGCCGGCGCGACAACCGGAAACAGGAAGTAGGAGGGCGGGAGCCTACCCCGGCTCCCACGGAAGAGCCGCGATTGTTTGGAGCACCGGAGCAGGCAGGAGCCTACCCTGCGCCCCGGTGTCGAAGGAGGGAAGAAGAGTCCTGCTGCCGGGCCCTGCAGCTGAGGAGAGCCGCCGCACGAAGGAAGCCGGTGAGTGGGTTGCTGAGCTGCGGGGGGGGAGCATGTGTGTGCGCGCGCGCGTGCGGGGGGGTGCGGGCTGTGTGTGTGTGTGTGCGTGCGTGCGTGTGTGTGTGTCTTGGAGTGCGTGTGTGTGTGTGACTGTGGGGGAGGGGGTGTGTGTGTGTGAGCGAGTGTCTGTCTGCGCGCGCATGTGTACGGCGCGGGACGCGACGTGCGCGTTCGCGCACACGAATCCAGGAGAAAAAGCTCGTACACCCTCTTGTCCTCCTTCCCCCCAGACTGATCGCTATACGTCTCCAGCTGGACACATGCATCCTTGCGGATGCATTGCCAGCGAGACCCAAAAAGGGTTTCAGAATATCGATGGCAACGTGCATTGCCAATGATCTCAGGAGCGGTCATTATTGTATTGATTTTTACTGGGGAAAGTAATTTTTTTCTTACCTAGTGTCCCTGGAACTACAAAACGCCTATATATTGTGCAGTCGGTGAAAGGAGGCTTAGGCCCAGCTGCCATGCTAATGATGACCAAAGACCGCCTGGTAGCTGCAGGGATGGGGCATGAGGTCTGCGGAGCTTTGCTGTGCAAGCAGATATGAAGCACGTAAAGGTTAAGCCGCAGTTGGCAAAATCATTCCTCGATTGCAAGGTGTAAGTGGTCCACCTTTTTTAGGGACACCCAAAAAAAAAATGTGCGCGTTACCTTGGTTTACCGAAGGTTACCTGGCGTGAGCTGGTTCTTTTGCTTTAATACCGCCGTGGTCACCCTTTTAAAATAACATGTTGCTGGCAACAGGCGGTAACTATTTTTTTTAATAATTTTTTTTTAAATAATCGTGTTTTATTTATAAAAACGTGACTTACTTTGACAACGCACGCATGGTAAACCATTAAATTCGATTCGCTGGAATGCCAGACGAAACAAAAAGCAACGATACCACTGCAATTTGAAAGGCAAATGAGGAATTTCACATCCTGCAAGAATGACCTGCCATGACCTTTTTTTTTTTTCAAAGGAAAACCTATCAATAAAGCGCGATGAAGTCGGCCAGGCCAAGACCCGGAGTGGGCAAGGACAAAGGAGAGCCCTCTTCCTTTATTTTTTTAACCGACAAGTGGAATTTTGGAATTGTGAGGCTGAAGGATCCAGGGAAATATTCTACTGTTACATAAAAACCCCACACACAAGCACGAGACACAAACAACCAGCTCCAAGAAGCAAAAGTAATCCGAGTATTTTGTCATTTAAACTTCACGAGATGTTCAAAAACCCATACACCTACAACATGATTGTGTACTAGCAGCGGTGCGTCCATTGGGGCGTAGGGGCGTAGCCCCACCAGCCACCATGGACGCATCGCGACCGCCGGCCTATCTAAATAAAAGACAAATCAGCCGCCGGGAATGCGCGGGGGGGGTGTGGCCTGCTGCAGCTTGAGTGACAGACACTCAGGCTGCAGCAGACTGTAGTGGGCAGTCCCGCTGGGGAACTTATAGTGCGCATGCTTGGGAAAGTTGAAAACTTTCCCAAGCATGCGCACTGTAAGGTCCCCAGCGGGACCCAGGGGTGCTGTTCGCCTGCCACAGCCCGGGTTTACAGAGGGCGAAAGGGCGAGCAGCAAATATGCCACGCTAGCCAATCCTTGCGCTGCTGTCCACCGGTGCAGCATCCCATTGGATGCCGCGCTTGGGGGTGGCACACACACTGTCTGACGCACGCACTGCTAGGATGTCGGCGCCGCGGTAAGAGCACTTTGGGAACCTTTCTCCCGTTATTGTTTTTTTTTTCAGGACGACGTGTAAAAAACCAAATGCATTTACCATTTGTAATGTTGTGTACATAGCCTGTTGTGTAAGCTGCTCGAGCCCGTCGTCCATTGTACCTGCGTGTGTGGACACATTGCAAACTAATGTATGGTTTGTAGCAGGTCAAAATGGGAGTTGCGGCCGCGCCGTCTTCAGGTCTCAGCTGCAGCTTTCATTCTCACAGCTCTGCTCAGGAGGCTCAGCCCGGGCGGCAGTGGCGCACTTGGGTTCAAGGAAGTCAGGATGTTTTAGGTTATGTATGGTGGATATAGCCCTGAGGTTTTTTAAGGATTTGGTTGCAGAGGAAAGATGATTGTCGTGACATCCCGTCGTTGCGCAGCACTTTGGTTTCACTTTAGTGCCTTGCACAAGGAGACTCATGGGCCCTGGAGGCAGCGCTTGATCAGCTGCTTGCAGCCAGTGCCGCTCATGAAGGTCTGCCCTGGGCATGGCTCGAGGCTAGGGGCCACGAGGGTGCTTGCCCTGGGCATGGCTGTAGGCTCAAGGCTGCGGGGGTGCGTGCTGGTGTCTGGCAGGGGTGCGTGCTGGTGTCTGGCGGGAGTGAGTGCTGGTGTCTGCTGCCGTTAGTTTTACTTCAGCCTCGGCCAGCCAACAGCCTCCTTTACTTGGGCTGGCTAAGGCAGCTCATCTCTGTGCAGCTCATCTCTGCACAGCCCAGCACTGCGCAGCTCTTCTATATCTCACTGCAATAACAGAGATCACAGCGAGGGAAGAAAATAAAGCACTGGCAGCACTCCACAGAAAGTAGAGACTTCTAGTTTATACACAGGGCACGTCTCTTTACTGGGCTCAGGTGTGAGTGGTGTACGAGAGAGACTGCACACTGGAAGGGAGTGTGTATTCCCGGTGGGTGAGGGGGAGTGCTTTGTCGGGGCCCGAGGAGTATTGTAAAGGGGTTCCTTGCCTGAAAGAGGGGGAACATCGGGTAGGAGAATTGTAAGGTGAGCACACGAGCGCATCACGGCTGAAAGTGTTTGAGTTAGTGGAAATGAGGGAGGGGGCTTCAGTGCAGAAGGAAAGGGGTGGTGTGTGTGGCTGTATGAGAGAAGCGGGAAGGTGGGGGAGGCTTTCCTCCTCTTGTGACTCATCTTTGTCCTGTATACAGTGCATCATTTATGCAGGTGCTTGGTAGTGGAGGGAATTAATTTTTGGGGTCTGAGAGTTATTTTTCTTCCACCATATTTTGGTCCAGAGCTACTACTGGAGAGAATTACAGAAAGGGAGCAAGACGAAAGCAGAGGAAGATAATGGAACAGTGACATGAAGATAGCAGGAATGAAAAATAACCTACAAGAGTGAGATAAGAACACAGGAAGAGCAGGTTGATTGAAAAAAGAAGCATGACGTGGAATCAAAATGTATAAGCGTTGGTATTCATGAACCCCTACATTCGGCAGCATGAGTGATAGCCTCTTTACAAAAAGTATGAGCTCCTTCTGTTTTTTATTTGATTGCAAATTAGGCATGGTACATGTATAAAATACCAATGAACTTGGCCTAAATGCCATCAAGGCAAGCTTAATGGCACACCAAATAATTATACATGTATCAAATGGGGTAATGTAAAGACTAGCATTTGAACATAGCTCAGCAAACCTAAACTATGTAGGATACTTGAAAAAACGTAGAACTCAAGCCCAGATGCTCAAATGGATGTAATGTATGATATTGATATGTTTCCCTGGTTTTCATTGCTTGAGTTAGTTCACGAGAAAGTGTCACTCATGGTCATTAAAATGTCACTCATAATTGCACTGAAATTATGAGCATGTCACACATTGCAATCGGAAACCTTGGCAGCTATGCAGGGAGCGCTCATAGTTCACAGTCCGTTCCTCTTCGTTCTGCTGTACAGACAGGCATGGTTTGTCTTTGTGCCTTTGTGTCTTCAAACGGCCCCTTTATTGAGGGTTTCCAGAGCAGCTCTTTGAAGGGGTTCGTATCAGAGCCATATTATCTTATGGTCACCAGGAGGTTCAGAGAGCCCCCCGCCCCGGGTGTAGTGTGGATCCTGGTCACACGGCGCATCATCTGCCGAGGGTCACAAGCAGCGCGCGCAGGGACAGAAGGACTCTGGCACTCACTCACCTCCCTCCCAGCCTCCTGCTCTTCTGGTGAAACCTCTGACGCCTTCGGGGAAAGTCCGCGTGAGAGAAAAACGCATGAATAAATACAAATAAATAAATAAATTAGTTATAATAAGTTGGGGGTCAGAACAGTGTTGAGCCCCCACCTCTGTGGGGTCGGTGTTACGGTTCCTGCCTCCCCCTGTTCTAAGATGTGTGTGTTCATAAGCATGAGCCCTGAATATTTTCTCTATGAGAGCCTTTTTATGATTTCAAACCCTTTGCTAGGTGCCTGTGCTTCGAGTCTAGATGTTAACATTCGCTGTATTTTCGCAGGGCTCTGAGAGTCTTAGAAGTTATGTAGTGTTAACCCACTAATAGATCTGAAGGTGTTTTTATATGATACACATTTTATCAACATACGGGAGCGAAAGACGGAGTCAATCTCAATGCGGTTTTAACCACAGTCTTGCAAGTTACAGGTATTGATGCTTGCAAAGGCTAGACGGTAATAATGACTAGGTTCCATGTAAGTGTCCGGCGGATGATGAAGAACTGCTCCCTGCATGCACCATCGCTTTGGCGCTGACCCGGCTTTTTAAATTTATTTATTTATGCAATTTTATATAGCGCGGACTTTACCCGAAGGTGTCAGAGCGCTTCACAAAAGGACCAATAATGATACACGAGGAACAAAATACGAAAGCAAACAATAAGTTACATGGATCAAAAGTGTCACTAGTGAGCGACCAAAATACATGAGGTAGCAATCGGTGCATTACAGGAGAAATAAAAGTGATGTGTGCAGGTTACAAAAACGTACAAAATACAAGCAGAAGTATAATACTGCAATAAAAGGCAGACACTCCAGCACAAGAACAAACGTTACGTAGGCAATGGTGGCCGGGTGCAAGTATCTAAAGCAAACAAAATGTGCGAGGTAGCAAACAGTGTGTTACAAGACGCTTCGTAGCTCGTGTGTCTGCTTGTTGGGATTGGTGGTCAGTTTGTCTGGAGCCTGTTTTGTTCGTACTGTCCACAGTCACCTTCGTTGCCAACATTTACAGATATTCCTGATGTCCGTTGTTGCGAGGCAGTTCCATGGACAAGAACTTTCTACCCTATGTAGCGCCTGTTGTACACGGGCTGGGCTGTCAGGACTGCTTGGTGAATAAAAGACTGCTGCTGAGATGAGATGATTTGGATGGCATGATTTCAAACCTGACAACATACAGTTTGCTTTTAGTTGCACAAAAATTACGTGAGTAATACAGTATTACTAAACTGGGTAATGGCAACAGCTGGTATTTACAGCGGCTTAGAAACAGCACAAGGGCGGTATGAAGCGCTTTATTAAAAGGAAATTATGGTTATTACACTGAAAAAATAGGTTTCTTCTACACTGTGGTATGTCCATGTTTATAATATGACCAACATCTCAGGGGAGTGAAAAAATATTAATTTGACTTTAAAGAATAAGTGATTATGTCTGCTCATAGATAAAAGCTGGCATTTTGAACGTACACAGATGATACGTTTACAAAAATGGCTTTGATCCGAATGCCTCAAAGCACTTTCCTCTTACAGCAGGTGATTAAGCCACCATTCTGTAGGCATGCTTGTGCTTCACCTCCTTAAAGGTGAAAACCACATGCTCCCCTCAATAGCCGTTTGAGCGAGTCCTCGTGTCCGCTGCTACAGGTCAACGTTTACTCAAACCCTATTAAAGCGGCCAAATGAAAACAGCTGACCTTAACAAATGTGCTGCTAGCTGGTGGCTTAGAGTTATCAAAGAGTTGCAGAATATTGGCAACGCTAATACCGGGTGCGAGGGCACCGACTTCCAGGTCATGCCATTGCCCCAACTTGATGCAACTACAAAGCTGCTGGTTTGAGCAAGACATGGGTCCAGATTCCATTTTGACATTATGTGATTTGGGGCATATCTATGTCAATGTGCACAGAACTGTAAATGTATATGTTGATGTGCTTTGAGTTATGTACATGTTACTGCGTCTCTTCCATTGAACCTTCTCAGCACACATCATGCTGTTGTAGCTACCGCATCCCATACCCAACATTTTTATGGTAGAGCGTTTCAGGGCCTTTCAACATGGCAGTGCAAAAATAAATTTGCAGATGTGTGTACCAGCGATGAGGTTGATCACATCCATGTGTTGTGAGGCAGGAGGTGGGTCTTGCAGTAGGGTTAAAGGAACAGGGGCAGCGGGACCCATGGGAGTAGGAATGTTTCCAGCATCTGAAAGTGATCACATGCAGTAGTCTGGGCTTGGTGTGTTCTTGTTTGCAGAACTGCTGGCGGGAGTTGTCTGTAAGCCCTGTCTGCGCAGTGTTTATATGTACGTCATGTTTGCTGTCAGTTGACCTCTGTTGCAAATGTATATTAAGCAGGTTTGGATGGGAAGGGAGTTCTGCCGAATCCCAGGATAGTGCCTATTGTATTATGAGGGAAACTGGGAATTGCATTTATATAGCGCCTACTACCCCTGGCCATTCGTTGGCGCGCTTCACTGCGAGTATCCAGTTGTTCCGACTACCGTCCTCAATGTAGCATCCTTGTTGGCTAGGCTACCCCGGCATTCGATGGCGGCTGTATAACTAGTTATTTTTATGTAATTAAAATGATAATGGAATCGATTAGTCGTTGACTGCGAAAAGCAGAATTTGTATGATTTCCAAAGTCGTCCTAAAGAACATTGTAACAGAAAGGTGTTTTTTTTCTCGCCAGTGCACTTAAATTGGTGTGAAATCCCCTTTTATTTAGCTCAGCGGGTTAATACATCTGCTGCAGAAATATGCAAGTGCAGATCGATTTGAAGCGCCCCAAAGGGCTGACTAAGAGGTTTGTTCTTCTGTACTTAGGAAGATTTCCTTTTTTTACTAAGGGGGGGGCGAGTATATCTTTTGCGACCGATACCCACATCTGGGTACATTGCCTTCCTTCCCAAAATCCCATCAGTGCCCGATAAATGAGCCGAACAAAGGGTTAACATAAACGTCTGTAAATACGCGATGATATGTAGAATGCAGGAAAGCGATTATCAGCTTTACTTTGAGACGCCTTCACCGCACCTTGGTGTAAAGGTCACTTCCGGGATTGTGGTGGTTCTTTCGAGCTTGTGCCGCATACTTGGCTCTGGAATCGACTAGAAAAGTCCGGGGTGTCTGAGAGCGCGAGTGAGTGGGTGTGTGAAAATTAGATGCACGCTGCTTCCAGCGCTGCGGCCGCGCCATGTGATCTTGTGCATGCCCATCCCCCACTGTGACCCCTGTCATTCTTTGTGCATGCTTACTGTAGTTCGTTGTCACACTTGTTTCGCTTTTGCCAAGAGGGACATGTTTTTAACGTGCCTTTTTATTCTTCCTTTTTAGTTTGAAAGATTGGAAAGCCCGCATGAACTACTTCCTGCAGCATTCCCCCGCTTCCAACGACTCCCCGAAAACCGTCCAGGGCAAGAAGGGCAAAAAGTACGCCTATTGCAGGTAAGAGTGCCACTACCTTGTGTGTACATATTGCATCTCGGGTGCTGAAGTGCACTTTATACTTTGCTTTTGGGTGACACCAAGTATTGCTGGTTTAATTGGATTCAGTTTGCTGACTTGTGATGCACGGCTTGATGGGTGCATGCATTTGTTTTCCTGTGACTAGTTTGTTCTGATATAATTGTCTTATTTGCAATAGTTTTCAGTACACAGTTTGCTCAATCAGTTATGATTTTGTGTGACTACCTGGATTCCTGGAGTGCCTCTGACTTCGTTCTGTTTCTTTACTTTTTGTGACTGTTGGTCCTGCGGGGAAACATTTTCAATTTATGTTGTCTTGTTTACTGGGAGCATTGCTTTTATTTTCCTTTAGTGTAATAGGCTGGCTGGTGAAGTGCACTTCCCATAGTGTGCAGTCACTTCAATTTGCCTTTAGGTGACTACCTGGCTTGATGGTGGTTTTCTATTTGATTTCATGTAAATCCTTGTCTTGATGAGTGCATTGGTTTTAGTTTGTTTGAGGTAACTGCTTCACATGCTGGTTTCATCACACAGCTGACACCCACCCTGAGAAAGCCAGAGCTGTCCTGTTAGTGGTATCAACACCAGTGCACTTAGGTTCCTTACAGCTCCTTCACTTGAAGTGGGTTACCACCTACCCGTTACTTTTTGTATCCTGCTCGTACCAAGTCAGATCCAGATCCAGACCCAGACCAGTCCCCACAGTTGCTCCGGATTAAGGGACATTGTCATGTCATCTCAGGCGCGATGTAAAGACTCCCAGTGAGCTGAGGACTCTTTTGGCTCAAGAACCAACTAGCTGGAGACCCTTGTGGTTGTTTAAAGATTTAGGATCAGCCTGTAACTCAGTCTTGAGCTGGGTGGGTGACCTCGATTACAAAGTGGCTGTGCCAGATTTCCCATTATGACCCCTTTTGCCTGTCTCCCCTTCAGACACACAGGGCATAAAAGTGGGGGTTGCTCAACCCTGCCAAAAAACTGAGGGGTGACCCTAAGAGCACAGCTGCCATCCTATCAGTGGTGGGATGCTTTGGTGTGCTGGTCTGGTTTTCTGGATGCATTGGCTCAAGTTTTTTCCCATGTAATTGATTAGGTGTCTTGGTAAGTTGCTTTTATGTGAATGTCTGACTAATGACTGCGCATTCCTTTCAGTGTGCACTTGCTTCAGTTTACTTTTTGAGTCACTGTCTAGTTTGCTGGATGTATTGCTTTCATTTTTCTTTCATTAAACTGTTTGACTTGCTTGGTGCTTTTATGTTGGTGCCTGCATGCTGAGGTGTACTCTTCTTCAGTTTAAATGTATGTGCTGGCCTGTTGACTAGCACCCTGCTTTCAAAGTGAAGGTTCACAGGTTCACACTTGCTTTAGTTTACTTTTGTATGGTTGACTGCATGCACAGTTTTGCTGGATGCATTGCTTTAAGTTACTACTTGATGCATTGCTTTCAGTTTGCTTTCAAGTAATTGCCTCTCATTTTCCCAATGCTTGTGAAGGCTGTTTCCCAACTGCTGAGCAACGTCTTCTTCTCTTAGAGCTGAGATTTTCATGAAAGTCTTATAGTCTGAATTCAGCACCTGAGCGTAATAGGACGGAATGTATGAAGCTCTGTGGTTATACTGAATAAGCAGCTACCTATGTTATGCCATCTATTAATGTAATAACTGCACTTTCACAATTGCTTTATTAACCTTCCTGCTTTCTCAAATTTTTCTTGAAAATGCACGATTTGTCTTCTTTTTTTTCAAAATTTTCTAGGGGGGGGGGTTATCCCCCCTAACCCCCCTTTTGGGGTTCGGGCTCGCTCGCTGCGCTCCCTCGCTACGGTGCTGGATGCTAATTACTTTGCGCCCCACCACTTTCAAATGTCACCCACCGCCTAACGGACCACTTGTTACTGGCCAATGGTACTTTATCAGCGTAACCTGGTTTTATTTTATTTTTGTTGCTATGATAAAGTATTGCAACATAATCAAAAAGGGGAAAGGTTTCTTTAAAAATTAAATAAAAGATGCACATATCAAATACGTCTCCTAGGAAGGTATCTGTTAGAAGTTGGTCTGTAATGGGTAAACTCCTTTTAAGAGTTGGAATCACGCATATCTAAGGAGAAATCTAGGCTGACTGAGGGTTTAACTCCTCAAAGGAGATACAAGCACTGGCAAAGCCAACAGATCTGGCATTTTGTCAGAATGTAGGCTTTGTCAAAACTTGTTTTCCGATGGTGTTTGTAAAACATTATTGTTGGGTGAGCTGACTGACCCTCGCCAATATATACAAAAATTGTCTAAAAGGAAAAAAAATGGTGATATCAAAAAGCACACACTGCCTTATTAGTTGCTGTCCCAAAGGGGAACTACTTTGTCTACCGAGGTAAAACGGAATGCTGTTACTTCCATGTCAGTCAGCAGCACGACTGATATTGGTCTTACCACCTTGCATTCCCACACTCCTCTAAATTGAAATGTTGCCACACATGTGTTGGTGGACTTAAGGCACGTTGTAGGAGTGTATAAAAAAATGCAAACATATGAACGAACTCCCCACCAATACCATAATGATTTTTATGAGTTGTTGTTGCGGATGACAGGGCCACCTACAAAAGTGGGGCATAGTTTTTATCAAAAGTGTGGGACTATTGTAAATTCTTACTGATTTGGGAACTTTTCCTCATAGGAATGTGTTGAAAACACATGAATTTAGCTAAAGTTTAACATTTGCAGGACATCCTGGGTAAGAAAATGTAGCGATACGTGTAGTTCACACCACACTGGACTCTATGGGTGTCTATTATTCAGGAAATGTCAGGGTTTGGTAGGTTTCCTTTGGGAGTGACCAAGCCCGTGTCCAAACAGCAAAGCTACCCACATAACAGAATGGGCAATTCTTGTATTTCTCGCCTCCAAAGAATTCAGAATGCAGCAGCTCGCGCCCTGCTAGCACTTCCCAAATCGTGTTCGGTTGCGAATCTGTTGCCTAAGCTTCATTGTTTGCGGATAGCAGAAATAATTCATTTTAAGTCTCTGTGTGTGGCCCACAGAATTTTAACACAACAAGGACCGCCGATTTTAGCTGATCTGCTGGTCCAATATGTGCCAAATCGCCCTCTGCGATCGGCTAACTCTCGTTTGGTCTGTCCCCCCCGATTTCACAGAGCCAGAGCAGGTGGTCGCTCTTTAAAGGTTCAAGTGGCGCACCCCTGGAACTCCCTCCCAAACTCAATTAGAGGACTTCAGAACCATCTGGCATTTCGAAAGGCTATTAACACCTGGCTTTTCCCAGCGTAGGATGCTCTCCATGTTCTGGAGTGGTCTATCGGCCCTTGCTTAGGTAGCGCTGGGACGCCCCGTAATTGTGGCAGCTATGCATTGTATAAAATTCAAAAATAAATACATATTTTTCAAGCCGAAATCCTGATATCTTCATGTTGCATTTTTGTTGACTTACTGTCTTAGGCAATAGATCGAGCCACACAAGTAATGTATTGTTTTTGTCTGCAGAAGTGCAGGAACACAAAATAGTAGAACATTTGTTATTAGAATTGAATTTCTCTCCAGTTTATACTTCCAAATATAAGCCAGTGGGCTAGAAGGAATATATTTTTTTCAAAACACCTTCTGATTCTCATGGCAGAACGTGCAACTAAAAATATATAGTTGAACTAATATCCACAGCTCCTAAACTCAGTATCCCAACCCATCGCCTCACCAGTGGTCTTGAGCAATGGTGCAGTAGTGTCAGTGAGGGTCTCAACAGCTTTGTTTCCCACCAGCAGCATCTAGCACTTCCTGTTTGTATCATGTGAATGTTAATAGCCTCCTGCATGTCACATGATCCTCTAGGAGCACAAAGCACTCACGTAGGTGATGCTTTTTTACGTTGCGCTTTATCATAAAATAGGTTATCAAGCGAGTTGCTTGCTTGCAGTGAATAATTTTATTTTCCTGACTGCTAGCGCCTCGACACAGTTTTGCTCATTTGCTTCTTTTGCTTTTTATTAGAGATTCATTTAGTTGGGGTCGTTGCTGTGTATTTTCTTTTAATATAAAGCAGAGACTTCACTGAAAATTCTATAGCCCTATTAAAAGCGATGCCGGACCCGTTACAGTACGGAGGGAGGAGGAGCAATCACACGCTGTGCAGTGTGATGACTAACCAAAACCTTCTCTGGGTTAAATCGCCAGCAAGGGAGCTAATCCCACAAAGGAGGGGCATTTAAACAAATGCACCAATAACAAGCCAGCATTTGTAAATTACACAGATAACAGCTAATTGCAAATGGTGGGTTTGCCAGAGCCCATTAAAGAGGATACAACAGGCCGATCGAGGCTCGACCTAAAAATGATGCAAAATGATTACATTCCCACAGAGAGGTCCAGAAATATAAGTGTAAGTTTTTAAGTTAAAAAGCACAAAATAATTAATAACTAATGGTGCAGAATGACAGGTCTAGCCATAAGTTGAGGCCTGCTGTGATAAACCTAAGGCTGGCTAAGTCTAACATGAGGGCCAGGTCAAAGCAGTTGACTTCCTACCTAGTTTTTCTCCTGGAAGCGGAAATCCTCTAATGAAGCAAGTTTGAAGAGTGTACCCATATACCCATTGATCGAAGTTCTGCAGAGTACATTGGTTTGGGGGCAGGAAAATCTCTGAGCAGAAAAAAATCACATTTCAGCCCCACCAAAGTCCTCTTGTCAGTGGAACACTGTTTATGCCTTCACCTAGTCAAAATTAGTTCCTGGGACTTAGAGCTCTGTTAGACCTGGCACCTTGGTGTGAGTTTCCCTTCCACTTTTTTGCTGATGTGCCTCAGATGTTTTTGCTGGTGTCTGCTGCTCAGGGCACTGCGCCACGGCCAATCCGTGCCGCAGTGCAAGTGCTCCCTATGTAAAGTGTAACTGTGATTGATACTCATGATTGGTTCATTGGATTTACTGTCAGACCCCAGTAAAGTGCACCAGGAGTGCCAGGGCTTGTAAATGCCAATACTGCTAGTGGGCCTGCAGCGCTGGTTGCGCCACCCACAGAAGCAGCCTTGTAAAATGTGTCTAGGGTCTGCCATTGCAGAACCTGTGTGCAGTCTGGTACTGTCATGCTGGCTGGGCAAGTGCACACACTTGCCAGCCCCTAAACCTTCCCTTAACTTCATATTAGTCACCCCTACGGTAGGCCCAAGGGCAGGGTGCATTGTAAGTGTAAGGTAGGACATGCTCTGATGTGTGTGGCATGTCCTAATAGTGAATTACAGCCAAATTCGTTTTTCACTATTGTAAGGCTACCTGTTCTCTTAGGCCAGATGGGCTGCTGGAATTATTACACTCTATAATCCCTGCAGGCTCAGGGAACATGGTAGAAAATAAAGTTTAGTATGCCTGAACTCAGAATAATAAAATACTTCTTTTAGTAAAGTTTATTTTAATATCCTGTGTTTGCAAATGCTACTTTTAGAAAGTTAGCATTTGCTTGCCTAACCATTTCAGCCCGCCTCTGCTTGGATGTGTATCTGACTGTCTGGGTTATGTGAGTGACAGGGCTGGGGGATGACAGGTGGTGAATGCAAGGATTACACCTTAGTGGGAGGTGGGAGTGCCCTTGGACTCTGAATAGGGCTGTGCTCTGCCACCACAATGCTGGCTCCGTCCCCATGGGAGCGAATGATGACTCAGCCAGCACCTGGCCCAGGAAGGGCGAAGCACTGTCAACAAGGTACTCCTGGCTGCCCCTGTCCACACAATGCTGGCTCCACCTCCTGTGGAGCGACTGATGTGCCTGCCCCTCACACTGAAAGAAGACACCAGAGTACACCCAACAAAGTGCTCAGAGACGGAATGAAGCTATGCAAAGGCCCCCCTGGCCTGTGAGAACAAAGAAAATGCTGTATAAAAGTAGGAGCCCTGCTCCTTGTAAATCAGAATCCTGTTTCCCACAAAGAACCTCTGCCCAACTAGAAGGAGAAGAAGACGCTGGAAGGACTGGCCTGCTGCTTGCCTTGCTGAGGAAGGAGAGGAAAAGACTTGATGAAAAAGACTTTGCTGACTTGTGCTAGAAACTTTCTCCAAGGGCTTGATTGAGCTTGCCCCCTTAACTGAACCCCAGGACCAGTGGGTTGTCCTGTGCTTTGGCTCGTCTGCTATTTGAGGCCGAGTATATCCTCCCGCCGGAGGTGAAGTTTGCCCCCACTCGCCCCCTCCTAGGGCCGTGGTGCCCGGGAGCCAGCCTGCCCTCTTGCCCTTGAGAGCCTCGCTCTGTTCGGAGTCGCTCTCTACCCCCGGGCTGAGGCCGGCCGCTCATCTACCCCCGCCTGCTATTGGAGTGCCTGAGCGCAACTTCAGCCCCTCCCGCCGGAATCCAGGAGACGCGAGCAGCCTGTAGCCTGGACGGCCGCCCGTGCATATAATTGCACCCGGCCGCCCCGCTTTGCTCGGTCACCCCAGGAGAGGCCGTGCCGCATTTGGAAGGGACCCCCCCTCGGTACCGTCCGTACTGAGGGCTCCCGTGCCGCGCCCCGCCTCACGGAGATCCTCCGCCTTGTAAAAAGACCCCCAAGCACTCTCCGGAACCGCCGCACCATTGAGTGCGCCGTGAAACCCGGACAACACCACCAGCTGTACCATCCACGTAAAACGCACAGGGCTGTCTCGGGCTCGGGGCCCGCAACGTTGTTCTTTCCCCGTTTGCCCTGTGCGTCTCTGCAAAAGACCAGGTACGTCTCTCCCCCTAAACGCGACTGAGCGCTTCCCGTGACTGCACCCGAAGCCGGCTCGGCCTGACGTACCCCGCAGCGCCTCTCCCAAAGCGCACTCGAGCTGCCCCGCAGCACCTCCCCTAAGCGCCCTCGAGCCTCGGAGCCTCTGGGCAGTAGTACGCCTACCCGTGAAGAACAGCCTCGTACGCTTCATTTCCAGAAGCAGTACGTCGCGAACCTCGGCTC
The DNA here is from genome assembly GCF_964261635.1 of Lissotriton helveticus. Lineage (NCBI taxonomy): Eukaryota > Metazoa > Chordata > Amphibia > Caudata > Salamandridae > Lissotriton > Lissotriton helveticus. The sequence goes on along the minus strand of NC_136061.1, from coordinate 772,159,716 downwards.
ACGCGAGAAGCGTGAGAGTTAGAAGGGGGCCGGTATTTCACCCGTCCGAGGCGCCGCGAAGCGCTACGGAGTGCAGGACCGAGTCCCTAAGGTCCTAGAGGGGTGGGAAAGTGCATAATTTGGCTAGAATTTACCCTGGAACTGAGAGAACTGTGTTGGAGGGAAAAGAGACTAAGAAGAGACATTTTGGAACTATAAGTTAAAAGAACACTTACCTATTTAGAACCTTGTGTCTAAGAAAATCGTTATATTGGTCTTGTGATAAGTCTACCTGCATATATATATTTTTACATAGAGAAACGTATTTTTACATATCAACAGCCTGGTGTCCATTTGTGGGGGGGGATTGGTATATTTACTGTGTGTGTTGCTGCAAATGCTTAACTAACAACGCCTGGAGAATAGCCTTGGCTGCTCACGCCACGCACCTAGAGGGTGAGCAAGGGTAATTCTAAGGGGTCATCCTTTGCCCTGACTTAGAGGAGAGGGTCCCTGCTTGTCACAAGTGAATACTTGCGCCAACCAGAGACCCCCAATTCTAACATTGGATGCAGCGGTGAGGATTTGCGAATTTGCATTTGTAGTTGACATACAGTGAATTGCTGATCACCACATAGTGAGAGCAGACCAATAACGCAGCCACAGATTTCCATTTTTTTTTAATTTTGTGAGACATCTGCCATTACTGAAGCCATGCCTGGCTCACTCCCTGCTGGAAGAGCACCCTCTGAGATCTCTGGAATTGAAGATGTAGATTGGGAACATGGAAGACTGGAGGGCTACAAAGTAGAGCAATTGAGAGGCGACTGTGTAAAGTTCAGAGTTGCACACACGGGGTGCAAAAAGAAAGGCCAATACATCAAGGCGCTGAGAGCCTGGAAGGAGTCAAGGGAGCCACAGAATGCGGTGGAAGTCATACCACCAGATGACATTGTGAATCCCAGCAGAGGCCTGTAGCCAGAGGAGCTGGCAGACAGGGCAGCAGACAGGGCACATGCAATGGAGATGGCAAAGTTAGCTGGACAAATGGAAATGGAAAAGCAAAGATTGGCCATGGAGGCGCAGCAACGCCAGATGGTTAATGACATGAGATTGAAGGAGTTGGAGCTGAGAGGTTTGGGAACAACTCCTTCTGGTGGCAGCACAACGCCGGCGCAGGTAGAGTCCAGGGTGTTCATTCCCAAGGATGTAGTTAAGGAGTTATTTAAGGGGGATGACATAGGACAGTGGTTTAGGGCTTATGAGGTAGCCATGTCCTCCCACCGGGTCCCTGACAAGGATTGAGGAGCGGGGTTGTGGGGGAGGTTCCTTAGCGAAGGGCGGGACACCATGCTAGATTTGCCCACCGAAGAACAGTATTCCTATCCCCGCATGAAAGAGGCCTTAATCACCAGGTATGGGCTTACCCCTGAAATGTACAGACAGAAGTTCAGGGGGTATGAAAAGCATCCTGGGAATATGTATGTGGAGTACGTGACCGGTTTCTGCAGAGCACTGGATGGTTGGGTGACGGGTAGCAAAGTAAATGATTTTCAGGGGCTTCTTGATTTAATGGCATGGGAGCACTTGTCGGAACATTGTTTTTCTGAGCTACGCCAGCACCTGATTGATAGCAAGCTGACCAACCCGAGGAAGCTTGCTGAGGAGGCGGACAGCTGGCTCAGCACCAGGGTCCACAAGGGTCCAACGGGAGACTCCGCCAAGGGTGGGCAGGGTCCCCAGCAGAAGAGTGGGGGGGACAGGGGTAAACAAAGAGTATTCCAGCGAGGCCCCCAAAGTAATCCCCAAGGGAACCAGCAGAGAGGTCTCAGCCTCCCCCACCCCCAAAGCAGACCGGGGCCCCGACAGGTAGGCCTGTTCCAAAGGGGCCCTTCAATTGTTTCAGGTGTGGTGACCCGGGTCACATTGCCTGTGACCCCAAGTGTCACCTGTTTGGTAAACCAGCACCCCCTGGTGCTCCACCCCGGCAAGTAGATAGTGTTAATTTGGGGGAGGAAGTAGTAGTCCCCGGGGGTGGAGATCCTGTCCAAATGACCCTGGTCTCTCTAGGAGACAGTGAGATGGTCCCTGAGAACTACCTGCCCTCTAACACTAAGAAATATGGGCAGGTGGTGACCATCAATGGTAAGAAAGCTGAGGCTCTTAGAGATACAGGAGCCAGTGTGACTGCAGTGAGGCAGCACCTGGTGTCTCAAGAGCAGGTTGTACCCCATGCCTACTGTAGGGTTATCAATGCTGATAATTCAGAGAGTCAGTGTCCGATGGCTCAAGTTCCCTTCGAGTGGGGGGGGGGGTCTCTGATACTCTGCAGGTCTGTGTGAGGAAAGCCATGCCTGTAGACTGTTTGCTAGGGAATGACCTGGAAGACTCCCCTTGGGAAAAGGTGGAGAAGACGACTCACCTGAGGATGGTGGGTCTGCCTGACTGGGCGTGCGTGACCACCCGGACAATGGCAGCCAGTAGGGGTGCTCAGAAGATCCTGGGGCCTGAAGGAGAGGCCCAGGAACCGGCCTTAGGGAGAAGGCGCGGGGGCGCGGGAAACCGGCCCCTGAAGTTCCCACTGTCCAGGAGGAAGCAGACCTTGAGGGGGATGCCCTGGAGCCTACAGGGGAACAGATTGCTGAACTGGGGGACCTGCCTGAGCTGACCCATTGGCAGCAAGAAGGAGGCCCCTCCAGGGAGGAATTCTGCAGGGAGTAGAAAGAATGCCCTTCTCTCGTGGGTATGCGCCAGCAGGCTGCAGACCAGGCCAATGGTGTTCAGGCCAAGACACATTATGTGTACTGGGAGAATGACCTCCTGTATTCAGAGCCTAAGGCTGCTGAACCTGGGTCTGGTGGTACCCCAGAAGTTCAGAGCCTTCCTACTGGGGTTGGCTCATGATGTGCCGTTAGCAGGACATTTGGGGATGGACAAGACCTATGACAGGCTTGTCACCCACTATTATTGGCCCCAAATGCACAAGAGCTCAGATGCTCATTGTAGAACTTGTCCGACTTGCCAGGCAAGTGGTAAGAGCGGAGGGAGGCACAAGGCTCCTCTGCAACCCTTCCCCGTGGTCGGTACTCCATTCCAGCGAGTGGGTATTGACATTGTTGGGCCTCAGGACCCCAAGGCAGCCATGGGCAACAGGTTCATCCTGGTCTTGGTGGACCATGCCACCCGGTACCCTGAAGCCATCCCTCTGAGGACAGTGACGGCCCCCGTGGTGGGACGGGCACTGATGGGAATTTTCTCACGAGTAGGATTGCCTCTAGAGGTGGTGAGCAACAGGGGCACCAATTTCATATCCAAGTATATGAAATCCCTTTGGCAAGAGTGTGGTGTAACATACAAGTTCACCCCCCCTTACCATCCCCAAGGAAATGGGTTGGTTGAGAGATTCAACCGAACCCTAAAAGGCATGATCATGGGCCTGGAAGGTCCAATGAGGCGTAAGTGGGACGTCCTCTTGCCATGCCTTCTCTTTGCATACCGCGAGGTGGCACAGAAGTCCCTAGGGTTCAGCCCCTTTTAACTGCTGTATGGTCAACCAGTGAGAGGACCTCTGAGTTTGATAAAGAAGGGCTGGGAGCAATCTCCCAGGAAACCTCCCCAGAATGTATACAGTTACATGCTGGCCTTCAGAAACCAGACCAGGCGATTCAGGCAACTTGCTGAGGCAAATCTGGAAGCCAGCCAGGAAGAGATGAAGCGGTGGTACGACCAGAATGCCATTCTGGTGGAGCTTCAACCTGGGCAAAAGGTGTGGGTCTTGGCCCCAGTGGAGCCTTGTGCACTTCAGGATAAGTGGACAGGTCCATTTGAGGTTGTGGAGCGCAAGAGTCCTGTAACCTACTTGGTGGACATGCAGTCTCCCAGGAACCCTTTGAGGGTTCTACATGTTAACCGCCTTAAGCCCCACTTGGAGAGGTCCAAAGTGGGCATGCTCTTGGCAACTGATGATGGGATGGAAGAGGAGTCTGAGCCTCTTCCTGACCTCTTAGTAGCCTCTGAGAAAGATGGGTCAGTGGATGGAGTTAACCTCTCACCCACCCTGACGCCTGAGCAACAGGAAGACTGCCGCCAATTGCTGGGGCAGTTTCCAGATCTGTTCTCCCTGATTCCTGGTGTCACAGATTGGTGCGTCCATGATGTGGACACAGGAGACAGCTTACCTGTGAGGCATAAGGCCTACAGTGTAACTGACAGGGTCAGGGCCTGCATCAAGGAAGAGGTCTCCAAAATGCTTGCTCTTAGGGTGGTTGAGTCCTCCAGCAGTCCTTGGTCCAGCCCCGTGGTCTTGGTCCCAAAGGCTGCTGCGCCGGGAGCCACACCTGAACTCCGGTTCGGTGTGGACTACAGGGGACTCAATTCAGTCACGAAGACTGACGCGCACCCTATCCCCAGAGCTGATGAGCTCATTGATCGGCTAGGGGCTGCCCAGTTCCTCAGCACGTTTGATTTAATGTCTGGGTACTGGCAGATCGCCTTGACCGATGGGGCAAAGGAGAGGTCAGCATTCTCTACACCAGATGGGCATTTCCAGTTCCGGGTTATGCCATTTGGAATGAAGAATGCCCCTGCCACCTTTAGGAAGGTTGGTCAACCAGGTGTTGCTTGGACTGGATGAGTTCAGTGCCGCCTACCTGGATGACATTGCAGTGTTCAGTGGCACCTGGCCAGAACACCTGCGACACCTCTGGGAAGTGTTGATGGCGCTGCACAAGGCAGGCCTCACAATCAAGGCAAGCAAGTGCCAGATTGGGCAGGGTTCAGTGGTGTACTTGGGACACCAAGTGGGGAGTGGCAAGGTGGCACCCTTGCAACCCAAAATTGAGACCATCCTGGCTTGGGAACCCCCCAAGACCCAAACTGCAGTGAGAGCCTTCCTGGGGCTCACTGGGTACTACAGGAGGTTTGTCAAGGGCTATGACACTATTGTGACCCCCTTGACAGAGCTGACTTCCAAAAAGCAGCCCAGGAATGTGAAATGGACTGACACCTGTCAGAAGGGTTTTGACACCCTGAAAACTGCCATGTGCATGGCGCCCGTGCTCTTGCCTCCTGATTACTCCAAGGAATTTCTAGTGCAAACAGACGCTTCAGAGCATGGTGTAGGGGCTGTTCTCTCACAGATGACTGAGGAGGGCTGGGACCAACCTGTAGCCTTCATCAGTAGGAGGTTACTTCCACAGGAACGTAGGTGGAGTGCAATAAAGCGAAAAGCTTTTGCTGTGGTCTGGGCACTGAAGAAGCTAAGACCCTACTTGTTTGGGTCTCACTACCGGGTTCAGACAGACCACAGGCCCCTCAGATGGTTGATGCAAATGAGGGGTGAGAACCCAAAACTGCTGAGGTGGTCCATCTCCCTACAGGGTATGGACTTCACGGTGGAACACCGTCCTGGCACAGATCATGCCAATGATGACGGTCTGTCCAGGTTTTCCCGCCTTAGTGATGAGGAACTCCCTGGGGAAGGGTAGTTCTCCCCACATTTGAGCTGGAGGGGACACGTGTTAGACCTGGCACCTTGGCGTGAGTTTCCCTTCCACTTTTTTGCTGATGTGCCTCAGATGTTTTTGCTGGTGTCTGCTGCTCAGGGCATTGCGCCACGGCCAATCCGTGCCGCAGTGCAAGTGCTCCCTATGTAAAGTGTAACTGTGATTGATACTCCTGATTGGTTCATTGGATTTACTGTCAGACCCCAGTAAAGTGCACCAGGAGTGCCAGGGCTTGTAAATGCCAATACTGCTAGTGGGCGTGCAGCGCTGGTTGCGCCACCCACAGAAGCAGCCTTGTAAAATATGTCTAGGGTCTGCCATTGCAGAACCTGTGTGCAGTCTGCTACTGTCATGCTGGCTGGGCAAGTGCACACACTTGCCAGCCCCTAAACCTTCCCTTAACTTCATATTAGTCACCCCTATGGTAGGCCCAAGGGCAGGGTGCATTGTAAGTGTAAGGTAGGACATGCTCTGATGTGTGTGGCATGTCCTAATAGTGAATTACAGCCAAATTCGTTTTTCACTATTGTAAGGCTACCTGTTCTCTTAGGCCAGATGGGCTGCTGGAATTATTACACTCTATAATCCCAGCAGGCTCAGGGAACATGGTAGAAAATAAAGTTTAGTATGCCTGAACTCAGAATAATAAAATACTTCTTTTAGTAAAGTTTATTTTAATATCCTGTGTTTGCAAATGCTACTTTTAGAAAGTTAACATTTGCTTGCCTAACCATTTCAGCCCGCCTCTGCTTGGATGTGTATCTGACTGTCTGGGTTATGCGAGTGACAGGGCTGGGGGATGACAGGTGGTGAATGCAAGGAGTACATCTTAGTGGGAGGTGGGAGTGCCCCTGGACTCTGAATAGGGCTGTGCTCTGCCACCACAATGCTGGCTCCGCCCCCTGGGGAGCGACTGATGACTCAGCCGGCACCTGGCCCAGGAAGGGCGAAGCACTGCCAACAAGGTACTCCTGGCTGCCCCTGTCCATACAATGCTGGCTCTACCTCCTGTGGAGAGTCTGATGTGCCTGCCCCTCACACTGAAAGAAGACACCAGAGTACACCCAACAAAGTGCTCAGAGACTGAATGAAGCTATGCAAAGGCCCCCCCCTGGCCTGTGAGAACAAAGAAAATGCTGTATAAAAGTAGGAGCCCTGCTCCTTGTAAATCAGAATCCTGTTTCCCACAAAGAACCTCTGCCCAACTAGAAGGAGAAGAAGACGCTGGAAGGACTGGCCTGCTGACTTGTGCTAGAAACTTTCTCCAAGGGCTTGATTGAGCTTGCCCCCTGAACTGAACCCCAGGACTAGTGGGTTCTCCTGTGCTTTGGCTCGTCTGCTATCTGAGGCCGAGTATTTCCTCCCGCCGGAGGTGAAGTTTGCCCCCTCTCATCCCCTCCTAGGGCCGTGGTACCCGGGAGCCAGCCTGCCCTCTTGCCCTTGAGAGCCTCGCTCTGTTCAGAGTCGCTCTCTACCCCCGGGCTAAGGCCGGCCGCTCCTCTACCCCCGCCTGCTATTGGAGTGCCTGAGCGCGACTTCAGCCCCTCCCACCAGAATCCAGGAGACGCGAGCAGCCTGCAGCCTGGCCGGCCGCCCGTGCATATCATTGCACCCGGCCGCCCCGCTTTGCTTGGTCACCCCAGGAGAGGCTGCGCCGCATTTGGAAGGGACCCCCCCTCGGTACCGTCCGTACTGAGGGCTCCCGTGCCGCGCCCCGCCTCACGGAGATCCTCCACCTTGTAAAAAGACCCCCAAGCACTCTCCGGAACCACCGGACCATCGAGTGCGCCGTGAAACCCAGACAACACCACCAGCTGTACCATCCACGTAAAACGCACAGGGCTGTCTCGGGCTTGGGGCCCGCAACGTTGTTCTTTCCCCGTTTGCCCTGTGCGTCTCTGCAAAAGACCAGGTACGTCTCTCCCCCTAAACGCGACTGACCCCTAAGCCGGCTCGGGCTGACGTACCCCGCAGCGCCTCTCCCAAAGCGCACTCGAGCTGCCCCGCAGCGCCTCCACCAAGCGCCCTCAAGCCTCGGAGCCTCTGGGCAGTAGTACGCCTACCCGTGAAGAACAGCCTCGTACGCTTCATTTCCAGAAGCAGTACGTCGTGAACCTCGGCTCACGCAAGAAGCGCGAGAGTTGGAAGGGGGCCGGGATTTCACCCGTCCGAGGCGCGGCGAAGCGCTACGGAGTGCAGGACCGAGTCCCTAAGATCCTAGAGGGGTGGGAAAGTGTGTAATTTGGCTAGAATTTACCCTGGAACTGAGAGAACTGTGTTGGAGGGAAAAGAGACTAAGAAGAGACATTTTGGAACTATAAGTTAAAAGAACACTTACCTATTTAGAACCTTGTGGCTAACAAAATCGTTATATTGGTCTTGTGATAAGTCTACCTGCATATATATATTTTTACATAAAGAGAAACGTATTTTTATATATCAACAGCCTGGTGTCCATTTGTGGGGGGGATTGGTATATTTACTGTGTGTGTTGCTGCAAATGCTTAACTAACAACGCCTGGAGAATAGCATTGGCTGCTCACGCCACGCACCTAGAGGGTGAGCAAGGGTAATTCTAAGGGGTCATCCTTCGCCCTGACTAAGTGAATACTTGCGCCAACCAGAGACCCCCAATTCTAACAGGCTCTATTTAGAGTTTTGTAGATGGGATACTGCATCAAAATGGGCAGGTTTCACCCTGATCCCACTGATGCCTTTCAATAGTTCCTGAACCCACCCCAACTGCTCTACTTCCTACCAAGAGGTACATGCCAATGCCATTGCTCTAAGAGTAGTCTTCACACTATATCAAGTGGAACATACTGACAGGAAGGGCAGCTGCACACAATCTAAAGCTAGTATACAGGAGCTTCAGGGGAGAAAAGTATAACTTACTAAACATTACTTTTCCTGCAGATTTATCAAAAATCCAATTTCAGCATTGAACTGGGTTTTAATTAATATGAAACAGTGGTCAAAGCAACACAGTAACAAATTCTGAACCAAATTTACAAATTAGACTTGTAATTGTTTTCTCATAGAAACAAGTACAACCATACACAGTGCGCATAGCCTTTGGGGGCTTGTCACTGCATGGACATGCCAACCTTAAATTCTGACATGTTCCACTTTTAAGTACTAAGGGACCTACCTTAGAGGCTACAAGGCCTACACAGGGGTGACTTACCTAATATGTAAAACTAGGGTTTCTTCCCGGCAAAAAGGATTATTTTAGCAGGTCTGCCTGCAGGTTTAAAACCTGTGTTTACAAAAATACCCTATGCACACAACAGAGAAATTCTTAAACAGTTGTGTCTGTGTGGACACATAAATGAAAAAGGAACAAAGCAAACAGAAATAAACAGGGATTTCCTGCACGGTATCACTACAGTTCAGTTCTTTAATTGTTTCAAACACAGCCAGCCGACACGTGTTTTGTTGCGTTTGGAAAAGTAATTCCACGACTCTTCAGGGCTGGGAAAGATACAAGGAACAACAATAGAACATCTGACATGATGTTACCATATATTATCGGTAAAGTGCATCCACTCATGTGAAAAATCGCAACGTAAGACTCTCACAGTGAAACGTACGTCGTGTATGACGCCAAAAGGTAGGTACGGCAGATGTAAAGCAGTAGTGGGTGCTTCGTAATTGTTAGAGAAATACATTGGAGCAATGTAAAAACCGTAGCGGAAGCCCAACTCAGAGATTTCACTGTGAGAGTCTTACGTTGTGATCTTTCCCAGCCCTGAAGAGTCGCGGAATTACATTTCCAAACGCGACGAAACACGTGTCGGCTGGCTGTTTTTTTAAGAATTTCTCTGTTGTGTGCATAGGGTATTTTTGTAAATACAGGTCTCGTGTGTTAGTAGTTTTCTGACACACTCTTGAGTGGTTAGAGGATCTTTTCCGCTCACCCAGTTGCACCACATCACGATTTTTTTCCTATACTTTTTTGCGTCCACTATTGGCAGAGCGCCCAGGTGCTACTCTGAGATACAAAAAACCCTTCTTTTATTTAGTGCAGGTTTAAAACCTGCAACAGTCGGCTATGCCCAGGCCAAAAGCTGTGTTTTCCTTGTCAATCTAGTGGATAGCATAATAGGTGCTTCAGTTCACAGGTGACATTTAAAATGTTATGTCATCCAAGTATTACCTGCATCACATACAATGACCTTACAGGAAAGTTAAATACGCCAATAAGCAGTTAGCCAAATCGGATGTACGTTGTAACAACGCGGGTTGTAACAACGCGGGTTGTAACAACGCATACCGTTACCACGACTTGCGTTGGAGGGCGCGGATTTAGGGTTTTTATAATTTTATATTCCAACACCAGTCCCCGTGGATACTAGGGAAGGTGTTGGAATATAAATGTATTAAATTCCTTATCCCACAGCGCCCTCCAGCGCAAGTCGTGGTAACGACTTGCGTTGTAACGGCCGCGTGGTAAAGGTACCGCGTTGTCAAAACTTCGTGGTAAACGTTGTTTACCAGCCAAATCAGTCATGTTTAAGGGAGTCAGAGTATCTACATTGGGGAACTCTTGGTGTGTAGAGTTAAAAAACCAGCGACATCAATCCTCAAATAAATGTGGCTGACCACGCAAAAAGATGCACATGTTCATACATATATTTTCAGATTTCAGGAGGCAGACTGCCAAACTCAGTGATGCTAGGGTTGTGTGTCATAATCTGCCTCCGAGCCTGGAAGATCTGGCTTGTAGGTCAACCTCTTTGTAATTTTTCCAACAGTTATAGAAGGTCAAAAAACTACTACTTATATGGCCACTCTATTGCAATGAGAATCATTTTGGATTTGCACCTCCTGAATGTGTTCATCATTTTTAGTATTCTTAGTACACTCCAACCAATAACATATTTTGATTGCCCACCACGTGTGATTGCATTTTGCATCATCTTTGGTTTGTCTTCCCAGTAGCATTTAAACTGAGACCACTGATCTCCAAGGCCCTCCTGAACATGAATCATGTGTGGCCTCAGGTTTGGAATAATGAATAAGCAAGACACCATAGAGAATATTAGTCTTGCTGTTGGCTGATAAATGAATTGAGGAATACAGTATTTCTCTTGCATAGATAATAGTCTCCAGCCTAAAGGATGCATGGTTCCTGTAACTGTGTTCAGAGTCAATTCAATCCCAGTTAAGGTCTGATTTGAGTAGGAAACAAAATGTATTTCTGTGCACTTATCTCAAGCACCTGATGTTGCGCTATGTGAATTGCAGTAAACAATATCATACTGTGGCTTTTGTTGAGGAACGTATGGTGAGTCCACATGATAAGAATGTGAAAGCATGCATCTCGGCCTTTAGTGCAATCATCCTGAGAAAGTTGTGATAGAATTTGGTTAAGAGCGAAGTTTCTGAATTCCCATTTATTGATTATTTTTTGAGGTCCTTAACTGTCCTGAATTCTTGTTTTAGATCTTTAATGTCGAATCAACAAATCAACTAGAGTAGCTGCAGTTCCTGTAAATGACTTACTTGCCTTTTTAGATGGAATAGAAAAACTTGGGGCATACTCATTGATCTTAATATTCATGCCCATCTGCGCCCACATGTAATTTGTTTCAATGTGAACGCTTGCAAAAAAGGCTTTTCCTCACTGGATTAGTGAATTACAGAAGTCATTGGGTGTCTCAGGTTCTCTGTTGTATTCATTGGCGATACTGCTTATACTGATAAGACTGCTGCCAATGCTGTTTCCAGGGGGAAAATGGAAATGATTGTGGCCCTTGCTGATAGTATCATTTGTGTACAAACCTAACTCAGAAGACACAGAATGTTCTCCTTTTCTCCAGGCCAACTAGTTTTACGACGTTTAAAACCTGTTAAGATCATTGCTTAAGGTACTCAGAAGATAAAAAAGCTGAATAGAGCCCCAAATGTTTTTTTTAAGTACGAAAATAACGCGTAGTACAGGGCCCATTGTTCCACTACCCTGCCAAACAAGAGTCAGATTAGAACTGAAATTACAGAGCAATGCCGAACACTGGGACATTTGCATCTCTTAAAACAACAGTGTAATGGCTTCAGGAACAGAATGGTACTGCCTACCTGGCATTACTGCTGTTAATTAAGGTTTGGGTTTAAATGATATTTACTGGCGTAAACCATTTTCACACTTTGATACAAGTGGATTTTTACATATGGGCAGGAGAAATTTTGATTTATGACTAGAAAATTAAGATCCCATTATGGAGAAAGTAGTACCAATGTAAGATCACCACCACTGAAGATAGAAAATAACAAGATTCTTGTTCTAAATCAAAAAACACAATAGTTTTTAAATGTCGAGAAGGTTCCGAGAAGAGAACCTTAGGAAAGAGAGGGGGTATAAAAATAAGACCTGGCATTGGCAAGAGCCAGTGTCAAACATTTTACCAGGAGTTGATTTGAAATCAACGAACAGAGGTGGTTCATAAATGACTATAAATAACTGCACTGCCAATGGTTGTGGAAGAAGCAATTAACCCGAATCCTATTGAATTTTTGCTTGGACAATATCCTGAACAAACTCTTAAACCTTGAAAATATTTTGGATTTGCATTTGCCTCCCATTGTCCAATTGATGTAAAAAGGTGCTAAACATGGACTTACTGAAAGAAAACCGTAGACTGCTGTTTTAATTTATATCCGATTTCTTTAGGCTGATTATTTGCCTGATGTAACCATATAAAAACTGTGGAAACACACAATTTATTTTAACTTCACCTTATTTATTTGTGAGTGAGGCGGGAGGAAGGAAAGTCTATTCCTCTTTTCCTGCCCATTCTCTCCCAAAGATAGCTTTTACGATAGTTCCTTTAGTGACCCTTCCCTCACTCAATGACTTTATGTCTGGCTACTGGCTACTTTAGTTGTTTGTCAGACAGATGATTTGTTAGTAATTCGTAATAATATCTATACAGTGGGCTCAGAAGACTGTTACACTCTAACCACATACTACTAGATGATTTGTGTCTCATTCTACCTCCAATGGAATGCTTCCACTGCAATGCATGAGGGACCATTTAATAGCTAAAAGATACTCAATCATCACACATTCTTTATTGCAAACAAACATGGTTTACAGAAAGCAATCCTTTTATGTATTTGTTTACAATGGTTTAGTTTGTAAACTGTTTTGCCGGCACCTGAAAGCAATGCCCCCATTTTTTCCCCAATATCTTTATCAGGTTTACAACATACAACTAAAAAACATCCCTAGTGGAGTTCTGGTTACAATCCCGACCCGCGTTCACAGCCATCATCACCACAACTTGTACAGTAAGCGCATCCTCACAATCTCCTGTGGATCATCCTCCAATATATAGCTCAGGTGTCCAACAGTTCCCTAGTGGGCAACCAACCCTATTCCCTACTGCACCAAGGCATTACTTCACTGCGTGACATCTCTGCCTGACCTCGCCCTCCCTAATGTACAGATCCCCAGTATTAAAGTGAGAATAGAAAAATGTGCAATGATACAGAACCATTAGCCTAAGTGGGTCTCATGTCATTGCTTGCCTCCAAATTCCAAATGTAGACATCCTAAATGGTAACCTCCCGTCCAACACCTCCCCGCAAGCGGGACTCCACCAAAACATCAGACTCAGCCCTGTCTCATTTAAACAACATGCGAAGCCAGCACCTCACTTCCAGAGCTACCAGAGACTTCCACGCCATTGCTATGGGCCATTTATATATGACCAACAGGCAAGATTCAGGGGTAGCCAATGCAATACTGTCCACCATACCAGCTGTAGTCCTGGCTAACTTCTCCCATGCTCACCCAATCACCGGACATTCCCACACCATGTGAAGAAAGCCCACCTCCAGAACCCTGCATCGAGGGCACACAAAGCTTGCGGTGGCGTACATGGGTGCTTGCTGTGTAAGATATGTTTGTTGCATTTAGTTAAATTGGGTAAAGCAATAGCAGGTATTCCAGGAGACCCCGTTCGCCTGCCGGAGGGCCGGTTTTCATGAAAATACAAAAACCATAAAAGTAAATTTTTTTAAAATACATTAATAAAAATGATAAAAATTTCATCTTCTGGTTATAATAAATAATTTTAAAAACTTTACAAATTCAATCAATGACAATACATACCAACAATATAAAGTGTCAGAATAGCAGGTCAATATTAGAGGACCTCAAATACATCATAAAGTGCAAAGAGGAAAACAACTGTGTTCTTTAAACAGAATATACAGCACCGATCCTATTCTAAATTTATCCTGTGTCTAACATAGAGCTTCAAAAATTGGGCTTTGTTTTTTGCAAAGAACTTTACTTCCAGAAATTGCATCGCGAGGTAAGCTGGGCGACATTGTCGCAAACCCAACATTTTTAATATAGGTTTTACCCATGGGTTACTCAGTTCCTTATAAAATTTACAAAACAAAAGCACATGCATTGATGATTACATTGATACTTCATCGCAGGGGCAGGTTGGTAACGTTTTAGACCAATGATTCGTTTTGGGAAAGGTTATCAGATGGTGGAATATGTTCATCCTAAATCGTACCAGTACAAACCTATCAAAACTACTCAAGTTGAACATTAGGTAAGGCTGTAGGGTTAAAGTGGTTTGAATAGTTAGGATATGTTTGACTGAGATTTTGTTTGCCTCCATAGCTAATCTAAGTCCTTCCAAATGAGTCAAGCACAATTTTATTAGCCTTTTTCTAGGGATCTCTGATATCTGTGAGGGATTGTAATAATACCTTACCGATCCCAAATCGTACAAAAAGTTTTTCATGTATGAGAGCCAACCAATCTTGTATACGTTTTCAAGGCCGAGGCAGTCATTCAGGAGCTCCTGGTTGAGAAGTCTTTTGGGGGATGACCATATACGATGCCATAGCAGAATCAGTTGTAGTTTCACTACGTCAATAATATATGGTAGACCGAATTCTACATGACAGTTGAAGGTCGAAGTGCCTCGCGGAACTGCCAGTAGAAACATCAGGAAGGTATTCTCAACTTTTTGGAGGGCATCTACCCTTCCATAACCCCACACCCCAGCTCCATAAATCGCTGGGCTGATACATTTGGCTTGGTATATTTGGAGCATCTCCACCAGTGACCTAGCCTCTGCGCAAAATTAACAAGCTCAGTGGTAGCCCTCATAAACAGCAGTTTTCTGACCTCTATTGCTTGTCTCCATGAACACTTGTCATCGATTAAAATTTCTAGGTAAGGATATGTGGCAGTGTTCTCCAACGTAGTATTTTTGATAAAAATGTCCTTCATTTTCTTTCGACCTAGCCCACAGCACATTACTAAGGTTTTTTTAATATTAATTCCTAAATCCAAATTTGCCATGAAACTATGGTACCTGTTGAGTGCGCGTTGTAGTTCTAAAGGAGTTCGCACAATAATTACGTCGTCGTCCGCGTAGAGTAAGGCGGGTATTGGGCGTTTTTGCAAATGAGGTAGGTCCTGGCACCCTCCCAGCATGGCTTGTTCAAGGCCATTTGTATAGAGTGTAAAAAGGAAGGGCACCAGGACACAGCCCTGCCTTACCCCCCTCTCCACTCTGAACAGAGCTGTAAGCTCCCCACCTATACCAAACCTCACCCTTGCTGTAGCATTTGCGTATAGTTCTAGTAAAACATTTACCAAGGAGAGATCTACACCCACCTCTGTTAAAATACTCCATAATTTGGAATGGCTTACGCAGTCAAAAGCTACGGTTATATCGACATATGCCATGTACAAGTACCCCCCTTTTGCGTTCACGTATTTACCCATTAAGAGAGTCAAATTCAGGCCTTGCTCCGTGGTGCTCAGACCTTCCCTGAACCAAATTGGAGATCTGACAGTATTTTGTTATCGTCTGCCCATTGCTGTAGGCGATTAAGGACGATACGTCCCGCCACTTTGCCCAAGGAGTCTAACAAAGAAATAGGGCAGTCACAATCCTATGGAGTGTGCCCATAGATTGTGTGTAGCGACATTCGGAGGCTGGAGGTTGCGTCTCATCTGCTTTGTGGCTCCCCGCAGGCAGCCCCAGCTCCACCCCCGAGTGAGTGAGAAACAACAGCGTGGCAGACTGCCAGGCCATCGTGTACCGGCAACTCCAATAGGCTGCTAGCAACACAAACAGCAACAAGTTTCCCCAACACCCCTGGCTGAGCGGAACCCCAATGCCCCCTACTTGCATACAGAAAATGCAACAAAACAGTAATAGATATAAATTTAGAACTCAAGTCTATTTATGGAGATTGATTGCATGGTACGCAACAGTCCATGATAGCCGGCCGTGTAACCCCCATGTGTCAAGCACTCATTCCCATCCCTGTTTCCTCCCCCCCAAATACGACACAAACTTTGACTGGCCCACACAGTGAGGCGCAGGACTTGATAACTAGGAGAGGCAAAGTTCAATCAGAACACCTCATCCACCAGCCGTGGTGTTAGCGCCAGACCATGAGACCCATCACTGGCAGAAACCACAGTTCACCAAAGTCCGAGCCGGAGTTGGAGGCCAGACCTACCCGCAGCACTTCAAAGGGGTTGTGGGACTGCTGCAGCACCTCCTCAGCTACTTGTGCCGCTCCTTAGCTGTCTGTTCAGACTAGGGCCTGTTCTGTGATTTCCTGGATTCCCAACTAATTGACAACGGGGTCAGCCACTTCTTGGAGCCCTGGATCAGTGCCGGCTGTTCCGCCAGTCCCTTAGTGTGCAACCAGATCCGGGCACCCTCAGGAATTGGAAAGAAAAGAGTGGAGTCACCACCAATCACCCGAAGTTTAGGTGGGCACAAAAGAGCATATTTCACCCCTAATTCCGGCACCTGAGCCTTCATGGTTGTGTAGGAACTGCAGTGCCGCTACACATTTGCTGTAAAATCTGGGTATGAAGCGATGATGCTGCCCTCGAACTGCCATGGGCCCTTCGTCCATAAAAGCTTTAGAAACAAGTCTCTGCCTTCCAGGAATCTTCGTACACCCCCTGAACCTCTGTCTATATAATTCAGGGATCAACCCATACCTGGTCATCAAAGCTTCCTTCATGTGGGGATAAGAATTATAAACTTCAGAGGGCAAATCTAGGAGTGTGTCCCGCCCCTCACTGAGGAACCGTCCCCAATCTCTCTCATGGACCCGGTGGGAAGACATGGCTACCTCATAGGCTCTGACCCACTGCCCTATGTCATCATTCTTAACCTATTCTCTCACCACATCCTCTGGCATGTACACCCTTGACTCCACCTGCACTGGCGATGCGCTGCCACCAGAGGGAGTAGTTTCCAAACTTTTTGGATCCAGCTCCAGCTCCTTCAACTTCATATCATGGTCCAATTGGATCTTTTTCTCTTCCATTGCCATACTTTGGCTTTCCATTGATATTCTTTGTTTTTCCATTTCCATCTGTCCATTGAGTTTTGCCATCTCCACTTCATGTGCCCTGGTTGCTGCCCTGTCTGCCAACTCCCCTGCCAAAATCAACAAGCCTTCTGGTGGTTCGACTTCCACCACATTCTCTGGTGCCCTTGATTCCTTCCAGGCCCTTAGCACCTTTATGAGCTGGGGCTTTCTTTTACATCCAGATTGGGAAACTCTAAACTTAATGCAGAAGCCTCTCAACTGCTCCGCTGTGTAGTCATTCAGTCCCTGTCCTTCCCAATCTATGTCATCAATTCCAGAAATTATAGAGGCTGCCCTTCCCGCAGGGGGAGACCCAGGCATGAGTTCTTAAAAAAATTAAAGTGGAGCTTTCTCAGGAAAAAATAAAAATCAATAAGTCTGTGGCTGCATTACAGGTCTGCACTCACTACGTGGGGATCAATATTTACTGTATATGTATCATAAATGCAAATTCGCAATCCCACTGCTGCCACCAATGTTAGATTCGGGGGTCTCTGGTTGGCACAGGTATACACTTGTGACAAGCAGGGACCCTCGCCTCTAGTCAGGGTAAGGGACTCACTCCCCTGCTCACCCTCTAGGTAGTGTGGCACGAGCAGACAAGGCTAAACTTCAGGGGGTCTTAGACAGTTAAGCATTCAGTAATAAAATAACCCACCACAAATGGACACCAGGCGTAGTTATGTAAAAATATGTTTTCTTTATAAAAATATGGAAGTAGATAATTGCAGGCTTAATACAAGACCAATATAACGTTTGAATGAGGCCACAGTAATTTAGTTGTAAAGAGTTCTTTCAAATGCTTTAAACAAGGCTCAATCCACCAGTTCTTTTAGCTTAAAACTGTCCCAGAACACTCCTAGCAAGATTCCGCTCCTTTGCAGAGTTTGTTAGAGGCTGTGCGCTTCGTAGCGCTCTTTCGCGCTCTGTGCGCGTCGAACAGGAAGTCCCTACCAAGTCCCACGCGCCTCGCGGTACGCTGCGTACGGCGCGGATGGTTTCTAAAAGGGGGTACAAGTCGTAGGCTTTAGTGCGACTCGTACCTCGGGAATAGAACAACAGGAATGAGGCAAGGTCAACCTAACGATATTAGCAGGAGGCCACAATACTTTAAAACAATGCCAACAGGTACTGTGCACACGTCAAGTATACAATTATGGTATAACGGTATTCGAGGGCAAAAGACTTTAATCTCAAAGAAATCACTGAGAAAAATTACGCTATACTAAAAGATATCCTCACTGCACATCAGAAAGAAATCAAGGAACGGAAAAGCAGACAACTCAAACGTGACGAAGCAGACTACAGAGAAGGAAGAGTCTTCACGTTTGCACGAAAATACGACCAACTTGTCAAAAAAAACAAAAATACGGAAACAACAGGGGGAGCAGGAGCCGCCTCTAACACATCGAGCTCTTCGTCTCTCAATACCATTCCTAGTGAGAACAAAACTGAGATGGAAAGAAGCACAAGCGCCTCTAATTTTTTTGGCGAAATCTTAACCATCAGACGCGAGAAAAGGACCCAGCAGCGTCAAAACCCAACAACAAAAAAAACAGAAGGGGCAAACGATCAGGGAAAGGAAGAATACAGAAGGAAATTGAGGTCAGGAGACACACGCAGATAAGTCCAGACACTCAAGAAGTACAAGTGGTAAACCTTTCTAGCAAGACTCTCTCTGAAGAAATGACGAACGTACTCAGCAAAGGACTACATTTTAATCCCCAAGACACAGTTGACCCCTGTAAAATCAAGATCGACCTATTCGAATTTGTCCGGCGATTAAAACTCAGGAAACACTTTGCACATAATCCTAAGGAAATGCCGGCAAGGGGCGGGACAATCATAACCCCAATAGAAGACATGCAAACCATACAAGAAATCAAAGATACACAACTTCTCATGACCCTCGACGAGATAGATGATCAACCCTTTACACATGAACAACTTCTACACGACCTGGGTATAGAGGATGACAGCACTCTAGCCAGCAATCTGAAATGCAAGTCCAAATGAACACCCAACTTACCAGCGGGCAATCCTATTGACACGTTTCATACATTGGTCCTCGAAGATCTAGAGGGATATGAAATCAAAACATACAAAAGAAAGAAACATAACATTGGAGACAATCTCACTAGAAACGAACGGATAGCCCTAAAGACACTTTCCCTGGACAGGGAGATAGTAATAAAGGAAGCAGACAAAGGCGGAAACGTCGTAGTCATGGACAGAAAAGACTACGAAAAAGAAATCACCTCTCAACTCAACGACACCAGTTGTCACACACCTATCAAAAACAACCCAACAGAGACTATAACCACTAAGATAAACAACCAACTCAAAGAATGGCATGGGGCAGGACTCCTAAATGACGAAGAAGCATTATACCTGAAGATAAATAAACCCATGGCCCCTTGGCTCTACACACTACCTAAGATCCATAAACCGGCCCAATTTCCCCCTGGAAGACCAATAGTATCCGGAATAGGCAGACCCACCGAGAAAATGGCAGAGTATGTGGACATTTTTCTTAATCCCCTTGTCAAGAATCTCCCGTCACACATCCAGGACACCAAACATGTCCTGAGTATCCTCAGCGACATGCAGTGGCAGACGAGCATGACATTAGCAACCTTGGATGTGGTGTCACTTTACACCTCGATAGACCCGGACAAAGGTTTAACGGCTATTTCCAAATATCGGGACACAAGACCAGCCAACTATGGCAACACACAAACATGATCACGACCATGATGGACATTATTCTAAAAAACAATTTCTTCATGTTTAACCAAAAATGGTATAAACAAACGAAGGGGGTAGCCATGGGCTCTAGATTTTCCCCTTCGTTTGCGAATCTCTACATGGGCACATTGGAAACCGCCTGGATTTGGAGTACCAAAGGTGCTACATGAATAGACTCGATAGTGTATTGGGGTCGTTACATCGATGACTGTCTGCTCATCGGGTCCGGCACACATTTGAAACTGGAAGCTTTCTTCGAATACCTCAACACGAACGACATGGATATGAAATTCACATGTAGTTACAGTACCAACAAAATCACCTTCCTGGACTTGGAAATTTACATACTCAATGACAAACTACATACCAAACTCTTCCGGAAAGAGACTTCATGCAATTCCATTCTCAGAGCCGACAGCTCCCATCCTAAACATCAAATAGATACTATACCCTACGGCGAATGTGTCAGGGCACGGAGGAATTGTAGCGATGATTATGAATTCAATAACTGCATAGAAGACATGCGAACACGCTTTCACAAACATGGCTACAACGAACAAGTTGTGAATAAAGCGGTGAAAAGAGCTAAAAAACTGGACCGGAACAGTACTCTACTGGTGAAAACCAAACCTATTGTTAAGAACTCCCAAACCAGAATGATCATGGACTATAACAGCATCAGCCCTGTTGTTAGAAAAAGTATCAACAGGCATTGGAACATCCTCTTGGCTGACAAAACTCTGTCTCCATGCATCAGCTCCAAACCACAGATCACATACAGGAGAGGTAAAACGTTGCGCAGCAGGCTCAGCCCCACTGTTCTCCCTGACAACAACCCCAACACATGGCTGACGCCACACACGAAAGGATTCTACAAGTGTGGCTGTTGCGGCGTTTGCAAATGGGCAAAAAACAACACCAAATACTTTCAAGGCCATCACAAACAAAAATATCAAATAAAGGACAACATAAATTGCAACACAAAGTTTGTTGTATACATTATGGAATGTCCATGCCACACCCAGTACGTGGGCAGCACGATCAGGCCCCTCAAGGATCGAATTGGAGAACATGCCTGGGCTATGCATCAGCAAGATCCTCGTTATCCCATGGCTCTACACATAGCCAAGTGTGCTAGCCAACCCACACACAAGAAATTCGATTTCTATGGTATTGACATTGCCAAACCCAACATACGTGGAGGTAACAGAGAACTTCGTCTACGCAGACTAGAAGCAACCTGGATTATGCGTTTGCATACTGTGAAATACGGCCACAACATAGACTCGGAGCTACAATATTTCTTAGATCCCTGATTTAGTGGACAAACCTTAGACATTACTACACTCCTCTCCTACGCTCTCTTCTGCGATTTTTCCTTCTGATAACCTCGCAGAGTAGTTTGCTTTCTTTCCCCTTAAGCGCTTTCCTTAATAGGCTTGTCAATTAGATAACTACACGTTGTCCCCTTGTACATTACACACACATGATGTATATTTTCTATCATAACTTATGATATAAATTGCCTAGTTTATCTTAGCCTTTTGCTCAACTTGCAATCATCATGATTTATTGTGTTGTATCCTACAATGTATATATCACTTGACCAATGGACACACTATGTCTTGTGTACTGTTGTCATCTTTAGTTGCTGAAGATGTACAAACATGATCCCTATTTTCGTTGCACGAGACGTTCAGCGCTCTAGTCATTTTATGTACTCATTTCCTGTTCCACTGCCCATGCGCACCACTATGCAGGAAGTATTTCTTCCATTGAGATATGAGCACTTCCCTCTCGGAGACACATCCCGATGATAGTTCTACCGTAACCCGCTACCCGAGGTAAGAGCATAAATGCACGTTGGTCATGCACCATTCTTTTTCCCCTCCCAATCGCCAGCGTGGATTATACCACACTGGAACAAACCTGCTCGTTTTCCCTCCACTTGCAGGTTACCGTCTACAGTCTTATCCGTCTATGTCGTGACACCAGATATTGGGTTATCTTATCATAGTTTTCATCATACTGGTTCACCTTTACCCGGTGAGTTACCCCTCAGCCTTGATAATACCACGTTTGGCTTTCCTTGTTTAGAAGCATCTCTAGCTGACTGTCCCCTCCTTTTCATTTCTCCTTTCAGAATACTTACCATGCCACTCACAGGCAATAATCCCCGCTTCATCCCTCGTGCATGTTGAATTGTTCTCACCCGCACACGTTATTGTTATCGCACCGAAATACTTAAAATAGCTGCACCGGGATCATGTTTTAATTAATTATTTCCTCGTATGCCGTCAATATGTGCAATTCTTATTTTCATGACTTCTCCTTCTGATATACGTCTCATAATGTTCTGTATGTTTATCCTTACGTTTTATATACTTTGAAATATGAGCATTCTCAACCTACCGCTCTTTTCTTTGCCCTCTATGTCACTGACCTCTTATATCATCAACCACCATTTGTCATTTTGCTAAGTTCATCATGTGGAAGAAGTCCATATTTTATCTCGTATACCATTCGTCACTTACACACGTGCATGATATGTATTACTAATCACAGTACTTTCGGGTAATACCAACATCCTACAGACGCCCATCCTGGATCGCATCTTTCGTTTTCTGTGTACCTTTACAGAGATGAAACTTGACACTTATACCCTATAGATGATGGCATCACCCACATGCGGTATTTAGTTGACAACATCACCATACACGGCACCACCTTGCCTTCTCAATTTGAAATTGTAATTTATTGTCTCTGACCTTGCCTCATTCGGTGGGTTCTCCCACATAGCATCACTACCAGTGGGACTGATATATCTTGCTGAGCTGTCCGTCCACCCCACCATAATTGTGGTCCTATGTGAATAATATTATTTTTCTTTGCACCCCTCTCTCACTGATACACATATCACGGTTATTTTTCTTCACTATTATTTATTTTATATTTGCACATGATTCCAATGTGCACAAACAGTTCTTTTGTCACCAGGTTTTGTAAATATTGGTTCATTCTTGATTTGTCAAAATTGCAATCTTTGTGGTTTTTCTATGGCAACAACAATTTATAATTTTTACAGCCCTGATGAGTCACAGGAAATGTCCTGTTTGATGAAACACGTGTCGGCTGGCGTCTGTATATCCGAAAAAAGAACCACATAAAACAAAGATTCTTGGATTCACCAAACCACCAGTGTCTTCTTTGTTTGCCCTCGAATACCGTTATACCATGATTGTATACTTGACGTGTGCACAGTACCTGTTGGTATTTTTTCATAATGTTCAGGCATCTCACGCCTAAACATTAGTTTGAGGTTACAGGGTTTTCCTCTATACTGTAAGCACCGTTTCACTAGAGTTCCACTTATCTCCATCACCATACCATTACGCACTGTTTCGAGCGCCCCTCACCTGTATACTCCAAACCCACAACTGACCATACAATACTTTAAAACAATGTCACCCCAACGTTGCGGACCCTGGTCTGATGAGAACACGTGACTCGGTTCGAGTCGCACCGTACCTAGAGTGAATCTTTGCTGGTTCGAGGCGTACTACGTTAGGATGCAAGGCATACTTCTTCAGTACGCGGTGGGGGTAAAAGCGTACCTTCGGATCGGCAGGGGACGCGATGGTCAAGGCAGGCAGGTGCGGCACTGGGCTCCTAGTACGGACCGTACTGGAGACCCATTGGTGTGCGGCACGGCCCTTCCGATTCAGGAGTGCAGAGCGGGGCGGCCGGGTATGTCACGAACGTACGGGCCGTGCGAGGCAGAGAACAGCACTCCGAACAGATTCCGGCGGGATGGGTGAGGTGGGCAAAGCGCACTCCAGTAAGGCGAGGTGACAAGGGGGGCGGGCGGCCCAACGAAGCGTAGGGAGAGCGGCTCGACATGAGCGGGGCTCTCACAAGGCAGGGGCGGCTAGGCACCAACGCCACGGCCCAAGGAGGGGGCGAGGCACACCAGAGATCACGGCTCCGGCGAGGGGGGAGACACAGCAGTCCAGCAGCAGACAGGCGCAGGCAGGATGAGCCCAAGGGTCCTGGGGCTCAGTTAAGGGGGCAAAGCTCGTTCCCAAGCCCTTGGAGATCGTTTCAGGCACAAGTTCTACAAAGTCCTTTCTGGTCTTTTCCTCTCCTTTCTCAGCAAGGCACCTACTGCAGGCCAGTCTCCCAGGTCAGAGACAGTACCCCTCCTCCAGCTTTCCCAGGGCCTTCTAGTCGGGCAGAGATTCGTCGTGGTCAAAACAGGATCTAAAGTTTAGGAGCAGGGCTCCTACTTTTATAAACAGTTTCTTTTGTCTTTGCAGGCCAGGGGTCATGAGCCTGGTTCAACCCAGTTTTGGAGCACTTTGTTTTGGAGACTCTGGCTGTTTCTTTCAGGGTGCAGGGCAGAGACATCAGGCGCTTCGCAGGAAGTGGAGCCAGAATTGTGATGGCAGAGCACAGCCCTATTCAGAGTCAAGGGGCACTCCTCCCACCTATCCTGGGGGTAATCCCTCTATTCACCACCTGGCAGCCCAGACTGTCTCCTGGAATCCCCCAGCCCTGTCACTCACAGAAACCAAAGCAAAAGCTAACTTTCTAAAAGTGGCATTTGCAAACACAGGATATTAAAATAAACTTTACTAAAAGAAGTATTTTATTATTCTGAGTTCAGGCATACTAAACTTGACTTTCTACCATGGGATTATAGAGTGTAATAATTCCAGCAGCCCATTCTGGCCTATGAGAACAGGTAGCCCTACAATAGTGGAAATGGCTGTAATTCACTATTAGGACATGCCACACACATCAGGGCTTGTCCTACCTTATGCTTACAATGCACCCTGCCCTTGGGTCTACCTTAGGGGTGACTCACATGAAGTAAAGGGAAGGTTTAGGGGCTGGCAAATGGGTGCACTTGCCCAGCCAGCATGACAGTACCAGACTGCACGCAGGTTCTGCAATGGCAGATCTTAGACACATTTTACTAGGCCGCTTCTGTGGGTGGCACAACCAGTGCTGCAGGCCCACCAGCAGCATTTGTATTTACAAGCCCTGGCACTCCTGGTGCACTTTACTGGGGACTGACAGTAAACCAAATAATCCAATCATGGAAACCAATCAATGTATACACTTTTCATAGGGAGCACTTGCACTGTGGCACTGATTGGCAGTGGCACAGTGGCCTGAGCAGCTACCACCAGCAAAACACATGAGGCACATCAGCAAAAAGTGGAAGGGAGACTCACGCCAAGGTGCCAGGTCTAACACGTGTCCCCTCCAGCTGAAATGTGGGGAGAACTACCCTACCCCAGGGAGTTCCTCATCACTAAGGAGGGAAAATCTGGACAGACCGTCAGCATTGGCGTGATCTGTGCCAGGGCGATGTTCCACCGTGAAGTCCATACCCTGTAGGGAAATGGACCACCTCAACAGTTTTGGGTTTTCACCCCTCATTTGCATCAACCATCTGAAGGGCCTGTGGTCTGTCTGAACCCGGAAGTGAGACCCAAACAAGTAGGGTCTTAGCTTCTTCAATGCCCAGACCACAGCAAATGCTTCTCGCTCAATTGCACTCAACCTCTGTTCCCGTGGGAGTAACCTGGCCGCTCCCAACTTGGTGTCCCAAGTACACCACTGAACCCTGCCCGATCTGACACTTGCTTGCCTTGATCGTGAGGCCTGCCTTGCGCAGTGCAGTCAACAGTTCCCAGAGGTGGCGCAGGTGTTTTTCCCATGCGCCACTGAACACTGCAATGTCATCTAGGTAGGCGGTGCTGAACTCAGCCAGCCCAGCCAATACCTGGTTGACCAACCTCTGGAAGGTGGTAGGGGCATTCTTCATCGCAAATGGAATAACCCGGAACTGGAAATGTCCATCTGGTGTGGAGAATGCTGACCTCTCTTTGGCCCCATCAATCAAGGCGATCTGCCAGTACCCAGACGTTAAATCAAACGTGCTACGGTACCGGGCAGCCCCTAACCGATCTATGAGCTCATCAGCTCGGAGGATGGGGTGCACGTCAGTCTTGGTGACTGAGTTGAGTCCTCTGTAGTCCACACAGAACCGGAGTTCAGGTGTGGCTCCCGGCGCCGCAGCCTTTGGGACCAAGACCACTGGGCTGGACCAAGGGCTGGTGGAGGACTCAACCACCCCGAGAGCAAGCATCTTTGAGATCTCCTCTTTGATGCAGGCTTTGACCCTGTCAGTCACTCTGTAAGCCTTGTGCTTTACAGCCAAGCTGTCTCTTGTGTCCACATCATGGACGCACCAATCTGTGACACCAGGAACCAGGGAGAACAGATCAGGAAACTGCCCCAGCAGTCGGCGGCAGTCATTCTGTTGCTCAGGGATCAGGGTGCGTGAGAGGTTAACTCCATCCACTGACCCATCTCGCTCTGAGACTAACAGGAGGTCAGGAAGAGGCTCGGTCTCCTCCTCCATCCCATCATCTGTTGCCAAGAGCATGCCCACTTCGGACCTCTCCAAGTGGGGCTTAAGGCTGTTGACATGTAGGACCCTCAAGGGGTTCCTAGGAGACTGCAAGTCCACCAAGTAGGTGACAGGACTCTTGCGCTCCACAACCTCAAAGGGGCCTGTCCTGAAGTGCACAAGGCTCCACTGGGGCCAAGACCCACACCTTTTGCCCAGGTTGAAGCTCTACCAGAGTGGCATTCTGGTCGTACCACCGCTTCATCTCT
This sequence comes from Lissotriton helveticus, assembly GCF_964261635.1. Classification (NCBI taxonomy): domain Eukaryota; kingdom Metazoa; phylum Chordata; class Amphibia; order Caudata; family Salamandridae; genus Lissotriton; species Lissotriton helveticus. The sequence goes on along the minus strand of NC_136061.1, from coordinate 772,133,407 downwards.
TCCTGGCTGGCTTCCAGATTTGCCTCAGCATGTTGCCTGAATCGCCTAGTCTGGTTCCTGAAGGCCAGCATGTAACTGTATACATTCTGGGGAGGTTTCCTGGGAGATTTCTCCCAGCCTTCCTTGACCAGACTTAGAGGTCCTCTCACGGGGTGGCCATACAAAAGCTCAAAGGGGCTGTACCCTATGGACTTCTGTGGCACCTCGCGGTATGCAAAGAGACGGCATGGCAAGAGGACATCCCACTTATGCCTCATGGGTTCCTCAAGACCCATAATCTTGCCTTATAAGGTTCGGTTGAATCTCTCAACCAACCCATTTCCTTGGGGGTGGTAAGGTGTTGTGAATTTGTAGGTTACACCACGCTCTTGCCAAAGGGATTTCATATACCTGGATATGAAATTGGTGCCCCTGTCAGACACCACCTCTAGAGGGAATCCCACTCTGGAGAAAATTCCCATCAGTGCTCATCCCACCACAGGGGCCGTCACTGTCCTCAGAGGGATGGCTTCAGGGTACCGGGTGGCATGGTCCACCAAGACCAGGATGAACCTGTTGCCCATGGCTGTCTTGGGGTCCAGTGGCCCCACAATGTCAATTCCCACTCTCTGGAATGGGGTACAGACTACGGTGAAGGGTTGGAGATGAGCCTTTTGCTTCCTCCCACTCTTACCACTTGCCTGGCAAGTCTGGCAGGTACTACAATGAGCATCTGAGCTCTTGTGCATTTGAGGCCAAAAAAAGTGGGTGACAAGCCTTTCATAGGTCTTGTCCTGCCCCAAATGCCCTGCTAATGGCACATCGTGAGCCAGCCCCAGTAGGAAGGCTCTGAACTTCTGGGGTACCACCAGCACACGGGCTGACCCAGGCTCAGCAACCTTAGGCTCCGAATACAGGAGGTCATTCTCCCAGTAGATAAAATGTGTACCGGACTGATCACCATTGGCCTGGTCTGCAGCCTGCTGCCGCACACCCACGAGAGAGGGGCATTCTCTCTGCTCCCTGCAGAATTCCTCCCTGGAGGGGGTCTCCTTCTTGCTGCCAATGGGTCAGCTCAGGCAGGTCCCCCAGTTCGGCTATCTGTTCCCAGGTAGGCTCCAGGGCATCCCCTCAAGGTCTGCTTCCTCCTAGGTTGTGGGAACTTCAGGGGCTGTTTTCCCGCGCATCCTGTGCCCTCCCTCTAAGGCCAGTTTCTGGGCCTCTCCCTCAGGCTCCAGGACCTCTTGACCACCCCTACTGGCTGCCATTGACCAGGTGGTCACACACGCCCAGTCGGGTAAACCCACCATCTTCAGGTGAGTTGTCTTCTCCACCTTTTCCCAAGGGGAGCTCTCCAAATCATTCCCTAGCAAACAGTCTACTGGCATGGCAGTTCTCACAGCTACTTGCAGAGTACCAGAGACCCCCTCCCCCCACTCAAAGGGAACCTGAGCCATTGGACAACGACTCTCTGTGTTGTCAGCATTGACAACATGGCAGTAGGCATGGGTACAACCTGCTCTTGAGACACCAGGTGCTGCCGGACTGCATTCACACTGGCTCCTGTATCTCTAAGAGCCTTCACCTTCTTCCCATTGACGGTCACTACTTGCCCATATTTCTTAGTGTTAGAGGGCAGGTAGTTCTCAGGGACCATCTCACTGTCTCCTAAAGAGACTAGGGTCATCTGAACGGGGTCCCACCCACCTTGGACTTCTCCCTCCTCCCCCAAGGTTATACTAGCCATCTGCCGGGCTGTAGCACCAGTGGGTGCTGGTTTAACAAAAAGGCAACACTTGAGATCACTGGCAACATGACCCAGTTCGCCACACTTATAACACTTTAGGGGCCCTCTTTGAACGGGACTACCTGTCGGGCCCCAGTCTGCTTCTGGGATGGGGGAGGCTGAGAACATTTCCCTTGGTTCCCTTGGGTATTACTTTGGGGCCCCCTTTGGGACTCCTTCTGTTTTCCCCTGTCCCCCCCACTCTTCTGCTGGGGACCCTGCCCACCCCTGGCGGAGTCTCCCACTTGACCCTTGTGGACTCTGGTGCTGACCCAGCAGTCCGCCTCCTCAGCAAGCTTCCTAGGGTTAGTCAGCTTGCTATCAATCAGGTGCTGGCTTAGCTCAAGAAAACAATTACTGGACAAGTGCTCCCATGCAATTAAATCAAAGAGACCTTGATAATCATCAACTTTGCTACCCTTCACCCAACCATCCAGTGCTCTGCAGAACAAGCATTGGAAATGCAATAGGTCTCGCATTAGGAAAGTTTGAGCTATTGGTCTTATAAATGATTTGTTTTATATTTATGTGTTGTTTTTGAAAATAGCTAAATTAATAGCTTTGTCATTTACAATGCCAATAGTTATAACTTTCGCAAATGTGACACCTATAGCATTTGTAATGCATAAATTATATTCATGTCTATCATTGTAATACATGAAAGAAAGTGAGACATGGGGTATGTGTGCAGTTTTCCACCCAGAAAGCTCGAAGGTTACTGAACATTTTCTTGTTGTAGGTCTGGTGCAGAAACCCCTTGTTGAGGTTTCCACAGCTTCATTCAATCAAAACAACTCATAAATTGAAAAATATACATGCCAAGGGGCACTGTTTCAGACTGCTTCATGCATTTGTCTGTTTAGCTGTTATTACATGTTTCTTCTCTACCCTAGGTCAGAACCTCACTTGTGGGGGGCTCGCAGCGCTATAAAATATGAAACACTACTATAATAATTAAGTCACAGTTTATACTACTCTACTCTTACTGGATTTGCAGAAAAAGATGAACTGTGACTCTGAACTTGTTAAAGGAAGAGGCGTGCGTGTAACATTCGATAATGGCCCTATTACAAAGAAATAATTCCCCTGTGCTGATGTAACTCGTGAGTGCTTCCGGGAAACGAGGGCTGCAGGTGGCAGCAAAGTGAGGCTATTACTGAGAGCGGCGGTCTGGAGGTGTCCGTGTTGTGCGTCTGTCTGTCCAGCCCGCTGCAGGTCGGTGCATCGCGTGGTGAAAGGATGAGTTAATTATACAAAGAACACAGCGGATGACACATCATCGCCGATGGAATTAACGAAGTTAAAGGAGGCAGAAGGTCATGGAGACAGATTGTGCCTGTGCATGGGATGTCGAATTTAACGTGTAAATGGCATGAATATATTAATCAAATGCATGCGCTCCTCTGTGTGTGGCATCCTTAGAAAAGATTATATCAGGAAGTGCTCGTCGCGGGCGGAGGGATCCTGCGGAACCCAGCGGCTGCATTGGAGGGTTCCACTGCTAGTGGGTTTAGTGCTTTTCGAAGACAGACTCTCAACCAGAGAAAGAAAAGTAGGACAAGCATTGGCAAAGTCAGCAGGTTTCGCTTATCATACCGAAACGGGCAGTGAAAATTGGGTATATTACGTAAATGTACTGATTAATTTATCATCAGCCAAGCTTCCAGCTGCGCCGAAGAAAGGAAAGTGAGAGAGGTGGAATGGATAGCACCAGTGGTAACTAAAAAATGTAAAAAAAAAAAATACGTTAAAATAAAAGGAGACACGGCCTGGCGGCCGTGAAACTGAAAGTACGGCCGGCCGGCCGTGAATAATTAGGGGAGGAGAAATGGCTGAGTCAGAGCGCACGCTGGGGGGAATGAAAAGCTTTGATGCAGCAGGAGGCGGAGCGGGAAGAGCTGCTGGCGGCACCAAGCTGGGGAACAGATGGCTGGCGATTTGATGCTGTGCACGCGCATTTTAACTCATTGCGCTTGCGCATGGACCTAAAAGCGCACGTGCACTGCATCAAATCGCCACTTTGGTTAAACTCCGGATAAGCCCCTATATCTCTCACCAGCTCGAATGCGCAAGCGCATCGGCAGGCGAGACCTAAAAAGGTTATATATTCAACATAGGTACTTCCAGGAATCTTTGTACACCCCCTGAACCTCTGTCTATATAATTCAGGGGCAACCCATACCTGGTCATCAAAGCTTCCTTCATGTGGGGATAAGAATTATAAACTTCAGAAGGCAAATCTAGTAGTGTGTCCCGCCCCTCACTGAGCAACCGCCCCCACAACCCCGCTCCCCAATCTCTCTCAGGGACCCGGTGGGAAGACATGGCTACCTCATAGACTCTGAACCACTGCCCTATGTCATCATTCTTAACATATTCTCTCACCACATCCTTAGGCATGTACACCTTTGACTCCACCTGCACTGGCGATGCGCTGCCACCAGAGGGAGTAGTTTCCAAACTTTTCGCCTTCAGCTCCAGCTCCTTCAACTTCATATCATGGTCCAATTGGATATTTTTCTCTTCCATTGCCATCCTTTGGCTTTCCATTGCTATTCTTTGTTTTTCCATTTCCATCTGTCCATTGAGTTTTGCCATCTCCACTTCATGTGCCCTGGTTGCTGCCGTGTCTGCCAACTCCTCTGGCGATAGGACTCTGCCAAAATCAACAAGGCCTTCTGGTGGTTCAACTTCCACCACATTCTCTGGTGCCCTTGATTCCTTCCAGGCCCTCAGCGCCTTTATGAGCTGGGTCTTTCTTTTACATTCAGATTGGGAAACTCTGAACTTAATGCAGAAGCCTCTCAACTGCTCCGCTGTGTAGCCATTCAGTCCCTGTCCTTCCCAATCTATGTCATTAATTCCAGAAATTATAGAGGCTGCCCTTCCCGCAGGGAGTGACTCAGGCATGAGTTCTTAAAAAATTTAAAGTGGAGCTTTCTCAGGAAAAAATAAAAATCAATAAGTCTGTGGCTGCGTTACAGGTCTGCACTCATTACGTGGTGATCAATAATTACTGTATATGTATCATAAATTCAAATTCGCAATCCCACTGCTGCCACCAATGTTAGATTAGGGGGTCTCTGGTTGGCACAGGTATGCACTTGTGACAAGCAGGGACCCTCTCCTCTAGTCAGGGTAAGGGACTCACTCCTCAGAATAACCCCTGCTCACCCTCTAGGTAGTGTGGCGCGAGCAGACAAGGCTAAACTTCAGGGCGTCTTAGTCAGTTAAGCATTCATGATCCCATACAGTAATAAAATGACCCACCACAAATGGACACCAGGCGTAGTTATGTAAAAATACGTTTTCTTTATAAAAATATGGAAGTAGATAATTGCAGGCTTAATATAAGACCAATATAACGTTTGAATGAGGCCACAGTACTTTAGTTGCACAGAGTTCTTACAAATGCTTTAAACAAGGCTCAATCCACCAGTTCTTTTAGCTTAAATCTGTCCTAGCAAGATTCCGCTCCTTCGCAGGGTTCGTTGGAGGCTGTGCGCTTCGTAGCGCTCTTTCGCGCTCTGTGCGCGTCGAACAGGAAGGCCCTACCAAGTCCAACGCGTCTCGCGGTACGCTGCGTACGACGCGGATGGTTTCTCAAAGGGGGTACGAGTCGTAGGCTTTAGTGCGACTCGTACCTCGGGGATAGAACAACAGGCGTAAGGCAAGGCCACCCTAACGATATTAGCAGGAGGCCACAATACTTTAAAACAATGTCACCCCAACGTTGCGGACTCTGGTCCAATGAGAACGCGTGACTCGGTTCGAATCGCACTGTACCTTGAGTGAATCTTTGCTGGTTCGAGGCGTACTACGTTAGGATGCAAGGCGTACTTCTTCAGTACGCGGTGGGGGTAAAAGCGTACCTTCGGGTCGGCTGGGGACGCGATGGTCCAGGCAGGCAGGTGCGGCACTGGGCTCCTAGTACGGACTATACTGGAGACCCGTTGGTGTGCGGCACGGCCCTTCCGATTCAAGAGTGCAGAGCGGGGCGGCCGGGTATGTCACGAACGTACGGGCCATGCGAGGCAGAGAACAGCACTCCGATCAGATTCCGGAGGGAGGGGTGAGGTGCGCACAGCACGCTCCAGGCAGGCGAGGTGACTGGGGTGTGGGCGGCCCAACGAAGAGTAGGGAGAGCGGCTCGACTCGAGCGGGGCTCTCACAAGGCAGGGGCGGCCAGGCACCAACGTCACGGCCCAAGGAGGGGGCGAGGCACACCAGAGATCACGGCTCCGGCGAGGGGGGAGACACAGCAGTCCAGCAGCAGACGGGCGAAGGCAGGATGAGCCCAATGGTCCTGGGGCTCAGTTAAGGGGGCAAAGCTCGTTCCCAAGCCCTTGGAGATCGTTTCAGGCACAAGTTGTACAAAGTCCTTTCTGGACTTTTCCTCTCCTTTCTCAACAAGGCACCTACTGCAGGCCAGTCTCCCAGGTCAGAGACAGTACTCCTCCTCCAGCTTTTCCAGGCCCTTCTAGCAGAGATTCGTCGTGGTCAAAACAGGATCTAAAGTTTAGGAGCAGGGCTCCTACTTTTATACACAGTTTCTTTTGTCTTTGCAGGCCAGGGGGCCTGAGCCTGGTTCAACCCAGTTTTGGAGCACTTTGTTTTGGAGACTCTGGCTGTTTCTTTTAGGGTGCAGGGGAGAGACATCAGGCGCTCCGCAGGAGGTGGAGCCAGCATTGTGGTGGCAGAGCAAAGCCCTATTCAGAGTCAAGGGGCACTCCTCCCACCTATCCTGGGGGTAATCCCTCTATTCACCACCTGGCAGCCCAGACTGTCTCCTGGAATCCCCCAGCCCTGTCACTCACAGAAACCAAAGCAAATGCTAATTTTCTAAAAGTGGCATTTGCAAACACAGTATTTTAAAATAAACTTTACTAAAAGAAGTATTTTATTATTCTGAGTTCAGGCATACTAAACTTGACTTTCTACCATGTTCCCTGAGCCTGCTGGGATTATAGAGTGTAATAATTCCAGCAGCCCATTCTGGCCTATGAGAACAGGTAGCCCTACAATAGTGAAAATGGCTGTAATTCACTATTAGGACATGCCGCACACATCAGGGCTTGTCCTACCTTATGCTTACGATGCACCCTGGCCTTGGGCCTACCTTAGGGGTGACTCACATGACGTAAAGGGAAGGTTTAGGGGCTGGCAAGTGGGTGCACTTGCCCAGCCAGCATGACAGTACCAGACTGCACGCAGGTTCTGCAATGGCAGACCTTAGACACATTTTACTAGGCCGCCTCTGTGGGTGGCACAACCAGTGCTGCAGGCCCACCAACAGTATTTGTATTTACAAGCCCTGGCACTCCTGGTGCACTTTACTGGGGACTGACAGTAAACCAAATAAGCCAATCATGGAAACCAATCAATGTATACACTTTTCATAGGGAGCACTTGCACTGTGGCACTGATTGGCAGTGGCACAGTGCCCTGAGCAGCTAACACCAGCAAAACACATGAGGCACATCAGCAAAAAGTGGAAGGTAGAATCACGCCAAGGTGCCAGGTCTAACATTGAGCAATTTCGCAATCATGGGTTGTGGTAGCGGTTGTGCCCATGGTAGAGGAGGAAATCATGGCAGGCAGTGTGCCCGTTCAATCAAGAATTTCGAACTCTAAAAGCCAGACTGTATCCATTGATCGCTTTTCGAGGAAAAGTTTCATATTTGGGCTGTTGGAGAACTCTGGAAAACCCACAAATTGGGCATTATAGTGCCTTGAGCGCCCTTCAACATCCTTCGCATTCCGCTGCAATGAGGTGATTTCAGCTCTCTTCCTCTGCACCTGTGATTTTAGCTCCTGCAGCTTGGGACGGACCCAGTCAAGGCCGACTCCATGTCATCCACCCTCTCCACCAGCCATTGATGATCTGAGCAGAGCAGGCCAACATCCAGGGAGATCACACCTATTCTGGATCCCTTTGGGGTAGCTGTGCGCACTACAAGTTTCATAATAATAATAATTCCAGGGTGGTTTTTGTGCCCAGGATAGCCGGCAAGATCCGTTCAAACAGTAAACATCCTTTACAACGACTGTGTTACAATGCATTTTTTACTCTGCAAAATCGTTTACAACGTAGGGTTTTTTACACAACAAACCATTACAACGCATTCCCCATTGCAACACCCCTGTGGAGTTAGAATAGTAAACTGTGTTGTAATGGACTATGCGTTGTAAAGTCATGCGTTGTAAAAAATGAGGGTAAGGCATGTGTTTTAAATGCGTGGGGGGTAAAGTGTCATATTCCGTTCAAACCTGTACGAAGGTTATCCAGGGTGGTCTCATGGCTGTGCAATGCGCCATTCCCCTTGGCCTGCTCCCCATCCATGGAAGAGGCCGCCCCATTACCTAGGAGGGGTATTATCAGGTTAGTGTGGCGTTACCATTGTTACAGAACATTCCAGGACCAAATAACTTCAAATCCAAGCAACTCAAGTGCAGCCAGGTGGGCCTCATAGGTGCTCCTAGGGCCACCAAGCAGACTGGACTCCCACGCAGCCCCAAAGAGACCACCAGACTCCTAACAGTAGCAGACTCCCTTCCGCCACTTCCACCAGGTGCTGTGGGCCTCTATCTAGTTGGCACTTAACAGCCGCCTGCGTCTCTCCCCACTCTCAGGGCCCACTAATCATCAGTCCAGTTCAGCAAAGGTTCTGAGGGCCCCTGCAATCCTACAAGCCTCCACAGGCTTCATCTCAATTCAGCCATTCCTGTGAATCGTTGTGGATCTTCAACTGCCACAACACTGCATACACTTTTAGCTGGCCTGGCAGCTCTAATGATATAACTTCATATTGTATCTGCTTGTGATTTATACAAATAACAATGCCTGGCTCAGTGCTCTTCTCCTCCTCAAACATCATCATGCAATGTTGCTACACTGTGCTCCTGCCAGGAACTTGCGTATAACTCACAGCGCCCAGTTCAGCGGGTCTTCTCTGGCTTGTGCCAGTTGGTTCTTCTACTAAGGGCGCTCCTATTTATTGTCTGACTCTGCCCCCTCACTTGACTCCCCCACCATTGCCACCACCACAATTACCATTGCTAACATAAATATGATCATCACCATTAGATTATTACTCCCACCAACATTGCAACCAACATCATCACTACAACCATTACCATCAGCAGCCTTACTACTCTTACTCAATGCATACAATGTATTTAATGCACTGACCTCTGGTAAATCTAACCCCAGACATCTCGTTATTTCCTCCACAGATAAACATTTCAAATAACACTCCATGCATATACATGTGCAAATTTATATATATGTATACAACCATTCTATTTATCAATTTAGTAGAACAGTCATTTTCCTTTTTAGGGTCACTGTTCACTTACCTGGGATAACAAGATGGATAGTCAATGATCCTCCAAATTGTGCAATGGGAAGGTGTCCCAAAACCCTTCTGAGATCTTAGAGTGACTACCAGGGATAAGGCACTTAGAAAAGAGCAGACCATATAATTCACTTTATAAGATATTGAAGATCTACATTTGTCAGCAAACCTTTCATAATCTGCTTTTGCAGTCACCCGTTGTTAGGCTGCCTTTCGAATGATAGACAGATTAGCTAGCAGGGTAGTAGATTAAGGTACTAAGGGAGAAGTGAATGTGAAGGGCCAATACTGCGATCTATTCCATGGGTACAAAAGAACAGTGATAGCCCCAACGAACTATGCAGAGAGATATTGTAAGCGCATTTGGCTGCTGGATGTCTCCGGGTTCATTCTCCTGAAGGCCTAGCAGAAAAAATCCAACAGACTGGTTGCCTCAATTTGGCCATCTGACTGTGAACTAGTGGATCGAGTGTTGACATTTCCAGATGTCTCAGAACCTGCTGGCAACAAACTGTGCTCCCTTTTCTGTTTCTATAAGGTCATGGATACTGTTGGACTTGGCCCTTTTTGGCTAAAGTTCCCTAAACGTGTTGCTTTCCCCCTAGACCATTTTCCTGACATGGTGTTGCCAAATTAGATGCTTTGGGCACTTTGCCACTGCTGATCAGTGTCAAAGTGCAAGTGCTCCCTGTATAAAGTATAATGGTAATTGGTTGTCCATGATTGGTATGTTTGCCTTACTAGTAAAGTCCCTAGTAAAGTGCACTATGTGTGCCAGGGCTGGTAATGCAAATGCTACTAGTGGGCCTGCAGCACTAATTGTGCTGCCCACACAAGTAGCCTTAAAAGGGAATACTCAGGCCTGACATTGCAGGGACTGTGTGCAGTTTTGTTAAACTGCCATGTTGTTTTGACAAGTGCATCCACTTGCCAGACTGTACCCTTCCCTCTCTATGCACACCAGACACCCCTATAGTAGGTCCAGGATACCCCCTGTTCCGGGTGCAGTGCATGTGAAAGGTAGGACATGTACTAAGGTGTGTACCATGTCCTGACAGTGAAATAATCTCCATTTCGTTTTTCACTGTTGAAAGGCCATGTTTTCCAGCCTATCTTCCCAAAGGCTTAAGATGGAGGGGTGAAGTTTAGTGTACCTGAACTCACAATGTAATAACACATATTTTTATGAAGGTGGTTTTTGCATTAAGTGTTTAGAAGCCACTATTTTAGAAGAGGCTGGGTTTTTGTGCTCTAAAATTTCGGTGTGTCTCTGCCTAGTTGTAGATTTGACTGTCTGGATTTGAAAGCAATAGTATCTGATGAATGTCTTCACCCCGGGGAGGAGGTGAGACAGCAACAGGCTGACCTGCATCTGGAGTGTTGGGGGGAGGAGTAGCCCCTAGAGGTGAAGAGGCCTGGGTTGCTGCCATAAAACATTCGTCCCATCTCCAGCTGAGTGATTGAGAATCCAGACCCCCACTAAACATAGGAAGAAGGTGTCACTGGCAGGTAGGAACCCAGAACTGGTTTGAACAGGGGTCAGTACCCCCCTGAACACAAAAACTTCAAAGACATTTAGGGGTATAACTATGAGAGCAGAAGCCACTGAACTTTGGTGAAATGGATTGATCAAGATTGAACAAGACTGAAGCTACTTTGTGGTCAAGAGGAACTTTAGTCAGTAATAACAAATTGAGAGAGAGGGAAAAGGACACTCTTGGTCCCCCTGTTAAATCTTGTGAAACAGCAAAAGAGTGTCGTGAGAGAAGTGTGTAAGCACTAGACACAGAAGAAATCTCCCTGAAGAAGTCACAGTGGAAATCAGCGGGGTTTTTTAGGAAGCCCTGACTCACCACCATGGGTGGTGACATGCTTCATCATCGGGCCCACCAGGAGAAGCCGAATGCCTCCCTGGTGTGCTACAACGCCAGATTACTGCGGAGCAGGTTCTTTGTGGCAAAAGTGTCAAAAAGAAATGTGAATTAAAAATGTCAGAAACTGTACCATACAGAAACATTTTTATTCAATGGTCAGTTTCACATAAGTAAAATATGTGTGGGAAACTTACCAGTTAATGACTCGGTTGTTTCCACTTAAAGTTGGGTCAACATGTTTCTGCCCGTCTATGTGTCATTTACTGGGCTTTCATCAGGACCGTCATGTGGTGTACCTCGGCGGTATGGGCGCGCTAAGGCCCACCCTTACCAGAGGACGTGAAAGTTAAAAACAAGTGTGTAAAATAAAGTGCAAAAACCAAACAAAAGTGATGGGAAACCTTCAATTTGAGGTCCCTGTACTGTCTGAAAGAAAAGGACATACATACACAAAAGACAAACAACACACAGTTAGTGCGATCCGTCTCAAGGGTTTTTTGCAGCGTAAAAACTCTGTGTGGACGTGCTTGAGACTACTGAGAGGGTGATCATGGTGCCATAAACGCTATTTTAGTGCAAGAAAACGCCGTCCTATAGGTGGGAACAGCGTAGAAACATGCACTATGTCACGTAGAAATGGCCGTTAGACAGATCGGCCGGTATCACAATACTCGTGGTTAGGCTATTAAACTACCCCGAAAATGGGGCAAAAGGTGATGTAAAGTATGGCGTCAAAAAAGAAATAATTGACAAATATTGGACAGGGTTCTCACTTGTAATGCACAAGATTCACACCCCATGGGTCTCGGGAGGGGGGGGGAAGCGACAATGGCACACCCTGTGGAGGGATAATAAGAAAGGCGAAAAACTGAGTTAAAACAAAGGAAAGAGTGTGCACAGATTACTTATCTGATTGGAAGTAAGGGTGGTCTGGAGATCTTACGCCCGCAACGCCTGCCACCCGTTTTGCACCTAGCGTCTCCTGCTACCGGACCCCGTGGATATGGGGCAATGGTGGAAAAAAGCTAAAGTGTGGTGCTGACAGGGGCGGCGACTGCTGGCCCAGGCGGAATTGCCAATCCCTGGAAGGACTGCAAGTGAGGCTTGGGAGAGGCAGCCAATCAGGTTACAGCATCACTGTGAGGCTTGGATAGTGAGCATGTGAGTCATAGGGACCTATCAGAGAGCCCAGCCAAGAAGAGGCTTGGAACTCAGGATGGAAATGAACTTCATTACCTAATAGCCAATCCCTGGAAGGACTGAAAGTGAGGCTTGGGAGAGGCAGCCAATAAGGTTACAGCATCACTGTGAGGTTTGGATAGTGAGCATGTGAGTCATAGGGACCTATCAGAGAGTCCAGCCAAGAAGAGGCTTGGAACTCAGGATGGAAATTAACTTCATTAACTTTATTTAATCGAAAAAAACTACATTGGTTTTTTGGGATCAGTTTTTTGGATCGGGAGAGCGAAATAATTAGATGCTTTATTGACTGGTAAAGGTGGAATTACACAGCGCCATACTCACAGTGATGCTGTAACCTGATTGGCTGCCTCTCCCAAGTCTCATTTTCAGTCCTTCCAGGGATTGGCTATTAGGTAATGAAGTTCATTAGATTGAACTTTCTCTGATCCTGGTGACACTACAAGGGGACATTTTTTTGACGTCAGTCTCGTTTCTACATGTCAATGGCATTGTTGTGGCACTACACTAATCCCTTAAAATGTTGATGGTGATAAGGTGACTGACCGCAAAGGACAAAATACACAAATGTTTAGAGGAGGGTCAGAGGCCATTTTAAAGACTAGCATGGATATATAGCCCCAAATATCAATACTCCACACAAAAAATATCCATAGGTCTAGATCATAATTGTGTAACCTGGATGAGTCTGTGAATTTACCCAGCTGAGAAAAAGAGATAGCACTAAGCCACAGAAGAATTATAACAACAATTTAAGAACAAATTGCGGATTTGTGTGGAGTATTGACCGCAAAGGACAACACACCTTTGATTTTTTCGTGTAATGCATTTGAAATATTTGTTTCCCTAGCTGCTTTTGCCCAAATAGGTTCTACATTTAAATTTCGAAATTGGCTCAAATGAGAAATCAGGGCACTGGATTTTAGTTTTAGAGCCAAGAGACCGATGTGTGCCGCTGGAAAGGTCTGCAGCGTACTACTGATTATAGCAGTAAAGCGAATCATAAAATATTGAATTGTGTCAAAACTTAAGTTATTAGACGAGTCGCCCATTATGAAGCATCTAATGACTAATAGGATAACATTAACGTGGTTTTGCCTTGATCTGACTGGAGTTGTTGGGCATTTTATATGAAATGCAGTTTATATCGTGCCTCAAAGCATTTGAAGGCATGGAATCCCATGAAAAGTTGATAGAGAATCTTGAGACGGAAATGTCCCCTACATCTTGAACAGGTATGTGCTCCTCTAAGATCCTGACTGCTGGCATCTGGTATACTGACTTTATATTGTTTGCACTGCCAACTAGTCCTGTCCCTGACAGTGAGAGGTCCTGGACTTGTCCTGTGGCATTTAGTACTTCACTTTAAGTCCGAACGTTTAGATAGGGAAATCATTTTCCTAAAAAAATAATTTACCCTGACAGGCACCGACTGAAAACCTCGGCGGCTCCTTTACTGCCTCTGTAGCGGGTTGAAGAAAGGGAATCAACACCCACTGTGCGGTTGGAGCTTTATAATCTCCCGGTAATTTTGATCCTGGCGGTGCCTCATGGATCAATGGTTTGTGTTGCTCAGAGCCACTTGGCTTCTGTGACACAAGTTTCCCAATAAAATAATACATAAATCAAAACTCATAATCTATTCTCCGGAAGGGGTACATGTACGGCTTCTGCGGCAACACCTATAACATGAATCATTTCGAATATTACTTTTAAATCGTCAAATAAAAATAAAAAATACCCAAAAAAATTCCCATTCCCTAACGAAATTGGTATCATGCACTGGACAGGAAAGTATTTCATTACGTAAATAGGAAAACAGTATTACCAGCCTTATGCGAGACATATCCTACCCAAAATGTCAAGCATCCTTAACTTAATTTTGTTTCTTGTGGGGAAATAAATATATATGGGAGTGTTTCGTTGCTTTGTGTAGTTAAACAATTGGTCAACCAATGTGCGTGCGACTGTGGGGTGCACAGCTATCTGTGTAAATGGCTGTCTATGCAAAGTGATGTGCGCGTTTTTATTTATTTATTTTGTGGGGGAGAATACTAAGGAGGTGAGGGGACGGTATGAACTTTCTCTTTGCAGTACAAAGGTTATAGTAAGATTTTTTATATACATACATTTTTGTTTACTTCGCACTTTTCTTGGTAGACAGTACCTATGTGGCCTCTGTGTGTGGATTTCATTTTAATATACATTATTTTTATGGTTTGATAAGGCACGGATGAAGGCGTCTCCATCCCTGCTAAATATTGTATCAAGGTCATTTTCTGACAATGTTTGTTCAGTTATAAATTTGGTCGCTGTTTCTGCCAAAAATCTGTAATCTTAGAATTTAGCGCTAGATGGCAGTCACTTGCAGCTAATGTTTCTTTCAGTCTATTTTAAATTATCACGCTGCGTTGTTAGGTGAGTAGCATAATGGAAGTCTGGCACATTTTAAGTAGGTTTCCGCAGTTGTGGCTGCTGTGTCGTGTGGAGAGTCGGTAGGCCTCCGCAAAGAAGACTCGGCAAACCGATTATAGGGAACATTCGCACTCTATTGCTTCACTCTACCCGAGACTCAGCTTTATTCCACCAGCCTCCAATTATAGGCCACCTCACGTCATCGGCCACACCATGAGCCTTGGACTTTATGCGGGAAAGTCTCTAACTCTCCCCAACGTCCTAAAACATACCGGAGCCTAACTGAGGCTCATACTCAACATGCATCCTAAAAAACATAACAATTAACTACTAGGAATGAAAAAATTACCCTAACCCTAACTTCTGTTCAGAGCACCAACACACACAACGGGTCCCCCTCCACTTTTATATCACACAGTCCTGATATTTGGTGGAGGCCTGCGGTTGTATCCGCAATTGATATCTAGGATGCTGCCGTCCAGTAGGCACCGGCGATTGTTCGTTAGTCTCACTCTCATATCTGACCACAATCGTTGGGACTTGGATCTATTATTAGGACAACCAACGGAGGACTCCCGCGGAGGGTGGGGATTGGGGCGGGCTTGGGTGGCTCTGGCAGGCTCTACTGAACCGCAGAGGTGCCCAATGGCAATACTAGAATCGGATCATAGTCAAGAGCCAGGTGTCCAGATGGTGGGTAAATTCAGTTGATCATTTTTATGCCCCAAATGCGGGGATGAAAAGTTCCAGTTGGACTCTCCTCCAACCGGCAGGCGACTTACAACACCTTGAAAATATGCCTTTTAGATAAGAGAAGTTCAAGTGCTGGACATATGGCTTTACGTTTTTCGCAGAAACGTGCCACGTGACCAACTGGCATAAGTGCCAATTCAGGACGATGAGTGTAAAAATTCAGGACAAAGGGACTAAATTCAGGACAAAAAATTAGGACAAAAGGTCAAAATTCTGGACAAAACTTCGGGACAAAAGATACGTTTTACAGACACGTCAGAGGTGGTCGCACAAAAGTATATAAGTAAGTAAATAAACAACCACCTAAGTACAAGTCTAAATAAGTTTATATCAGCTTGAGACAATCGTGCACTTCACGTTTTTTCAGTATGGCCGCAGCTCGCTACTTTAGACGATTCAAAATTCGCATCTCGCTCCAGCAGGTACACCTGAATACAAGTGAGGCCGCTTTTATTGTTGATTGAAAACTACTGGATATACAAGGAACTTTGCAGTGCCGGCCCCCAGTAACAACCCCCCCCCTTTCCAGCCTCCCATGGAAACACCCGATGCCCGGTCCGGCCAGTCCGGGCATGCTGATGCCCTGTCCTTATACCACAAAAACATCAGGCTGGCTAGGAGGAGCTGTCTTACTTTACAGCTGACAGAGGCGGGCAATTCCTCCAAAGAACTCTACAGGATTCTACAGACTTTTGTGAAACCCATAGCTTGTGAGAGTCCTGATGATTTCTCTCAATCCCTGTGCGATGATATTTCCATATTCTTTGAAAATAAAAGAGCTGATCTATGAAAAAATTATAAAAGTAGTTAACTGTAAGGGCAATGCCACTAGTACTCCTCCACTATCAAGCTCACATAATAGTGGCATACCTATACCCACATTCACTGTTTTTCCGGAGATTAGTCGAGATGACATCAATTCGCTGACAAGTCATATTAAAACAGGGTCTCTTCTGGATTTCCTGCCTGCCAAAATGGTTGCTTCTCTAGGCAACCTACTTGGTCCTATGATTCAAACAATAGTAAACCTTTCTCTTAGGGAAGGTCGGGTACCTCAAGAATGGAAAAGAGCTGTAGTTAACCCTATTCGTAAGAACTCGGCCTCACCATGGACAGACTTATCTAACCTCCGCCCAATTTCCCTTCTGCCATATTTAAGCAAGCTGACCGAGAAACATGTAAATACCCAGTTGTCCAAATTCATCGAGGCATCAGGAGGGCTTGACCACACACAATCAGGTTTCAGACCCAACTACAGCACCGAATCAGCGCTCCTCTCTGTGAAAGATAACATCAGGATGGCACAGGACAGTGGGGGCTCCATGATTCTGGTGCTGTTGAATCTGTCCGCAGCCTTCAACACGGTTTCACATGATATTCTCCTCGGCCGCCTGCAGAAGGTGAGGATAGGAAGTTTGGCTCTGTCCTGGTTTGAGAGTTTTCTCTCAGGCCGCTCACACAGTGTCAGCTTGGGCTCCTACCATTCCATATCTAGGGAGCTCACCAAGGGAGTCCCACAGGGCTCATGCCTAAGCCCCACACTATTTAATCTGTATGTGGCCCCTTTAGCTGACACTGTGAGAGCATATGGATTCACTCCAGTGTCGTATGCTGACGACACTCAGCTTCTGTTTCCATTCCAGACCCTCACTCCTGCAATTAAACATTCTTTTGCGGAGGGAATGAGAGCGGTGTCTGACTGGATGGCCTCCAACTGCCTACAATGTAATGTGGGCAAGACAGAGGTCATGCTTTTTGGGAAGGCTCCTCTCCTCTGGTCTCCGGACTGGTGGCCATTGGACTTGGGCCCTGTCCCTTGCCCGAAACAGACAGTGAAGAACTTAGGTGTACGATTGGACCAGGGACTACTGCTAAAAGAGCATGCGAATCAGCTGACAGGGTCCTGTTTTCGGATGATTGGACTTTTGAGGCGTGTATTTCCGTTCTTGTCGGACACTTTCAGAAAGACCCTTATCCAGGCCCTCGTAGTCAGCCGGCTAGATTACTGAAATGGCCTCTTCTTATCTACTAATGAAGAGGTACTCAGCAGACTGCAAGTGGCCCAAAACACCGCGGCGAGATTGGTCTTAAATGTCCCGCTTAGAACACCCTCTCGCCCCCTCCTGGAAAGACTCCATTGGCTGCCCATTTGTCAACGGGTTAAGTTCAAGATCTGCTGTGTTGTACATAAAAGTTTGTTTGGCTCAGGCCCTCAATATTTGGCAAAAAAATATTACATCTACAATCCTGGACGTTTCCTTCGTTCCAGCGGCCAACTATTGCTACAGATTCCTCCGGTTAAGAAGGTAAGGCAGGGCAGTCGAGCTCTATCTTATATGGGCCCTACCCTTTGGAAAAAACTTACCCTTGGCCTGAGACAAACTACCAATTATCTCAAATTTAGGAGAACACTCAAGAGACATCTGTTTTTGACAGCATAATCTCATATGCCTTCCTAAAGCTCTGTTTTGATGCACATTTGGGGAACCAAGCGTGGAGATACCCCTACGGGGGTCGAGTCCTGCGCTATACAAGCACTTAAATAAATAAATAAATATGCTATCGCCCTCCAATGGTGCCCCTCATCTTCACTTAGACCGTCTCTCATGTATATTTAATTTCTTTTATAGTGTTTATTTTATTTGAAAAGTGTTATATAGTGCTGGCGACACCCAGAGGTATCAGAGCGCTTTACATGAGTAGGTAGGATTGCTAAAAACATAGTTACATAATAACAACAGTTTCAGGTAGGTAGTTACTGGGGATGAGAAGGAAATATAAATAATGCCTATTGGGAATAAGAAACATAATGAAATGGATAATAAACCTTATAGTAGTTAGATATTGACTTAACACGAATGAGGAATTTCAGAGATTTGTGGGCATACTCATCTCAAGGGCAGGGTGTCGGAGTGCGTTACATCACACACACATTATATAGAGACAATGACTTATATTAACGTGAAAGTCAATGTATAGGAAATGTTATTTAAGATAATGGGTGCTACAAGGTGTAATCATTCTTTCATCCATCATTCAGTCTTTCACCATTCATTCTGTCCTTCCATCTGTGTGCCCATCTATATCCAAACATATTCAACCATTTGCAAACCTATCCAACATATATCCTTCCATCCATCATTTCACTCATCCATCCCCCATCCATCCTTTCACTCATCCATCCGTTATTCATCTACCCACCCTTTCACCCCATCCATCCGTACAGTCATCCATCCACTCTTCCACCCATCCATCTATTCACTCACCCATCCAGCCATTTACCCTTTTACCCATCCATTCACTTACTCATCCATCCACCCAGTCACTTATCCTTCCACCCATTCACCCTTTCAGTGATTCATCCTCCCTTTCTCTCTCATCCCCCTTTCACTTATCATCCATCATCCACCCACACACCCATCCATCTACTCATCCATTCATGAATCCATACATTGCTCCTATTACTCATCCATCCTTTCACTCATCCATCCATTGGTTCTCTCATCCATCCACCCTTTCACTTCACTCATCTATCCATTCTTTTGTCCATCTACCCCCCTTTCACTCACTCATCAATCCTTACATCCACCCTTTCACTCATCCATCCATCCATTCACCCTTTCACTTATCATATCATCAATCCATCATCCTTTCACTCATCCATCCACCCAGTCACTCGCTCATCATCTACCCTTTCACTCATCCATCCATCCTTTCACACACCCACCCACCCTTTTACCCATCCACATACCCTTCCACCCATACATCCATCTATTTACCTTTTCTCTCATCCATACTTCCACACATTCACCCATCCATCCTTTCTTTCATTATCTATCCATTCCCCCTTTCATTCATCAATTCATTCTTTCAGTAATCCATCCAGCCATTCACATATTCCTTCACTTATTTACTCATCCACCTTTTCACATTATGAGCTGAGCCTTTGTCAGCAGAGTTGCAGACAGAAGAGGCCCATCAAGAACGTCACCTTGCTGTAGTTCCTAAAGCAAGGGGTGGGGTGTGGTGAGAGAGAGTTCACTATGCCCATGCACATAGTCAGTCTGTAAATGTTGAAGTCATGAGTCATGCATGATGGACAGTGCCAGGATATAAGGTGACTGTGGCATGGTGTTGTTTCCAAGGCTTTAAGTGTTGGAAAAAAAACTGGGGGGTCTCTTCAAAGGGGGTGTTTGATGTAATTAAGGGCGTAGTTTAAAACATCTGGGCTACAAATCTGCGCTTAGCATAGTGTTCCACCCGACTGGTATTATGTTATTTCTGTCTTTGCAGCCAGATATATAATCCAGCAAGTATCATTACACCAACAACATGCCAGGACTATTGGCTTTGTCGATGGTTGTTAGTTCCTTAAAATAAAAAAGCAGCAACCATGGCTTTGTTGAATATAACATTGAAAATACTTCAGTTCTAAAATGACGAGACAGTGAAAGAAAGATAACGCATTCTTTTTAACTTGTTTTACAGGTTTCTTTAAATAAACTGTTCTCTAAAGTTTCAGCTTGGGCGTTTTACCTTTTATGTAACAGATTGCCCTGCTGTACACTGAGGCAGGAGGAGGCTGTCACATGCTGTCACACCCCAGACTGCCCCATTGACATTCTGTATGTGGCAATTACCCAGCATACAGAATGACAATGGGTGGGTGGGGCTGCTCTTGTGCTCCAGGAGGAGTGCGAGGTGGCCCCATCGGAGGGGGTGATGCCTCTCACAGGGGAGCAGTGCTCCTACCTGTGATGGGCAAAATTACTGCCAAAGGCATCCGTAAAAGGGATCCTCACGGACAACAGACGTGAGGACCAAATTACGGACGGTCCGTGAAATTTACGGACGGTTGGTCACCCTACTCCTGCTATAAATTTTAGGGTCCAGGATGGGAATGATATCCTCGACGTCTATTATTATAGATGGTTAGCCAGGCTGCCATATTAGCAAGCATTTGCAATGCAATCGGTCTCGCCTTTGGGACCTTATATGTAATTAGCTATGCAGCACATTAGCCTGGGTGCTGAAACATCTACTGTTCTTTAACATGGAGGGAAAATAAGTACTAAACTGCGTGACATGCCAGGTATGGGAACACATGGAGAGAAATATTGCCTTTCAGCAGGAAATGGTATAGTCCAAAGCTCTGTTTTTAATATAAAATCAGGGCCTTCGGTGGTCATATCACTGAAAATACAAGATTTGAAAAAATATATTATTGTTTACGGGTGCTCATGGAAGACAATTTCTATGGACTGGAATCTAGAGAATGCTAAAGTGAATCTGGTATTTTACTGACCTCTGCTGGTCATTTTCTATCAAGAAAGTTAAATAGAGGTAGTTGCCAGAAAAATTAAAAAAAGAAAGCAATTCTGGTATTTTACTGACCTCTGCTAGTCGTTTTCTATTAAGACAGTTAAAAAGAGGCAGTTGAACAGAGAAAAAAGTCCCTAAGCGGAAGCAGACAAGTCCTAGGGCTTATCTCCAGAGCCCACAAAGTACATTGACATATAAGTATATACTAAGGTATATACAAGAGGTCTCGAATGCTCGACCTAAAAACTGTACCCAGCCTGTTTCACAAAGGTAAACTTAAAATCTTGTGTACGTTTACAATTGTTTGCAATTCACAAAGGTATTTAAGTTTAGTATATTCTGACTGTGGAGTCTCAACACACAAAAAGATAGGACAGTCCAATCTTTTTATGTGCAGATCGGCACATAAAAAGATAGGACAGCCCTATCTTGAGATACTACAGTCGTAAAGATACTACTCATTTTGTGAGTAAATGTGTATTGAAAACTGAGAAGGCTGGAGATTCCTCCATATATAACCCTGGCCGTTGTGCAGTTTTGCATGGGGCTGAAACATCCAGCTGAAGCATCACCTGTGGCAGGTCTCAACCAAAAGTGTCTCAGATAAGTTGAACAAGTTTTTGCTGAGAAATTTTCAAGGTCCAAGATTTGGTAGGAGGCCATTGTAGCACCACACCAAGGGTCTTGGGCATGGGGGGACGGGCACTAATTGGAGGCTAGGTCTCACTCCAGCAGGAATTAGGAGCAGCAAGCAGGTAAATTGCAGGGACTCTGGAGCTTGTTGGGTCCCTGTAGCTTACACAGGAGGCCAGCCAACTAGCCACTGAAGTCACTCTGGTGGTCCTGGCTTAAAGGGGCAGGCCTAGTCTTCGTTCCTCAGGGAGCAGGGTAGCCCTTCTTCTGAGTCTTTCACAGGTCCAGAAGTGATTTAATTTGGGGTCTGCGACTGCTACTTTTTATTCCCAGTCCAGCCTTTTTATGGGGGTCAACACCTGGCCTACTTCCCGGCCTCCATGGGTTTGGCTCCCATATTTCTGGGGTGACATAAGGCTAGTGTCATGTTCCTTTGTGCCTGCTGCAGGCAAGGTCTTTGAAGAGTAATTCAGTGATGGGTACAACTTCTCCCCCAGACATCCTGCGAGGATGGCCCATTCTGTCACAACGAAGCCCCCTTTGTCCCCATGTCTGTGAGAAATACACATCCCATCACCTAAGAGACAGCTACAGTTAAGTGACCTCGTTTACTGGATGAAAGTCCCTATAGTTTTGGACACAGAAATGCCAACTTTCTAAAAGTAAATACAAGGAGATAACTGGGGGTGAGTGTCTGAAAAGTTTCAACGCTCCGTCCATCATCTCCTTGTGTTTGCTTTGTTCGCCGTAAGTTTACATGGTATGCCCAGAAGTGGGTCTCTTGCTCACTTTACCACTAGATTCAAGCAAGCCTGGCTGATGAGGGGTGTTACCCCGAAACCAGTCCCAGGATGCTTGTTTGTAGTCCAGGGAAGACCTGGCTTGGCAGTTCGGTATGGACTGTTCCCATGAGGCACAGGGTCAAGACTGATTTGCATATGGCTGGGTCTGAACTGGGGTGGCAAAGTAAGCTAAAGAATGATGATGGATGCAACCCATATGTGTGAGTGGGCAGAGTGTCTGAAAAGTTTCTGCGCTCCGTCCATCATCTCCTTGTGTTAACTTTCTAAAAGTGGCATTTCTAGAATTGTGACTTAAAATCCAAACTTACCATTAAAGAGGATTTTAAATTACAACTCAAAAGAGTCCAAGAAGTATTGTACTTAAGAAGTATTGTACTACATGTACTACATGCTTCTAATCTGAAGTTACATTTTAGTACATGAAACCAAAACTCCATTCATTCCTGAACCCTAAAAAAACCTTTATATGCCTAAACCCCACCATTCCCTGACCCCTTATAATCCCACATCACCCCTAAACCCCAGCCATCCCAGACACCTGAAAATCCCTCACCACCCCTGAAACCACCCATTCACGACCACCTAATACCCCTCACCATCCCTAAACACCCTATCCCAGACCCTAAAAATCCCTTCAACATATGAATTCCACCTATTCCTGAACCTTTAAAACCCCACACCACCCTAAACTCCACCCATTCCGAACACTATAAAATCCTCAGCAATTCAAACCTGTATCCATCAGTGAAATGTAAAAACAATCCCCAATCTTAAACTCCACCGATCCATTAAACCTAAAAAACCTCATTACCCCTTCGGGCATCCTTCACCTCTAAAGTCCACTCATCCACGAACCCTAAAAAACACTCACCACCTTAAACTTCACCCATGCCTCTCACCTAAAAAAAACTGCATTACCGAAGGTAATTAACTTGTTCTTTAAGGAAATATAAATTAATCCAAATATTAAAAGAAATATTTTTAAGGAAAGATGATGTTAAAGAATGAAGTATGTTGTGACTTCTGATGCTTAGTGAGATGGAATGGAATGTTTAGAGAGTCTCTCAACTGCTGAGCCTGGTGGAGCATCTTTTGTGCTCCACGACCTTGTAATCTAAAGAAACCTGTTTTAACCGCTGTTGCCTCCGGTTAAATTACTACAAAATTACTGGCGAAGATTATTGATTACTTGGTCTAATTCTCAAGAATCCTGCGTGCTTCAAGCAAGATTTCAAGCAACTACATTGACAGCGACACTGCGTCTATTCAAAGAACCATCTTGCGGACTACTACATCCCAGCCCAGCTCATCAGTCCTTCTACTTCCATCAAGATATCTGCTTCCCTTCATGTGTTCCCTTCTGTTTTTAGCAATTCTCTCGGGAAAGTTAAGGGTTTCAAGCACAAAATTGTTGTCAAGAAAGATGCCACTCCAGTCAAACACAAGCTTAGGGGTGTTCCGTTTAGTGTTCGATCTGATTTGGAGAAGGAATTAAAGGAGCTATGTGCCAAAGGAATTATTGAACCGGCTGAGTCATCTTTATGGTTATCACATTTGGTTGTTGCCCGCAAGAAGAATGGTCAACTTAGGGTTTGCGTGGATTTGAGGTCCCTCAATAAGGAAATTTGGATTGATTCCCATCCCCTCCCTAAGATTTCTTATCTTTTTGCTGCCACCAAGGGTGCCAAATGTTTCTCCTAACTAGATCTGGCAAGCACCTACCACCAGGTTGACTTCACCAAAACTCAAAGCATCACACTGCATTTGTTTCCCCTTTAGGCACTTATCAATATTGTAGGATGCCATTTGGACTAGCCTCAGCGGCGTCCGTATTCCAAAGGATCATGAACAATATTCTACATGACCTAAGTTCAGTCTTAGTTTTTCAAGGTGATGTCTTGGTATTTGGTAATGACAGTTTTTCTCATGATGCGACGCTGGATAAAGTTTTATCTTTATATAGGGATAATGGAATAGTATTAAAACCCGAAAAGTGTGAGTTTTCTTGTGACAAGGTTGAATATTTAGGCCACATTATATCACAAGAAGGTGTCAGTCCCAAACCAGGTCTGTTGGAAGCGATTTCTAATTGATAAATCAGGAGTTAAATCACTACTTGGTCTGTGTGAGTATTATTCTAAATTTGTTCCAGACTTCGCAAGTATTGTTAGACCCATTAGTGCACTGTTAAAGAAAGGTGTACCTTTTGAATGGGGAAAGGACTGTGAGAGCGCTCTTGAACTTATTCAACTGTGTCTAGCACGTTGTAAAGCTCTAAAGCCTTTTGACCCTGCCCATGAATGTTTCATTACTGTTGACGCTAGTCAAGTGGGTTTAGGTGCCATGCTGACACAAAAAATTGATGTAGCAGAACATACCATCGCTTTTGCCTCCAGGGTACTCAGAGGGGTTGAACATCAGTACTCGGTTATCAAGAAGGAACTTCTGGGATGTTCGTGGGCAATAGAAACATTTCGCTCAAATGTGTGGGGCAAGAGGTTCACTCTTCTCACGGATCATAAGCCTCTTGTAAGTATTCTTGGTGATGGTTTGACCAAGTGTTCCACCCCCAGGATAGTAGGATGGTTACCAAACTGTTACAGTTCAATTTTGAAGTCAGGCACATACCTGGAGGACAAAATTTAAGAGCTGGCTTTCTATCTAGATTTCCAGTTAGTGATAATGATCAAGAGAATGTTAAATTTGACACTCTCATTAATGAGGATTGTGAAGATTGTTTTGTTGCTGGTATAGATATTCCTTGTCACAATGTAGGATCTGAGGAAGATTGGAGATCGATTCTTCAAGATGTTTGTGATTTAGTTGCCACAAGCTGGCCACGCAAGAAAGTCCTTTCACCTTTACCTTAACCTTTTTGTAAAGGCAGTCAAGAATTAACTATTGAAGACAGTTTGTTATTGAGAGGCGAGAAACTTATCCCTCCGTCTTCTCCCAGACCTGGTATTTTAAAACGTGTACATCAAGGACACTTAGGCTGTACCCTCACTAAGCGTCGTGTTCGAGATGTTTTATGGTGTCCCTCAATGGATGTCGAAGTTGAGAATATGGTGAGAGAATGTGGTGTTTGTTCTTCCTCTGATAAGTCATTGAAGTTAAATACCCCTCCTGTGAAACCCATTGAATGTCCTGATAAGCCGTGGGTAAATGTTGGTATTGATGTACAAGGACCATACGATGTCCTTAGTGGTCAATTCAAATACATATTAGTTTTAGTTGATTACGCATCAAAATGGCCAGAAATAAGATTGGTTAGGGAGGCTAATTCTAAAGCTATCATTGACTTTCTCAGTGATGTTTTTTTGAGAGAAGGTTTTCCTGAGTTTGTAATATCAGATAATGGAACGCAGTTTATTAGCAATGAATTCCAAAGTTTTCTCAAATTTGTTTCTGTCAAACACATCAAAAGTTCGCTTTATCATCCCCAAACCAATGGTCTCATGGAAAGAATGAACCGGGTGGTTGGGGACTGTGTGAAGTGGGCTAAACTTGGCCACCATGATGTTAAGCGAGCTCTTGAAGGTATGATGTGGTTTTACAGAACTACACCTCATTCTATCACCAAAGTCTCTCCGTTTGTACTCATGAGAGGAAGGAATGCAAACACTTCATTTAGACCTAGATGGATGGGGAATTTACTCAGATCTACTACTAGTGTTGATGAATTTATGTATAAAGTCAAAGAAAATGTAACCAATTCACAAGAGAAACAAGAATTTTGGTTTGATAAAAAAAGAGGGGTCGAAATGTCTATTCTCAATGTAGGGGATTTTGTTAGAGTAAAGTCCCCTGTACACACAAGGAAGGGTGAAAGTAAGTTTGGTAAGCCAAAACGTGTAATGAAAGTTTATGGAAATGCTGTACAGGTCGAAGGTGGGCACTGGTGGAATCTGGGAAAAGTTTCCAAAGTTGTACATAGTTCCGTTTTAAATGCCACCCAACACAATGATGTTCTGAGTTCAAATCAACGCAGTGTTGATGTTCCTGACACCATGCATGGTATTCCAGCTTCTCCACTAAAATATGAAGAGGTAAGGAGGAGTTTGATTAACCTCTGTTGCCTCTGGTTAAATTACTACAAAGAAACATTGTGAAATCGCACACTTTGGCGAAGACTAGGGGCAGTGAGGTTTTTTTTGTGTTTAGTGATGAGTGGTGTTTAGGGACGATGAGATTATCTGGTAGATAATCCATCTAGCTACAGATTCTTACCTTTGAATTTCCCAAGCGTCAGGTTGGATCCAGAAATGTTTGCTCATGCGATACCCCTTGTGCATGCTGTCGGCTGGCTCCATTCGGCTCCATTCGGCTCCACTAAACGTCGTTGGCCTATATAGGCACCAGCCAGGAGTGTGGACATCAGTACATTTCATTTTTTTCACGCCATAAGGGCAGAGCCCTGAAATAACAGATGTAAACATGTTCAAAACTAGGACCCTGAAAAGAGGAGTAACCCTAGTCCTAACAAAATCAGTCCTCAAAGCGGGGAGGCAAGCTAAATAGAGTTTCTACCAGATAATGCGTTACCGAAGGTAAGTAACTTTGTCATCTGACAGAGACATCTAGCTGCATATTCCTTACCTTTGAATTAAATAGATGGGTTGCAAGCCAATACTTTACACTAGGAAGTCCTGTGAGACTGAACAAGCAAAATGCCCGTCCCTGCGGACCACACTGTCCAGGCAGTGGCACTTGGCAGATGTGTGCAAAGATGCCCAGGTTGCTGCCTGACAGATGACCAGGACTGGGCCAACCGAGCTAAGGCCGTAGTCGCAGCCTTAGCTCGGTTGAATGGGCCCTTAATCCCGCAAGGGGTTGTTTCTTAGCCAGTTCTTATGCAGAGAATGACCCAGCAAGAGGTGGTCCTTTTCTGCACTGCCTGTCCAGTCTTAGCTCCCACATACCACACAAAGAGTTGGTTGTCCACCCAGAACTCTCTTGTGCGGTTAAGGTACAACAACAACGCTCTTTGGGTTCTAGCGGTGGAGATGCTCTTCTTCCTTAGAGAGATGTGGGGGAGTAAAGAAGGTGGGCAGCAGATATGCTGACCCAGGTAGAATGGGGTCACCACCTTCTGCAAGAATGACGGACAGGTGAGTAGCACCACTTTGTCTGGAAAAGACATCATGTAGGGAGGCGTAGAAGATAATGCATGCAACTGACTCACCCTCCGGGCAGATGTTATCGCCACTAGAAAGGCTGTCTTGATGGTAAGCAGTCGGAGGGGACAGTTGTGTAAAGGCTTGAATGGAGCATACATAAGGTGAGTGAGGACAAAATGTAGGTCCCACTGCAGCATAATAAAGGACATGGGCAGAAACAAGTGAGCCAGCCCCTTCAAAAACCTATTTATAATCGAAGACCTGAGAGAGAGGGTTGGTCTGGCAGCCTCAAAAAAGCAGATGAAGCAGAAAGATAATCCTGGAGAGTACCCAAAGCAGAGCCCTGGTAGGCAAGGGTCAGAATGAATAGAAGAACAGTGGAAAGAGAAGCAGAAAGAGGGTCAATAAACCTTTCTGTACAGTAAAGTACACATTTCTGCCAACCACAGGTGCATACCTTCTTAGTTGAAGGCCGCCTGGCCATCAAAATAGTGTTGCATACTTCCAGAGGAAGGTCAAAAGTCATCAACTGCCACCACTAAATCTCCACGCATGGAGGCACAAGTTGACAGGTTCAGGTAGGCGACCCTCCCCTGCTGCTGTGACAGAAGATCCTCCCGAAGTGACAGCCTGATAGGAGGATCGATGCTCACTTTTAGAAGCTATGGATACCAGGCTCTCCTCACCAAGTCCGGAGCCACAAGAATAACTTGGGCCCGGTAATTTCTTATCTTCTTCAGACCCTGGGCAGAGGTGGTATGGGTGGAAAGGCGTACAGCAGGCCTGAGCTTTGGAGACAAACAGATCTAACCAAGAGTCACCCCAGTGCTGAAATAGACCTTGCGCCACCTCCCACTGGAGACGCCATTTGTGATCCGCTATGCATCGATGGCTGAGTTTGTCCACCCTGTCGTTCAGAGAACCTGCCAGGTGTTGAACCACTAGGGTTATGCCCTGCTGTACCAGCCATGTACAGAGATATAGGGCCTCTCGACAGAGGGTCCCAACCCCGCCTTGCTTGTTGCAGTACCACATGGCGGTGGTGTTGTCCGTGAACACCTGCACTAACTTACCCTTGGCATCGAATCACTCGAAGCTCCAACAAATTGATGTGGAGCCCCGACTCCGCAGGAGACCAGTGTCCCCTGATCTCCACCTCTTCCCGATGGCTACCCTATCCCAGAAGTGACACATCTGTCATGACTGTGAGATCTGGTTGGGAAAGAGAGAGGGTTCCACTGTTGACCCAATCGCGGTTCGTCAACCACCATTGCAGATCTCTTGCGAGATCTTTACCACGTCAGTGAGATTTCCCAGATTCTGTGCCACTGGATCTTTGGGTCTCACCCGCATACACCACCTGGCATGCTTTACCAGCAGGATGCAGGAGGCCATGAGGCCCAACAGCCTCAGAGTCAGTTTCACCAAAATCCAGGATAGAGGCTGAAACATCGGAATCATAACCTGAATATTCTGGACTTGCTGCTCAGAGGATAGACCCAAAACTGCACTATGTCCAGAACAGCACAGGTGAAAGGGAGCATCTGAGATGGAGTCAGGTGGAACTTTGGCACGTTTACAGAGATTCCTAGCAAATGTAGGAGGTTTGCTGTAGTCTGAAGGTGGGAGATGACAGCCTGGTGCGAGGGTGCCTTTAACAGCCAGTTGAGGAACACTGATACCCCATACCTGCGGAGGTGAGCTGTGAACACCGTCATCACCTTGGTGAACACCCTAGGGGCACTGGTGACGCCGAAGTGGAGCACAGGCATACTTTGAACCAAAGGTAAAGCCCGTGGCCCAGCAGGATGGGGATGTGAAAATACGCAACCCTACAGGTCCAATGCTACCATTCAGTCTTCTTGGTCTAGGGAAGGCAAGACCTGAGTTAGAGTGAGCATTTTGAACTTCTCCTTCTTGCGGAAGAGATGGACTGTCCGAAAATCAAAAATAGGTTGCAACCCTTTTTTTCTTTTTCAAAATCAGAAAATAGCAGGAATAACAGCCTCTGCCAAGCTCTGAATCCGCAACCCTCTATATGGCTCCCTTGACCAAGAGAGCTGTAACTTCCACTTGGAGCAATTTTAAATGATCCTCCGCCAGTAGTTATTGATTTGGCAGAATGGGAGGAGGAAAATAAAAATAAAGGAAAGGCAGAGAATAGCCCACCTGAATGACCTGCAAGACCCACTTGTCCAATGTTATGGACTTTCAGTGGGAGAGATGATGATGGATTCTCCCACCAACTGGAGTGGTGTGCTCTTGCAGAGTCAGACTAGGAGTCCTTGGAGGCTGCAGCTGCAGAGGGCAGGGTGGCCAACGTCTCCTGGCTACCATTCCTTGGTCAGAATGAACCGCGTCCACATCTGTGCAAGATGGTGGTTGGGATAGGGCTGATGTGGCTAGAAACCCCTTCCTTTGCCACAAAAGGAGCGAAAACTAGACTGGCAACGAGGCGTAGAAGAGAGGCCCAAGGATCTGGCCATAGCTCAAGAGTCCTTGAACCTCACTAGGAGAGAGTCTGCCTTCTCCCCAAAAAGACACGATCCATCAAATGGCATGGCAATCAAATTTGCCTGGACATCGCCCAAGAAACCAGTTGTCTTAATCCAGGCGTGGCGCTTCAAGGCCACTGTCGAAGCAATCGCTCTGCCCAGCTAATTAGTCATGGCAAGGCCACACCTTATGGTGAATTTTGCTGCATCTCTCCAGTCCTTAACTACTTGAAAGAGCACAGCCCGGGCCTCCTCTGGGACTTGTGGCAGCACTTGCACAACCGTCTCCCAAAGGGAGTGGGAGAAAAGGACCGATAAGCATGCAGTATTCCCCGAACACAATGCCAGGCTGGAGGTGGAAGTGAATCCATCCTCTTGGTTTTCCTATCCGGAGGGGAGGAAGGAAATGCGCCCAGGGATGTAGACACTTGTAACACCAAGCTTATACTATTACAAAAAGACTGTAATTAGACTGTAAAGGTGTTATGGTTTATTTTCCTGTGACATTTTGTCAGAATTGTATTGGAAGTGTCACAAACCAACTGCTTTTTGCCTAAAAAGCCCCTTGTGTTTTGTTCGTACGTAATTGTGTAAGTGTGAACTGTGGGCCACAGGCTTGTGCCCCACCTTGTAATATTGTTTTACGAACTTTTACATCAATACACTTCAGACCCTTGCCCGGCTGGGCTGGTCTCTTTGCCAAATATAGTTTCGATTGTGTCTATATTTTATTGTCTTTCCTTTAATTTACTGTTGGCAATGGACCACTGTTGTTGATAAAGTACCTTCCCAAGGTCCATGGCTGCATCCTTTGGGTCCCCTTGTTGTCTAAACGCAAGGAGCTTCATAGCCCGCTCTCGCAAGGCCTTCGGAGCCATAGCCCAACAGTCCGAGCACGACTTCGAATGGTGGTCGCGATCGAGACAAGAGGCAGATGAGTTGGGGGTCGGTAACCGACATCATGCAGTGACAGGCATTGCATGGTTTATACGTTGTCTTCCTCAAAAACATCCTCGAACGCCATGTTAGAAAATATTTCGCAGTCGACAAAAAGTAAAAAAAGGCCAGTCAAAAAGCAACAGAGGGGTAGCTCTTCCTGGATCGGCGCTTAATTGGCACGGAAAGAAACAAACAGACTTCTGCATGCCTGTGTGGCGCCTATAAAGGTGACTGCTACTTGAAAACCGTCGCTAACGACACCAACGATGTCACATGGAGCCGAATGGAGCCACCCAAAGGCACATGGTAAACATCGTTTACCACGATTCTGGAACACCGCCAACCATTACAACGCGTTTGCTACAACAACTGCGTTGTTACAACGCATGCCGTTACTCCGCAAGTCATAACAACAACTTGCTCTAGGAGTCAGAAGGTGTTGGATTGAAAATCCAACACCTTCCCTACTGTTACACAGACTGGATTTGGAATAGTAAATTATACTATTCCAACATCCAGCGCCCCCCTAGAGCAAGTCATTGTTCTGACTTGCGTTGTAATAGCAAGCGTTGTTACAGCGCGGTCGTTGTAATAACTGCATTGTAATGGCATGCGTTACAAAAGCATGCGAGGCAATGTGGAATATTCCGGTGCGCGAATGGGGTATTGATTGTGCAAAAGTGGATCCAGCCTGATGCCTGGGAAATTCAAAGGTAAGGAATCTGCAACTAGAAGTCTCTATCTGATACTGTATTTCCTTAAAATCGGGTTTCCATGATTTGGCTTCCTCCAATGTGGTTTATCAGTTTGCATATTCCATTAATTCACATATATCACTAAGTGACACCACCCGAGTCCTCCTCTACTTCCACTTGTGCAGCTAAGTGCCAACTGCCTGAGCTAATAATTTGAAGATGGACCCAAAGAAAGGAGGTGTTCCTGCCAAGAAAGTGGCCATTAAGGAAGAGGAGAAGAAGAAGGAGATTGCCACCACCTGCATGCCGGCCTCCACCTTTTTCAGAAAACCACCCTCATCCGGGCATCAAAAAGCTGAAAGCAGCACTCCTGCATCAACTCCACAACTCCAACCTAAGCCCATGCCGATATCTCTCAGTGATGCAGCCACTGCAGTCATGACGACGAGCAGTGAGCCTGAATTGGATTTGTCTCAGCAGCAAGGTATCCAATCATCGTAGGATACACAAGCCGCATTTAGCAATAGTTCTTCTTGAAGTAGGAGCAGAACAGGAGGTTGCGTGTCCAGCTGAGCAAGATGTAGCTCTTGAACCATTGGCTTTAGGATCTTCAGCCAGAAAAAGAAAGGTCACTCTACCATCTTCTCCAAATCCCCTTCTGATAATCTGAACATGAACTGAACCCTGGTTGGGTCCGAAACCATTTGCGAAAGACAAGGAGAAAGGAAATTTCCTTAAAGCCTTCGAATTATGGAAGGTGTTAGTGATGAGGACGAGCCAGTGATTGTTAGTGTGGAGGGCGGCTCAATCAATCAATCAATCAATCAATCAGGGTTGGTAAAGCGCAACTACTAACCTGTGCGGGTCTCAAGTGAATGGGAGGTAGAGGAGGTGGCTCTGTTCAGTGCTGGGGTCATCCGAAGGGTTGTACGATGGTACAACGCAGGTAATTACTTCAGATGCCTTTGCCACATATTTTTTAATGCGCATGTTTTTACTGCGAATATGCATTTACAATGCATGCCAATACCATGCATTGTTTTAAAATTTAAAAACAATGTATTTGTGGGGGGAGACACCCCACCACCCCAACTTACCTTAAATGCATGGTATTGGCATGCGTTGTAAATGCATATACGCTGTAAAAATATATGTGCTAAAAAATGCGGGGTAGAGGCACAACGAGGTAAAAACCTAGTTGTAAAGGCTATTTCCCACCCAAAGAGCCAGGTCTTGAGGTCCTTCCTGAACTGGGGCAATGTTGGAGATTGCTGGAGGGGGAGGTTGTTCCACGATTTGGCTGGGAGATAGGAGAAGGACTTTCCTCCCGTTCTGGTCTTGTTGATATTTGTGACAGTGGCCAGAGAGAGCTCGGCTGATCGGATGTGTCTTTTGGGTGCATGGAAGGAGAAATAGTTGTTCAGATATGAGCGTCCAGTGTTGTGAAGGGCCAGTTATGCATGGGTGAGGAGTTTGAAAGTTATTCTTCCTTTGACTGGGAGCCAGTGGAGATTGCGGAGGTGTTGTTTGATGTGACTGCAACAGGGATGTCGAGGATCAGTGTGGCTGTGGCGTTCTGGACAGTCGGGACTTTGCAAAGGAGTTTCTTGTTGATTCCGACGTAGAGAACATTGCTGTAGTCCAGTCTGCTGCTGATGAGTGTGTGCATGACAGTTTTTCTGGATTCGGATGAGATGCATCTGAATGTCTTTCGGAGCATGTTGGAGCAGGTCAGGGATACAGCATTGATATGGCGGTTCATTGTGAGCAATGAGTCTAGTTTGATGCCAATGTTTTGTGTCTGGTCTTTTGGGGTGGGGGGATATCCGGGGGCTACCAGAAGTCACCCCATGCAGAGGGGGTGGAGCCAACGATGAGGACTTCTGGTATTTTGGAGTTGAGTTTCAGGCAGCTGTTCTTTATACAGGTGGTGACGGCTTTCATCCCTTCTTGGAAATTGTATTTGATGATATTGGGTTCGTTAGAAAGGGAGAGGACTAGCTGGGTGTTGTCAGCGTAGCAGACAATATTGAGCCTGTGGTTCCTGACGATGGTAAAGAGGGGGCCATGTAGACGCTGAAGAAGGTAGGGCTGAGGGAGGAGTCCTGGGATACTCCACAGTTGGTCTCTGTCAGTTCCGAGAGGTACGGAGGGAGTCTGACATTTGAGTTCTGCAGGTGAGTAAGAAGCATCTCCAGTTGAGGGCCTTCCAAAGGATGCCGGCGTCGTGGCTAGGGTGCGGTGGGAGATGGTGTTGAAAGCAGCTGAGAGGTCCAGAAGGATGAGGACTGCTGTTTCGTCAAGGTCGAGGAGGGAGAAGATGTTGTCGGTGACGGTGAGTAGGATGGTCTCAGTGCTGTGGTTGCTATGAAATCCGAATTTAGATATGTCCAGGACGTAGTTAGCTTAGATGAAGTTTGCGAGCAGGGTGTTGACGACCTTTTTGATGACCTTGCTGTGAATGGAAGTACGGAAATGGGCCTGAAGTTCTTGAGGTTTGTCGGGTCTGCAGAGGGTTTCTTCCAGGGGTGTGTACTTTGGGGGGATTCCAGTCATCGGGGAAGGTGGCGGTCTTGAAGGAGCAGTTGATCATCCGAAGTAAGTTGGGAGTAATGGCAGAGGTGGATCTGTGGAAGATGTGGTGAGGACAAGGGGTCGAGGGTGCTCTGGAGTGGATGTTTTTCATAGTCTTCAAATTGTTTGTTGTCGTGAGCGGGGTTCATTTGAGCAGGGTCTGCTGGGTGGCGTCGCATGGAGGGGGATCTGGAGTGGTGAGGAGGTCTTGGTTGTCGAAGTTGTCGTAGATCAGATTAATGGTGGAAGAAAATACTGAGTCTGTTGCAGAGGTCTGAGGAGGGTGGGACGTCTGTTGTTTCACTGCAAGGTTTGGTGAATTCCTTGATAATGGATAGCAGCTCCTTGGTGTTGTGAGTGTTGGTGAGGATTCTGTCTTGGAGGGATTTCTTCCTTGTGGATTTGATGAGATGGTGGTGTGCGGTGGTGGCTGCTTTGCACGCAGCACGTGTTTCCAGGGTTTTGTTGTTCCTCCATGTCTTTTCGGGCACCCTGCAGGAGCGCCTGGATTCTGGCAGTGCAGGGGTGAACCAGCCTTTTTCTTGATGTGTCTTACGGTGGCTTTCTTGAGGGGGGCGAGTGTGTTGGCGCAGTTCGTGATCCAGCGGTGGAGGTTGTATGCTGCAGTATTTGCGTCTGGCATAGTGGGTGGTGGGGTGCTGACGAGGGCCGAGGTGAACTGGTCTTCAGTGACTTTGTTCCAGCTTCTGCAGGGGAGGTGGTGGGCGTGCTAGTGTATAATGGGTTTTTTGAAGGATAAGTGGATGCAGTGGTGATCTATCCAGTGGAGTTCCATGGTGTGGCTGGAGGAGACGCTGTTTCCTTCGGTGAAGACAGGGTCGAGTGTGCGTCCCGCTGTGTGCGTGAGGGCGGTGACTAGTTGTTTTAGTCTTATGTTGACGAGGTTCTCTACTATGGAGGCGGTGTTTGAGTCATCGTGGTTGTAAAGGTGGAAGTTTAGGTCTCCGAGTAGGCTGTAGTCTGTGGAGGCGAGGGCGTGGAGTGCGATGAGGTTGGTGATGTCATCAGTAAAGAGAGCGAGCGCGGGGGCTGGGTAGCCTTACATAAGGGTTCCGCAGGCAGTCGTTTTGGGGTTGGTCTGGATCTGGAAGTGAAGGTGCTCCATGAGGGTCGTTATGCCGTCGGGACGGTGGTCATGCGGAGGGCACTTTGTAAACAAACCAATGCCTCCTCCTGAACGGATGGAGCAGTCCTTGCACAAGATCTTGTATTCATCAAGAATGTTGGTGGCGATTGTAGGTGCAGAGTTGGCGTTGGTCCAAGTCTATTGAAGAAGGTGACGTTGGGCGAGTATGTGTTGAGGAAGCCGCAGATTTTTATGGCATTCTTGTGTAGGGAATGTGCATTCAGGAGTATGCAGTGGAGTGGTTTGTGAGCGGTGATATCTGGTAGGCTGGGGGGTGCTACTGGGGTACAGAGGTGGGTGAAGGTGCGGAAGCAGTGTAGGCAGAAGAGAGGGCCATGGGTGCTGTTAGGCTTCCAGAGCTGGCAGTTATTATCGCGTCCAGGGTTGAGATCATGGAGGGTGCTGGAGTTGTAGCGGAGGCGGGCCAAAGGACCAGGGCCCCTGGTGCTGGTTGTGGACGGGCACAGACTGGCTTGCCTGTGGCGCGCTAGTGGCAGCCATTAAGTAGGGATCGGGGGAGTGCGGTCAGCTGGGAGGCAGGAGCAGGAAGGACACAATGAAGGGACCTTGGGGGCAGCAATAGCTGGGGAGACACTGTGAAAAATTAAGAAAAAGGGAAAGAAAGAGAAGGAAAGAGAAAAAGAGGGCACAGAGGAAAGAAGCAAGAGATGCAAGAGAAGCAGAGGCAGAAGAGCAGATTGCTCTCCCACTGGACCACCAAGGATGAGGCGCAGGCAGGAGCCTGCGGGTGGAGGAGGGCCTCAAAAACCCTGCAACAGTGAGCTCAGGGCTCAGGGGCAGCACTCAGTGGTGCAGGTGCGCTCAGAGAGAACAGTCACATTGAGCAGCTCAGGGGATACAGAGACAGAGATGGCCCCTCCTGTTCAACCTGCTCAGTGGGATGTTGTACTGGGTCCACCACCACCACCTGCTTCCATATTTGTAAGCTGCATCCACCACTACCTCAGTCTAAGTGTGCACTGCAAGGAGGAAAACAACACACCCACCTACCTCCAGTTCTGTAGGCAATGGCAGTGGCACACTAAAAAAGTGCTCAGCCCCAGTTTGGGGCTTTTTTAAGATTAACATGCAGGAGTATAACCTTCCAGTATGCTCCATTTGCCACAAGAGTGTTCTTCGAGGTAAGCCAGATTCACACTATGGCGGATGACAAACGCTCCATATGAAAAAAAAACATGCAATCCGTTGGGAGGAGAACCTTAAAAAGTAGCTACTGTTGGTGGTGATGAGAGAGGGGAAGCAGCTTTGATTAGGGTGATAGAAGGAGGTGAGGAGGAAGAATAGGATGACAGCTTTACACAAAGCAGCCCTGTCCCCTATAGTGTGGGAGCATCACCTGCATTAAAAACGTCCACATGGCACTACACACAACCACATAGAGCAATTCCCCCCAAGATGCCCTTGAGCCAACTACCTCCTGGTTCTCTCCGGAAATCTCCTGTGTCAGTGGCACCACAAAAGAAAAAGAATCCAATCTACTAATGCGAGCATGTTTATCCAGGAGCTGGCACCTACGAAAGCAACCAGCCAATGGCACGTTTGCACAACGGGAAGCTAGCTAAAGTTTTAGTGCTGGACCTCCTCCTTTTTCCTTTTGTGCAAGGAGTGGGATTTTTTTAAGCTGTGGCGGCCATCTGCCTGAAATGGAAAGTTCCCAGCTGGATCTATTTTGCCAGAATTACTGTTCCAGCTCTCCATCATGATGTGCTGTAATTTGTTGGCCAAGCTATGCAGCAAAGTGCTGTTCAGACTATCCATCTGACGACAAAAATATGGGCCAGTCGTCAAGCAACTGATGTGCATCACTGCACATTGGATCTCATTTGTGGGGCTTTGGAAGCCACTATCTGCCAATCTCAGCGCTGAAGAATGTTTTAAGGACATTCGGTACCAGTAGCAATGTTCGCCATGGAGAAATCCTATATAGCTGCAAACATCTTGGAAGACTTTAATAGTAAGGTGTTTGAATGTCTTTGACCCAGAGGTCTCAGAATTGGATTTGTTGCCACAGACATTGACAGTATTATAGTCAAGGCCATGGATATTTCAGGGCCCTGTGTTTGGCGCATTGCATCAACCTGATTCTGGAGGACTTTCTCAAAAAAGAAGACATAGTCAGTATCATAATGTCCACCTGCAGAAGAATCTGCCCTCATTTTTTTAAAGCAGGGAAGCAGTTGAGGACCGTTCAGTGTGTTATTAGGGTACTGGTTAAAGTCCTCATAAAGGAGGTGCCAACATGTTGGAACCCGACCTATTGATGTTGCAACATCTGTTTGAGCAGTACATGCTGATCACGGAATATGTCCTTAAAAGAGGAGGGGATGCAACTGGGAAAAGCATGATAATGAAGATGAACAAATGAGGCAAGTCAAATGCCTGACACAAAGGCTACTTCCTTTTGAGGTTTTCACACAGTAAGTCAGCAAGGAGGAAGTACGATGAGCAAGCAATCCCATTATTGCATCTGCTATAGCGCCACTTAAAAAAAGGTGTCACAAAGAAGAATATGAATTGGTGCAGAACTTAATACTTCTCTTAGCTGTTAATACAAGGCTGCAAAAAGAGATTGTTCCCTCCAAAGAGTACTTCCTTGCCACAATACTTGATCCAAAGTTCAAAAAATACTGCCCTCTTTCATTCCTTTTTCAGACGGGGATGTTTCACAGTACAAGACCAGGCGAGAGGCCTGGAAAAATAACAGCTGGAGGTTCAAAGCCAGGCCACATGTTTTGGTGTGAAACTTTCAACCTCCAGAGATGGCTGTGCTGTGGTCTCACAGCAGCCAACACCAACACCAAAAACAAGCATTTACAATGCAATCGGTCTTGCCTTTGAAATCTTATTTGTATTTAGCTATGCAGCACATTAGCTTGGGTGCTGAAACATCTCCTGTTCTTTAACATAGAGGAACAGTAAGCATAAAACTGCATGACACGCCAGGTATGGGAACACATAGAGAGAAATATTGCCTGTTTTTAATATAAAATCAGGGCCTTCAGTGGTCATATCACTGAAAATCCAAGATTTGAAAAAAAATTGTTTACGGGTGCTCATGGAAGACAATTTCTATGGACTGGAATCTAGAGAATGCTAAAGTCAAATTGGTATTTTACTGACCTCTGCTGGTCATTTTCTATCAAGAAAG
Organism: Lissotriton helveticus; assembly: GCF_964261635.1. Lineage (NCBI taxonomy): Eukaryota > Metazoa > Chordata > Amphibia > Caudata > Salamandridae > Lissotriton > Lissotriton helveticus. Next base: position 772,095,145 of record NC_136061.1, on the reverse strand, counting down.
TTGAATAGAGGTAGTTGCCAGAAAAATAAAAAAAGAAAGTCCCTCAGCAGAAAGCAATTCTGGTATTTTACTGACCTCTACTGGTCCTTTTCTATCTAGATAGGTTAAATAGAGGCAGTTGACCAGAAAGAAAAAGTCCCTAAGAGGAAGCCAACAAGTCCTAGGGCTGATCTCCAGAGCTCACAAAGTATATACACATAAGTAATTGCTAATATATAAGTACATACTAAAGTATATTCAAGAGGTCTCGAATGCTTGACCTAACAAAGGAATCGGACTCAACTTCTGCAATGGCTTGGTTACAAGTGGCAACGCTTAAGTCAAGTGCAGAGGTGAAGGCAACAGCACCAATGACCCTTCAAATGATGGTCCAAGGCTATCTGGATGACACAAAAGAGGTTTACCTGGATAAAAAACCCTTGATCAATTGGTATGGGGAGATGTGCCAATGGCCAGAGCTCAGCAAGCTGGCAATAAAGTACCTGGCTTGTCTGGTAGCCAGTGTGTCTTTTGAGCATGTGTTCAATGGAGCTAGTGCCGTTGTCACAGTCAGAAGGACCAGTCTCTTTCTTCAAAACATGGAGAGATTGGCTATGATCAAAAAGAACCAATACTTCATATCACAAGATTATACTGTTCCTGAAAGAGCACAGGAGAAGGGTGACTGGTTAGACTCGAGTGCATTAGCTAAGATTAGGTGTGAGTATGCGTTCCTTTTCTATGAATAAATGAGTAAATCACATATGAGGTTAAATCCTTCTTGTCTTCATTTGATCTTGACTAGATCCATTATAATGACTGTTCAAATTGTAAGGAATTCAGTACATTGCCGTTAAGGTTGTCCAAGAGGGTGCTTTATTGATTAAACAGGGAACAAAGAGACAGCCGACACGTGTTTCACCCTATATGGTGAATAGCGCCAGGGCTTTCTCAAGGCTGTAAACAAGACAAAGTATGTTTGTAAAAAGAGATCTATATCAAAAAACAATTGACCCAAGAGAACGAAGGTGAAAACGGGTGCCAAAGGAACAGTGAAGTAAAAGTAGTATATAGTAGGCTATTTTTTAATAGAAAATCTAATATAAGATTCTGTAGAAAGGGTTCCAATGGTTAAGGGTTTGTCTTAGTACTATGGGGCTATTCATATTGTTCAGTTACATTAAAAATTAGAAGAAAAAAGTGACAGTGCTAGTGTAGAGAATGCTCATATGTGATTTACTCATTTATTCCTAGAAAAGGAACGCATACTCACACCTAATCTTAACTTGAAACTTTTTGAAGCTCTTAGGGTGGTTCCCCTGCTCCTTTAACAATTACGAAGAAAGATATAGGTCTGGGATCTCTGGACCTTCTACCCTTGTTAAACTCAAGTGCATTAGCTGACCAACTTTAGGGCAAACCCCCTGAGTTTGAGGATGAGCTCTATTTCCCTGACTAAGTAGGCCACAAATAGAAGTTTCACATTATCGGCAAACTGCTTTATACAAAAAATAGGTAGATCATGATTTTTTAATATTTGGTGTCTGATGGATGCAGCACCACCATTTATTCACATGTATGGACTGGACTGGACTGGAGGTGGGCCATTTTGCACAGAACAATCCTCCCTATTCGCTTAGAGGATATAAAGACAATGACTCCTATCCCTATCCTTCTTTTTTTTCATTCCCCAGCTGAGTTGCTCCAGTAAAGATCATTAATTTATTTACAAGATACAATAGACAACCACCATACTTGGAATGGGTAACTATTGCACCAATGAGTGATATATATTGAGTGAGTGTGAGTAATGATGATTCGTGTGGTGGCAGACAGTGAGAGTGTTGTTCAACTAATTTATAAACTTTTCTTAAATTTGAAATGTTTTGGGCCCAATGGGTGATTCTGCCTGAATGTGATGTAATTGGCCATTTCACACTTCGCAAGAATTAGTTACATGGCCTACTTCTTGATGTACTTTTTCTTTCAGGTTCTTCAGAGACAAGACCAGTCATTTTAGTTAACAAGACTTGTAGGGTCTGCTATCCTATGGTCACCCCAAATTTTTGCTTTTTGCTTCACTGGTTTTCGACTACTGAGGCTGTGGGCCTGCTAATCAGACCCCCAGCCTGCTGTTCTCTCTCTAAATTATTAATACATGTGCTATAGGTACATACCACAATTGGAAATGGACTCTTGTCAGCCCCTGTACCATGCGCTATAGATGCTCAGGGCATAGGTGCCACCAAGGCCTACCAGGGGCTGCAGCATATCTTTTGCCACCCCTGGCTGGTTCTTAAATTGACACAACTGGCTGATCACTCAGCTGGGGCCAGATGGTGTAATCACCTCTTGCTTAGATATAGTATACCTATATCTAAACCTTATCTGGACACATATAAACCTGTGAGCCACTCCTATGGAAGGCCTTATCAATTCTGGAGGCAGAGTGCATGGTTTAATGTGAGATGGAGCTCTAGCATGAGCTGAGCCTGTCTGCAGCCGTCGGGAACAAATCCCTAAGCTGTTTCAGGATAATGCCATACCATATACTATTAAGTGCATTATAATCCTCGCGGTTATATAGCAACTTTGGTTTGGCTTTATCAAAACATGTCGTGTAAGGTGTCATACGATTTGGAATACTATCCCCTCGCCAGTTCTGGCAACGGGGATAGCATTCCACCCCTCTAGAGGGGTAAGACATGTTACTTTACTGAAGTGCGGTTAATTTCTAAAAGGACCTCAGATCCACAAAATGGATGCTTCTGCCACAGACACAAGTCTGACCCCCTGAAGCTGACCGAAACTCAGCCAAAGGGGCCTGGACAAAGGGTTTCCTGTCGCAGGGAGGTGTCACACCCCCCCAGACAGGAGATAGTGGATTGTAGCAGGGAGGTTTGAAAGAAACCAGACACTGCATGGGGAGCACAAGGCTGCCCCTTGCATAATCCGGTCAAACCGGTTCTGGGGAACACCAGCCCCAGTCCCAGCGCGGCCTGGATCAAAGGAAAGGGGTGTATCCACCCCCTTTCTGGGACCCACCCATAGGAGGGGACATAGCAGGTAATCCAGCCCCCCAGATTCGAATAAGAGTGGGAGCAGTGCCAATGCACTTCAGATTATCCTGATGAAACATAAGAAACGAAACTCTGGACCCTTCGACATCCTACTCAACGTAGAAGACTGAAGAATCTCCCTTGTGGTCAAGGAGTGACCACCCTGTGCAAACAGGCACCATCCAGCACCTCGACGTCTGCTTTGTTGCAGTTCCCGCCGGAACTCGAGCGACAGAGATCGACGAGATCAAGCTTGCCTGCCTTCTAACAGCCCGATCCACAGTCCCTGCAGAGCTGAGACCCGTGGAGGCTAACGGAAGCGTGGGGCATGCCATCTTAAAAAGACCACGAGACGCTGACCGTGCAGCCCACGAGTGACCCTCGAAGCTGTACACCGGGGTTTGAGAAGCCCCAACCCTGAGCCACTCTTGCACCGAAGTTCAGCCCTCCACACTCGACGAGTGCTGCGTGGGGCCCTTCTGCTTCTTTTGGCTCAACGCGTTGGCCAGTCCCTTGCCAGCTGGCTTGTGGCCCCTGTGCCGACGAAAAACAAAATACAACTTGTGATTCTGGTTGCTCCAGATTTGCACCAACCTTCCTGGTCCGAGTGAGAAGCAATCTTCTAGTTCCGCGTGGATTGCTTTTGCCCAGTGTTGTTTGCTCCAATCTTGAAGCCGACAGCGAGAGCCTTCGTGGGACAGATCGTGACCTGCTCCTGGACTTCGTAGATGCCCCAGAGCCCACGTGACAGCAGAGAGAAGCTCCTCGACAACCACCTGATTGCGCCCGACATTGCCTGGTTCCATCCTGGTTCCACCCTGGTCACTGCTGAGTGACCCAGACTCTGTCCCCTCTGCTTTCAGGTACTTTTCGACTTCGATCCACCCTTGGATCCCACCGGACACTTCTCCTTCACAGCGCCTGCAGCCTCTTCAGCTTCAAGCACCAAGAACCAGCGTGACGAAACCAGACACTACTTCGACCCTGTGCACCCGCTTCCTGTGGGAGAGGTAACATTGCAACACCGGTGTTCCCACACTGGTACACACCTCTAGGGTCTGTGTCTTAAGCTTTGTCTTTCTAGGTTCAGCGGAAGTGTCCTAAAACTCTATTTGCTTAACTTTTACGTACCATTGACTTGCATTGGTGCATGCGTGTGCTTTCAGCACTGCACCCGAATCCCGCGGGCTTTTCCCGACTTCAGCATTGCTTGTCCCGACTGCTCCCAGCGATTCCCTAGGCCCTAGGCCTAACCACTGTTCGATTGGTATCTCTTATACCACTTTCTTAGTATATGGTCTGAGTGGCCCCCGCCCTCATCCATAATTGTGCAACTTTGTATGTTATACTGTGCTTTTGATTTAACGCTTGTGCCCCTTTGTTCATAAAGAATACTGGGGATTATTTTAATTAATAAATACATATATTTTTATAATATATACTTGTGTGGTGTCCTTTCATTTGATATTACAGGACTGTGATTGGTAAAACAGCTCGCTTAACACGACCTCTTGAGTTAAGCCTTTAAGGCTGCTTAGTCTATGCTACCATTAAGATAGCTTGTCTACAAGGTTGACTTACAACCAGACACCATAAGGGAAAGCTTGGACTGATACAAGGTGGTTCCAGAATTGGAAACATCATATATCAGGCCAACTTCTCACATTGGTGGCAGCGGTGGGATTTGAGCTTGCTGTTGTTTTACCATTGCAAACTTTTTATCAAATTGAAAGATCACATCAAGTACCTTAGGTACATATAAATCAAAAGCTTAGCATATTAAGTTCTACTGAACTTAGTAGTTGTAGATTAAAGGGAGTAGCACACCCTGACTACAACTCACTAGCAAGGTACAGTAGCAAAACACTTAGTGTAGGTAAGTGCACCACTTACACCTCACTAGCAGTCATGTCTGGCACATGTGAGACTCCAAGTTCTCTGCCTGTGACAGTTGACCTTACCCAGGCAACTTCCAGCTATGACAAACTTAGCCACAAAGACTTGTGTGCCTTGTGCATATCAAGGGGGCTAAAAAGGGGCAGAGGTCCCACCATTCCTACCCTGATAGCCATTCTAGAACAGGATGACTTAGCTAAGGCGAGTGCAGCTCCCCTAGATTCAGGAGATGGAGTGAACCCCCCTGTAACTGATACCACTCCAGAGGAGGAAGAAGAAGAGGAGGAGGAGGAGGACTCAGATGTAGAGGACCCAGAAAATCAGGATCAGAGGGGTAACCTGGTTGTAGTTGCCAGGCTTAACCAGGCCAACTTAAACCTACTGGGGAATGGAGAGGGCCAGCACCTCCCCAGATCCCAAAATATCATTCTCCCAGGCAACCGAAGAGTGGGGACTCTCACATTTCTAGTGCCTCAAGAGAATCTCAGAGAGGGATGACTTCCTCTCAGAAGATAGAACATAGAGCCAGGATGAGGGCTGTCAAACTCCAGATAGAGAGGGAGGAGGTAGCCCTGGCTCAAGCTAGACTTGCCTTGGCAAGAGAGCAAAAGTTGTGTGGCTTAGATGCCACTGGTGGCAGCATAATTCCTAGAGAGAAAGACAGGAGCTATGATAATAGAAACCTGACAAAAATGGTGCCCCCCTACAAGGAAGGGGATGACATCCACAAATGGATGACTGCGCTTGGGAGAGCCTGCATGGTACAGCAGGTTCCTCAGGATCAGTGGGCTGCAATTTTATGGTACTCCTTTTCTGAGAAAGGGAGGGATAGGCTCCTCACAGTTAGACCTGAGGATGCCAAAAACTACTCTGTCCTGAAGAGTGCTCTTATTGAAGGGTTTGGCCTAACCACTGAGCAATACAGGTTGTTGTTCAGAGACACCCAAAAAGCACAGACTCAGGACTGGACTGATTTTGTTGATTGTGCCACTAAGGCTCTGGAGGGTTGGTTGCAGGGAAGTAAAGTTTCGGACTATACAGGATTGTACAATCTTATCATGAGAGAACAGATCCTTAATAACTTTATAAACTAGCTGTTGCATCAATACCTTATTGACTCTGATCTGACATCTACCCAAGAATTGGGAAAGAAGGCAGACAAATGGGTCAGAACAAGGATTAAGCAGAAACCCCAGAACCAAGGTGGTGACCAGAAGAAAACAGACCAGAAGGGTGGAAATCAGAAAGATAAAGAAAAGGACCAGAAGTCTTCAGGCCCCCAAACTAGTAATAAGGAGGGTGGTACCCGAAATGGCAACAAGAAAAAGAAGAATGATGGCCCAAAGAAACCTTGGTGTAATACCTGCAAATCAGTTTCACACTGGGGCAGTGAATGCACCAAGAAAAGTCCAGTCCCCACCACTGTAGCTCCTAAAGCACCTGCACCCCCTAGTACAGTTAACAGTGGTGGTACACAACCTAAGGGTATAGTTGGGTTAACCTTGGGTACTGAGATGGAATCTGGCCTAGTCAGAATCCCTACTCAGGCAGTTCTCCTATATGATGTGGACTTAGCTTTGTCCACTACAGTGAGTCCCAGTAACCTGGGCAAATATAGGCAGACGCCTTTGATAAATGAGAAACTGGCTCAGGCCTACAGGGACACATGTGCCAGTGTCACTATGGTGACACCGGACTTTGTGGACCCTGGACAGATTGTACTAGGTGAAAATTACCTAGTGACCAATGCAAGCAACTCCACTACTTCACATAGTGTGGCTTTTGTGAACTTCTCCTGGGGAGGGGTAGATGGCCTAAAGAAAGTTGTTGTGAGTGCAGACCTCCCAGTAGACTGTCTGTTAGGCAATGATCTTGAAAGCTCAGTTTGGTCAGAAGTGGAGTACAGGACTCATGCAGAAATGCTAGGGATTTCAGCACATGTCCTTGCAGTGACAAGGACTCAGGCTAAGAAGTGCCTTCCTGAACCAGTGGTGGATCCTGGAACAATAGACCAACCACAACCCAAGAGAAGGAGAAAAAGGGTTAAGGCTTTGTCTTCCCCCTTGCCCCAGGTTAAGGATCAGATTTCAGAGGAAACTGATTCTGCAGTCCAAGAGGAGACTGTCTCTGAGGAACTTGAGCCTGATCAGGTTGAGTTTCTGGGGACAGGGGGACCCTCAAGGGCAGACCTGGGGCAGGCTCAATTAGATTGCCCTTCACTTGAACCCCTCAGACAGCAAGCTGCTGATGAGGCTGCAGGGAATGATCAAGGTGCCCATAAAGTTTATTGGGATGATGGACTCCTTTACTCAGAGGCTAGAGACCCCAAGCCTGGTGCAACCAGGAGGTTGGTCATACCTTTGAAGTTTAGGGGTTTCCTTCTCACCTTGGCCCATGATATTCCCCTTGCAGGACACTTAGGCCAGAACAAGACTTGGAACAGGCTTGTTCCACACTTTCACTGGCCTCATATGTCAGAAAATGTCAAGGAGTTTTGTCGCTCCTGTGTCACTTGCCAAGCCAGTGGTAAGTCAGGTGGCACAACAAAGGCCCCCCTGATACCACTACCTGTGGTGGGGATGCCCTCTGAACGTGTTGGAATAGACATTGTGGGTCCCATGGATCCTCAAACAGCATCTGGGCACAGATTTATACTGGTGGTAGTGGATCATGCCACCAGGTACCCAAAGGCAATTCCCCTAAGGACCACCACAGCACCTGTGGTGGCAAAAGCCCTCATTGCAGTTTTCTCAAGAGTGGGTTTTCCAAAGGAGGTGTTATCAGACAGAGGTACAAACTTCATGTCTGGATATCTAAAAGCAATGTGGAAGGAGTGTGGAGTAAACTACAAGTTTACCACACCCTATCACCCACAGTGCAATGGGCTTGTGGAGAGATTCAACAAGACCCTCAAGGGAATGATAAAAGGTTTACCAGAGAAGCTCAGGCGGAAATGGGACATCCTTTTACCCTGCTTGCTCTTTGCTTACAGAGAGGTCCCACAGAAGGGGGTTGGCTACAGTCCTTTTGAACTTTTGTTTGGCCACCCTGTGAGGGGTCCACTGTGTTTGGTGAAGGAAGGATGGGAGTTACCTCTCAAAAAGCCTAAGCTAGATGTTGTGGACTATGTACTTGGTCTCCGCTCCAGGATGGCTGAGTATATGGAGAGAGCATCCAAAAACCTGGAGGCAAGCCAAGAACTGCAGAAAGCTTGGCATGACCAAAAGGCTGTTCTGGTTGAGTTCCAGCCGGGACAGAAGGTGTGGGTGTTGGAGCCAGTGGCCCCAGCAGCACTCCAGGACAAATGGACTGGACCCTACCCTATCATTGAGAAAAAGGGAGAAGTCACCTACTTGGTTGACTTTGGAACCCCTAGGAGCCCCCACAGGGTGCTTCATGTAAATCGTTTGAAAGCATGTGTGGACAGGGAGGACATGAGCTTGCTCATGGCCACAGATGGGGAACAGGAGGAAGAGAGTGACCCTCTCCCAGACCTGCTTTCCCAGAACCCTCATGATGGTTCAGTTGATGGAGTAGCCTTGGCAGGCAGCCTCACTGACCAGCAGCAGATGGACTGCAGACAAGTTTTGCAAAGCCACAGACACTTGTTTTCACTCACACCCAGTCAAACTAACTGGTGCACCCATGAGGTGGACACTGGTGACAGTCTGCCTGTGAAGAATAAGATCTACAGGCAACCTGACCATGTCAGGGATTGTATAAAGGCTGAGGTGCAAAAGATGTTGGAGCTTGGAGTGATTGAGCCATCAGAGAGCCCATGGGCAAGCCCAGTGGTCCTTGTGCCAAAACCTCATACCCAAGATGGAAAGAGAGAAATGAGATTTTGTGTGGACTACGGAGGTCTCAATGCTGTCACTAGGACAGATGCACATCCCATTCCAAGAGCAGATGAGCTCATTGATAAATTGGCTTCTGCCAAGTTTCTGAGCACATTTGATTTGACAGCTGGCTACTGGCAGATAAGACTAGCTGAAGAGTCAAAAGCCAAGACAGCATTCTCTACCCCTAGTGGACATTATCAGTTTGTGGTAATGCCCTTTGGTTTGAAGAATGCACCTGCCACTTTCCAAAGGTTGGTGAACCAAGTCCTTGCTGGGTTGGATGACTTTTGTGCAGCATATCTAGATGATATTGCTGTCTTTAGCTCCACCTGGGAGGATCACCTGATCCACATGAAGAAAGTTCTGGAGGCCCTGCAAAAGGCAGGCCTGACTATCAAGGCTACCAAGTGCCAGATAGGGAGAGCAAGGTTGTATACCTGGGCCACCTAGTAGGTGGAGGTCAGGTTCAGCCACTGGAGAGCAAGATCCAGACCATACAGGACGGGGCTCCTCCAACTACCCAGACACAAGTCAGAGCCTTCTTGGGCCTGACTGGGTATTACAGAAAGTTTGTGAAAAACTATGGGTCCATTGTGACACCATTAAATGACTTGACATCCAAGAAGATGCCAAAAAAAGGTTCAGTGGACAGTTAGCTGTCAAAAGGCATTTGATGACCTGAAGAAGGCCATGTGCTCTGCACCTATCCTGAAGAGTCCTGACTACTCCAAACAGTTCATTGTACAGACAGATGCTTCTGAGTTGGGGGTGGGAGCTGTGCTTTCACAACTTATTCAAGATGGTCAAGACCAGCCCATTGCTTTTATTAGCAGAAGGCTGACCCCCAGGGGGAAACGTTGGTCAGCTATTGAGAGGGAGGCCTTTGCTGTGGTTTGGGCCCTGAAGAAGTTGAGGCCATACTTGTTTGGAACTCACTTCCTAGTTCAGACAGACCATAAGCCCCTCTTGTGGCTAAATCAGATGAAGGGTGAAAATCCCAAACTGCTCAGGTGGTCCATTTCCCTACAGGGGATGGACTTTACAGTGGAGCACCGCCCAGGGACTGACCATGATAATGCAGATGGTCTCTCCAGGTACTTCCACTTAAAACATGAAGACTTATCTGGTCAAGGTTAGTTTAATGTCCCTGCGTTTGGGGGGGGGGGGGGTTGTGTAGGAGAGTAAGGTCTGCTATCCTATGGTCACCCCAAATTTTTGCTTTTTGCTTCACTGGTTTTCGACTACTGAGGCTGTGGGCCTGCTAATCAGACACCCAGCCTGCTGTTCTCTCTCTAAATTATTAATACATGTGCTATAGGTACATACCACAATTGGAAATGGACTCCTTGTCAGCCCCTGTACCATGCGCTATAGGTGCTCAGGGCATAGGTGCCACCAAGGCCTACCAGGGGCTGCAGCATATCTTTTGCCACCCCTGGCTGGTTCTTAAATTGACACAACTGGCTGATCACTCAGCTGGGGCAAGATGGTGTAATCACCTCTTGCTTAGATATAGTATACCTATATCTAAACCTATATCTGGACACATATAAACCTGTAAGCCACTCCTATGGAAGGCCTTATCAATTCTGGAGGCAGAGTGCGTGGTTTAATGTGAGATGGAGCTCTAGCATGAGCTGAGCCTGTCTGCAGCCGTCGGGAACAAATCCCTAAGCTGTTTCAGGATAATGCCATACCATATACTATTAAGTGCATTATAATCCTCGCGGTTATATAGCAACTTTGGTTTGGCTTTATCAAAACATGTCGTGTAAGGTGTCATACGATTTGGAATACTATCCCCTCGCCAATTCTGGCGACGGGGATAGCATTCCACCCCTCTAGACGGGTACGACATGTTACTTTACTGAAATGCGGTTAATTTCTAAAAGGACCTCAGATCCACAAAATGGATGCTTCTGCCACAGACACAAGTCTGACCCCCTGAAGCTGACCGAAACTCAGCCAAAGGGGCCTGGACAAAGGGTTTCCTGTCGCAGGGAGGTGTCACACCCCCCAGACAGGAGATAGTGGATTGTAGCAGGGAGGTTTGAAAGAAACCAGACACTGCATGGGGAGCACATGGCTGCCCCTTGCATAATCCCGTCAAACCGGTTCTGGGGCACACCAGCCCCAGTCCCAGCGCGGCCTGGATCAAAGGAAAGGGGTGTATCCACCCCCTTCCTGGGTCCCACCCATAGGAGGGGACCTAGCAGGTAATCCAGCCCCCCAGATTCGAATAAGAGTGGGAGCAGTGCCAATGCACTTCAGATTATCCTGATGAAACATAAGAAACGAAACTCTGGACCCTTCGACATCCTACTCAACGTAGAAGACTGAAGAATCTCCCTTGTGGTCAAGGAGTGACCACCCTGTGCAAACAGGCACCATCCAGCACCTCGACGTCTGCTTTGTTGCAGTTCCCGCCAGAACTCGAGCGACAGAGATCAACGAGATCAAGCTTGCCTGCCTTCTAACAGCCCGATCCACAGTCCCTGCAGAGCTGAGACCCGTGGAGGCGACCGGAAGCGTGGGGCACGCCATCTTGAAAAGACCACGAGACGCTGACCGTGCAGCCCACGAGTGACCCTCGAAGCTGTACACCGGGGTTTGAGAAGCCCCAACCCTGAGCCACTCTTGCACCGAAGTTCAGCCCTCCACACTCGACGAGTGCTGCGTGGGGCCCTTCTGCTTCTTTTGGCTCAACGCGTTGGCCAGTCCCTTGCCAGCTGGCTTGTGGCCCCTGTGCCGACGAAAAACGAAATACAACTTGTGATTCTGGTTGCTCCAGATTTGCACCAGCTCCCCTGAAAAGGAGCCCCCACTCTGACCTTCCTGGTCCGAGTGAGAAGCAATCTTCCAGTTCTGCGTGGATTGCTTTTGCCAAGTGTTGTTTGCTCCAATCTTGAAGCCGACAGCGCCGACGGCGAGAGCCTTTGTGGGACAGATCGTGACCTGCTCCTGGACTTCGTAGATGCCCCAGAGCCCACGTGACAGCGGAGAGAAGCTCCTCGACAACCACCTGATTGCGCCCGACATTGCCTGGTTCCATCCTGGTTCCACCCTGGTCACTGCTGAGTGACCCAGACTCTGTCCCCTCTGCTTTCAGGTACTTTTCGACTTCGATCCACCCTTGGATCCCACCGGACACTTCTCCTTCACAGCGCCTGCAGCCTCTTCAGCTTCAAGCACCAAGAACCAGCGTGACGAAACCCGACACTACTTCGACCCTGTGCACCTGCTTCCTGTGGGAGAGGTAACATTGCAACGCCGGTGTTCCCACACTGGTACACACCTCTAGGGTCTGTGTCTTAAGTTTTGTCTTTCTAGGTTCAGCGGAAGTGTCCTAAAACTCTATTTGCTTACCTTTTCTGCACCATTGACTTGCATTGGTGCATGCGTGTGCTTTCAGCACTGCAACCGAATCCCGCGGGCTTTTCCCGACTTCAGCATTGCTTCTCCCGACTGCTCCCAGCGATTCCCTAGGCCCTAGGCCTAACCACTGTTCGATTGGTATCTCTTATACCACTTTCTTAGTATATGGTCTGAGTGGCCCCCCGCCCTCATCCATAATTGTGCAACTTTGTATGTTATACTGTGCTTTTGATTTAACGCTTGTGCCCCTTTGTTCATAAAGAATACTGGGGATTATTTTAAGTAATAAATACATATATTTTTACAATATATACTTGTGTGGTGTCCTTTCATTTGATATTACAGGACTGTGATTGGTAAAACAGCTTGCTTAACACGACCTCTTGAGTTAAGCCTTTAAGGCTGCTTAGTCTATGCTACCATCAAGATAGCTTGTCTACAAGGTTGACTTACAACCAGACACCATAAGGGAAAGCTTGGACTGATACAAGGTGGTTCCAGAATTGGAAACATCATATATCAGGCCAACTTCTCACAAGACTATACAAAGTGCTCAAATTATTTTGCTCTTCTGGTTCATCAACAGCACTACAGGTCTATCTCTCTCATTTGGGTCAGGCCTCAAGTGAATACACTGGACGGGACTGCATCAACAGCCAGAAGAAGGAAGTTATGAAAAATGCCTATACACTTGAAAGGGAAACCAAACCTAAATGTCTCAAAGAGGCCCACTCCCTCAGCCTTGTGGACTAGAAAGAGTTGTGTTGATTTGGGAAATGCTGAGAAGTGTGCTGGCTCAAATGTCAAACTCCTCTAAATAAGTGATTGTGGTCGGGGGACGAATGTAACTGAAGACATATCACATGATGGATGCACTCGGCTAAAAGTTATGACAATTAACAGTTGTGAGATTGATCAGCCAGGTACATACAGTTACTTGTCTGGGATTGGTTGTAAAATTGTTCTCACTTCTCAGTTATTCACACATGACTGCATCAGCCTATGCACTTCCTCAGCCTCCCTTGGTTCTCATCCACCAAGAAGATTATCTTCTCCTTGACTCTACAATATCGACATTTGCTGTCTTGCAATCCACAGGCCATCTCTTTTTGTGCACAAAAGCTCCATAGCACTCCTTCTTACCGGACCGGTCAGCCACACACCCTAGTCGGACATTCCGAGATGAAGCGTTGACAGTGCTGCTTATACAGAAGGCAGTTTTGGTTTCCTTGTAGGCCCTTAGCGGCCATCTAAGGAGGTGCCTGGCTCCTAACTTTATCCCAACAACATTGTAAGGCTGTGTTGCCTGTTTAAATCTTTTTATGGGTTTTCTGTTGTCTCACCTTTATTTTATTTTGTTTTCTGTTACCAGTATTCCTGTTCAATAGGGGCGCCTGTGTTGCACGAAGGGGGTTGCTGGACCCCAGTTCAATTATCTTTACTTTGCTCATCTGGTTTTTGACACTCCAAAGCACCTCAGCACAATTCTCCAGCTTGGCCTCATCTTCGGTCAAGCCCCTTAATGACAGCCCTCTTAAGGGACAAGGAAGCGTGTCCATGCCAATGGCGTGCCTAAGGAGACCAAAGGCAAGCCCATCTGCACCTGTCCGCGGCCAGACTGCACCATGCGCCAGGACCCCAGGTCCTTCTGATACCCAGGTCCACTGTAAAGATGAACTTGTGAGGAGTGGCAATGCAGAAAGGGCCTTGCTGTGCACTAAGAATAATTACGAGTCTCCAGCTGGTCACAACTTAGTGAAGAGGGCCAGGATCAACCAGTAGCTTTTATCAGCAGAAGGTTGACCCCAAGGGAGAAATGTATGTCAACTATTGAGATTGAGGCCTTTGCTGTGGCGTGGGCCTTGAAGACGTTGAGGCCAGATCTGTTTGGCACTCACTTCATTGTTCAGACAGACCATAAGCCCCTCTTATGGCTAAAACAGATGAAGGGTAAAAACCCCAAACTTTTGAGGTTGTCCATTTCCCTACAGGGGATGGACTTTTCAGTGGAGCATAGACCTGGGAGTAACCATGCCAGCGCAGATGGACTTTCCAGGTATTTCCACTTGGAAAATGAAGACTCAATTGGGCAAGGTGAGTCTTATCGTCTTTCATTGGGAGGAGGTTCTGCCACAGAAACCTCCACTTTTTGCCTGGTGTCAGTGTTTTTTTACTGTAGTTCACTGGGATCCTGCTAACCAGGACCCCAGTGGCAGTGCTTTCTCCTCTAAATTCCATGGTAAGTACTTTGTGCAAGCAGTGATACCATTGTAAGTCCCTAGTATATGGTACCCAGGGCATTGGTACACCATGGGTCTTCCATGCGCTGCAGCATGTATTATGCCACCCATGGGATCTCAGGTAAACTGTGTCTTCAGAACTACCATTGACAACTGCATGAAATGGTGCTTGCACCTTTCACTTTGGATATAAGGTTTCCCTCATATCGCGGTCACTGCACGTTTAATCTATAAATCACCCCTAAGGTAGGCCTTTCAGTCTAAGGGCAGGGTTCATGGCTCAATGTTTGTAGGTACCCCAGCACGTGCAGAGGTGCTGCTACAATCCCCGGGCTCCATTCTCTGGGCTTTGTAAGAGCGGGACAGCCATTTTAAGGTATGTAGTGGACACTGGCAAAGTCGAGATGTTCAACTACATAATGGATACCGATTCCAGTGTTAGTTGCATGATACCATATACTGGGGGGGTTCCCTAGAGGACCCCTCAAAACCTACCTGTGTAGCCTTACAGAGTCTGACTACCAGCATGTGTTGCTGCCGACTTTAGACGGTGTTCTGCCCCCCTGCTGACTTAACTCGGGCAGGAGAAGCTGAAGAAATGATTTCCTGCGGAGGAGAAGTGTGACCACCTCTCCTTAAAAATTAGGTAGGGTGAGGGAGCTTCCGAGCGGCACCAGACTGCATCGAAGGGCACATCTGGTGCGCTCCTTGCATAAACCAGTTTTGCGCAGCTCAGGAGCCCTTGGTTCCTGCTCTAGCACAAAACTACACAAAGGACAGGGGAGGGTCAACCCCCTGCCCATCCGCTCGCTAGAGAGGTGCCCAGAGCTCCTCCAGGTAGCCACTTAATTCTGCCTTGTTGAATCTTGGCCCCTGGGAGCATCTGGCTGGCTAGGCCAGCTGGGTAGTGTCCCTGCCCCCCACACCCCTGATAGGTCCTTCCCCTTTTTTGGGTTACATAAGGGCTCCACTGAGGATAGGTCCTTAGATTCACCCAGACAACAACTTCAAAATCAGACTGACTGTCACCTGAAGACTGCCCAAAGACTCTTCTGTTGGATGAAACCAGAACTCTGCTGTTCTTTGAGCCAGGACAAAAGTCAAGATTGCTTTGACGGGAAGATTCCTGCTGCATCTTCGTCCCTGTGCCTCTTCAAGTTCTGAAACTCCATGGCTGTGCATCACCCTATTCACTAAAAACTGCATCCCAGTTACAAGGAAACTCCCTTGAAGTGAAGAAGTCACTTCCTTGCATCCGCAGGCACTTCTACGACGATGACCAGTGTGCTGATCCTGTTGTACCATGGAAATCGCCCGGCTATGCGATACAGATGGTGCTTTGTTGGTTCTCCAGAGGCCTGACCAGTATACTCTGTAAGTGGGGTGACTGTAATCCTTCTCCAGCTGACATGAACCACCTGCTTGTGCACGTGCCTGTTTGCCGTTGCCGAGGCTTGTTAGCTCTCTTCAAAATAGATCTTCAAGCTCCCAGAAGCACAGCTCCAAGAACGACATCCTACCTGCAACCTCTGCAAAGTGGGACTTAATCTCCTGTGTGCGGCTGAGGCTTCCCTGTGACTCCCTAGGCCTGCTGCCACAGGGTCCTTGAGAGGGCTCGTTTGAATCCTGCTGGCCCTCCTGCGTGCTTAGGGCCGGCCCTGACTTACCCTTACTGGGTTAGTCCCACAGACCTTGCTGCTCTGGTGCCTGGTGCACAGCTTCTTTACCTGCAATCCGTTGTTTGTATCTGCCAAGGCTTGTTGGTGGTCCTGTCAATCACTGACTCTCCTGTACTCGTCAACCGGCGTGGGACAGCTTGAGGAAGGCTACTGCCTCATCACTTGGGCTCCACAGCTGCTTCTTCAACCTCACCGTGCTACTGCAAGAACCAATGACAAGGGCTGGTATTGTGCCCCTCTGCATCCTGGTCACCTCAGGGTGGTTTGGACTCTGTCCCCTCTGCTTTCAGGTTCTTCTCATCTGGATTCCACGTCCTGGTTCCCACGGCCTGGTGCATGAAACGCTGTAGTTGCTGATCTTCCACGAACTCCATTGGTGTCTATGGGCGGTTCCAACACCATTTCATCCCTATGCACCTGGACTCCATGGTGTAGGTATCCTGGTTCCTGGGGTATACACGAATGGGGTGGCTCTCCAACCTTCCTTGATCCACGTTGTTCCTTCAGGGTCCTTTGGAAAGGGTCCTAGAACTGTTAAATCCAACCACAACTTAACTTGTGTTATGCTATTGACGTTTGACCCGGCGTAACCACTCTGCACCCAGGCACCTTGGGTGTGTCCGTGTTCCATCAGGGGTTCTCAATCTTTGGGTACTAGTCCCGTTTTGATACTTACCTTGCATTCCACTATTTTAGAATATGGTTTGGCCCCTCAGTTAGGCCATATGTGTTTTTCTGTGCTACTTATCTATTTCTGAGGTATTTCTTGTGTGCAGTATATATTTCCGGGTAGGAGATATACCAAGTTAGTATCTAATGTGTAGTAATAAATATAAAGCATTTTTATGCTCTCCCGATGTGGTTCTTTCTTGTGTGAAAAGCGTTCTGACAGTCTATAGTGGTAAATGCACTTCCTTTACACCCTCCTGAACAAGCCTTAGCTGCTCTCCACAGCTACCCATTGAGAGCTCTGGTATATTCAGGGACCTAGACACTGTCAATAAGGGTTGCTTGGACTCAGTGCACAGTGCCTAATTATAGGTGGACACTATATACTGAGCCAGCCTCCATTGTCTGAGGTGCTGCTAGGGGTGTGGAGGAGTTCCTGGATCTTCGTTGTGCCGCCTGGATAATGACAGAGTCTTGTTTGGGGTGACCCGTTAGGCAAGCTGGTGCATCCTCCGGGACCTTTCATTTTATATTGAGTCGTGGCAGTACAGCTGCAACTGAGGCTGGATTGCGCTTAACCTTTAAGCCCTCATCCCAAATTTAATTAATAAATGGCATGGCCCTGACTGTTTATTTCTAAAAGGTTCCTTGAAATCATAAAGGAAACAGACTGTAGGAGGCTGGCTTAGTATATGGTGCACACTTATTTAAGTGAAGCACCTTGCACTAATCCAGGCAAACCTTACGGTGATCTTAGTGGTCTTAGACACCTTAGAAAGCTCTCCAGGTGGTAGCTGTGGAGAGCAGCCTTCAGGCTTAATGATCTCACCAAAAGACACAAAATTGATGGACGGAATGCAGAACAAATCTAAACATTCACCCCCAGTCAATAGATCTGTGTTAAATCCATCATTCTTTTGCTCACCATGCCACCCCAGTTTAGACCTGGCCATATGCAAATCAGTCTTGACCCTGTGCCTCATGGGAACAGTCCAGCCCGAACTGCCAAGCCAGGTCCTCCCTGGACTGGAAAGAAGCATCCTAGGACCGGTTTCGGGATTTCACCCCTCTTCAGCCAGGATAGCTTGATTCCAGTGGCACAGTGAGCCCAGGACCCACGTCTGGGCAAACCTGGCGTACTTTGGGCGAGAAAGCAAAATACACACAATTGATGGATGGAATGCAGAACAAATCTCACCATTCACCACCAGTCAAGATATCTGGGTTAATCCATTATTCTTTTGCTCACCATGCTACCCCAGTTTAGATCTGGCCATATGCAAATCAGTCTTGACCCTGTGCCTCATGAGAACAGTCCAGCCTGAACTGCCAAGCCAGGTCCTCCCTGGGCTGGAAACAAGCATCCTAGAACCAGTTTCGGGTTTTCACCCCTCTTCAGCCAGGATAGCTTTTGCATTTGTCACCCCGAGTGGGACGCGTATGCTCATATGTGAGTCCTGTGCTCTCCATGCCACTGGAATCAAGCTATCCTGGCTGATGAGGGCTGAAAGCCCGAAACCGGTCCTAGGATGCTTGTTTCCAATCCAGGGAGGACCTGGCAAGGCAGTTCGGGCTACAGTGTTCCCATGGGTCACATGGTCAAGACTGTTTTGCATTTGGCTGGGTTCAAACTGGACTGGCGAGCAAAAAAATTATGGATTTAGGCCCAGATCTCTGTACTGGGGTGAATGTATGACATTGTTCTGCATTCTGTCCATCAACTGTTTTTGCATAATGATTTCACCAGCACTAACCATATAAAAGCGTGGGCTGAAAATCAGTTCCGCTCGCGGAATTTGCGAATTTTTGGCAATTAGGCGTTACGCGAATCGCGCAAATTTGTCAAAAAATTTACAATTCCCAAGCTGGCAGATTTTTTTGCTTGGTCGCGCTTCAAAAATACAATATGCGGCGCACGGTGTTGACTTACCGTGATTCTGAGTTTGCCTAGTTGTTTTTCCTCCCGGTTTGCGTGCGCTGCACCATTTTGGATTTAGCCGCGTGATCGCGCGAGACTTTTCGACCGCGAATACGTCATAGCAGCCCGCCATCTTGACCTGCGAGAGTTTGAGAACGCGACTACGTCATAAGGGCTCGCGATCACGCATCGCGGGAGTAAACAATTGCGAACACGTAGATGCGACGCGCAGCTGACTTCCGGCAGGAGATTTGAACAGCTCGCTTTCCCGAACTTGCAAAAATTGCAATTCTGCACAAGAAATCTACCACAGGCAGCATTAACCTTCTGAAAATGATGATTTGGATCAGAATAACTCAGATTGACATTTGGCTGCACTTTTTTGTGCAAGGAGTCCATTTTTGGGTGGGTGGGAGGAAGGAAGTGCCCCAGAGTCTCCAACTTCCTGTTCCTGTCCAGCAGGCTCTTCCCAGTGCTTTGTCCATGTCCTGGTCACTTTTCATTTGGATCTGGAGCTGGAAGGATTACTCTTTGTGGCTGCTGCTGGATATTTGTATTTGAGGACTTTTTGTTTGGATCACTTTTGGATTTAAGATTTTACAAGTAAGTTGGTGTTGTTTGTTTGGGGCATTGCAGTTGCTGCAACTACAATTTTCAAACTTTTTCACAACTTTAAAAAAAATATATTGTGGATAGGCACAATATCCAGTAGGCCCAGGGTTAGTCATGGGTGCATGATACAACTGTTTCTGTGAGTTTTGTTAAACTTAAATATGATTTATGTCATGGAATTGAATAGCTCACTTTTATATATATTTTTTTAAATGTTGCGGTGCGTGTAAAGCCACACTAGTCAGTTGGCCCAGGGGTAGTCACTCAGTGGTGCATGGACCAAGTCTATCTGTGGGGTCTCTTGAATTTAAACATAATTTAGGGCATGGATGGCATTGGATTGTGGTGATTTGTGTGTGTTTTTCGATTTTTTGGGGTGTTGGTGAAGCCTGGCCATGTGGGTGGGGGCCATTTTGAGGCCTGGTACAAGCAGGGCCTGGCCATGTGGGTGGGGGTCAAGGGGCCATTTTGAAGCCAGGCAGTGTGCTTTGTGCCATAGGCCTGCACCCAGTCTGCATTGCTTTCACCCATTATGCTCAGGGGTACTCAGTGGTGCATGGACCAAGTCTTTCTATGGGGTCTCTTGAATGTAAACATCATTTAGGCAGGGCATGGATGACATTGGATTGTGGTGATTTTTGTGTGCTTTTCGATTTTTTGGGGTGATGTTGGGGCCTGGCCATGTTGGTGGGGGCCATTTTGAGGCCTGGTACAGGCAGGGCCTGGCCATGTGGGTGGGGGTCAAGGGGCCATTTTGAAGCCAGGTAGTGTGCTGTGTGCCATAGGCCTGCACCCAGCCTGCTTTGCTTTCACCCATTATATGCCATGGGGTAGTCAGTGGTGCATGGACCAAGTCTTTCTGTGGTGGTGTCTTGAATTTAAACATAATTTAGGGCATGATGGCATTGTATTGTGGTGATTGTTGTGTGTTTTTTGATTTTTTGGGGTGTTGTTGGGGCCTGGCCATGTGGGTGGGGGCCATTTTGAGGCCTGGTACAGGCAGGGCCTGGCCATGTGGGTGGGGGTCAAGGGGCCATTTTGAAGCCAGGCAGTGTGCTTTGTGCCATAGGCCTGCACCCAGTCTGCCTTGCTTTCACCCATTATGCCCAGGGGTACTCAGTGGTGCATAGACCAAGTCTTTCTGTGAGGTCTCTTGAATTTAAACATCATTTGGGGCATTGGATTGTGGTGATTTGTGTGTGTTTTTCGATTTTTTGGGGTATTGTTGTGGCCTGGCCATGTGGGTGGGGGCCATTTTGAGGCCTGGAACAGGCAGGGCCTGGCCATGAGGGTGGTGGTCAAGGGGCCATTTTGAATCCAGGCAGTGTGCTTTGTACCATAGGCCTGCACCCAGTCTGCCTTGCTTTCACCCATTATGCCCAGGGGTACTCAGTGGTGCATGGACCAAGTCTTTCTGTGGGGTCTCTTGACTTTAAACATCATTTAGGGCATGGATGGCATTGGATTGTGGTGATTTTTGTGTTTTTAGATTTTTTGGGGTGTTGTTGGGGCCTGGCCATGTGGTTGGGGGCCATTTTGAGGCCTGGTACAGGCAGGGCCTGTCCATGTGGGTGGGGGTCAAGGGGCCATTTTGAAGCCAGGCAGGGTGCTTTGTGCCAGAGGCCTGCACCCAGTCTGCCTCCTTACATCCATTTTGCCCAGGGGTACTCAGTGGTGCATGAAACAAGCAACTCTCTCTGTGTGGTCTTTCTTCTATTAATGTAAACATCCATTTTTGATTAGAAATAATTGCACTTCTTTTTATTTTTGGTCTTTCTGTTTTTGGGAGTGTTGTAATAATAATAAATTCCTAGTTGCAAATATTAATTGAAGCACGACATATGCAACATGTATTTAACTGATGTTCCTCTGGCTTCCTTTGCTTTTAGGTGCACAAAGAAGAGAACCACAAATTCTCCTCATCGTTCATCATCAGTGCCAGCAAGAAGTCCTGCTGCGGTGTGTGAAGCACAACGTCATGTGACGTCACGTGTGGCCACAGACAACTCTGCAACTCGTGCAACTGCGGCCTGCTGTTCTGACATCTGAAGAAGATGGGCCCAAAGAAAGGTGGACGTAGCTCCTCTACCAAGAAAGTTGCCAGTGCCACTGCCAGTAAGAAGGAGCAGAAGAAGCAAGTGGCACCACTTACCAAGGAGACTGGTGTGCCCACAGACACTTTTTTGGGGAAGAAAAAAAACTACGCCTGCAGCAGCGGTGTGCGCCGGGGACCAAGCTGGGAGCAGCACCTCAGCTTCATTGGTCTCAGTGCCACCACGCCAAGTTAGGCCCAAGGCCATGAGAGGCAGCCACTTTAATTTCTCAATCACCATTGACCAGTGATGTGAGTGCCGCAGAGGCAGCCACTTTAATTTCTCAATCACCATCGACCAGTGATGTTGGCGTTGACTCATCGCAAGAAAGAAGCATCCAATCATCCAGATTCACACCGAGCCAAAGACGACCCTCAGAGGCACCCTCATCTACAGACCCCCAGGACCACGCACACAATTCAGCGAAGACATCACGGACTTCATCAGCCCACACGCCCTCCC
Organism: Lissotriton helveticus; assembly: GCF_964261635.1. Classification (NCBI taxonomy): domain Eukaryota; kingdom Metazoa; phylum Chordata; class Amphibia; order Caudata; family Salamandridae; genus Lissotriton; species Lissotriton helveticus. The sequence continues at coordinate 772,073,321 of NC_136061.1, read as the reverse complement.
CTCCGCCGACTACATCCTCCTAGGGGACCTCAACTTCCACCTGGAGAACAACAAGGACCGCAACACCGTCACCCTGCTGGACAACCTCGCCAACCTCGGACTCAAGCAAGTGGTCAACACCCCCACCCACTACGCCGGCCACACGCTTGACCCCGTCTTCTCATCCAGCAAGCACATCGTCTTCAGCCACTCCACCGGACTTCACTGGACAGACCACAGCTGCGTCCACTTCAGCTTCAGATAAACCACCACCCGCAACAGGTTCCTCACAGAAGCTGGAGCAAGATCACCACCGACCAGCTCACCACCTCCCTCAGCCAGAACCCACCTGCCAGCACTCCGGACCCCAACGAAGCAGCCCGCAACTTCACGCAGTGGCTGACAGCCTGCGCCGACGACCTCGCACCACTGAAGAACCCTCCCAGCAAACCCAGAAGCAAGAAGGCCCCCTGGTTCACCGACGAACTCAAGGACTACAAGAAGACCTGCCGCACCCTCGAGAAAGCCTGGCTCCTCGACCGGACCACTGACAACATGACCGCCCTCAAACACGCGACCCGCAAGCACCACCAGCTCATCCGCACCACCAAGAAGAAATCACTAAAGGATCGACTGGACAACAACGCCCACGACAGCAAGGAACTCTTCAGCATCGTCAAGGAGTTCTCCAATCCCAGCACCAGCAACAACGACATCACCCCTTCACAAGATCTCTGCGACTCCCTCTCCTCGTTCTTCCACCGCAAGATTGCCGACATCCACAACAGCTTCGGCACACCATCCTCGCACCCAACCGTCAAACCAACGCACCCCACCACGACCCTCCGCACCTGGACCGCAGTGACCACCGAAGACACAGCCCGCACGATGAACACCATCCACTCCGGATCTCCGACTGACCCCTGGCCCCACCACGTCTTCAACAAGGCCGACTCCACCATCGCACCCCAACTCCGAGACGTCATCAACACCTCCTTCGACACCGCCACCTTCCCGGAGAGCTGGAAGCATGCCGAGCTCAGCGCCCTACTGAAGAAACCAACAGCGGACCCCACCGACCTCAAAAACTTCCGCCCCATCTCGCTCCTCCCTTTTCCTGCCAAAGTCATCGAGAAGATCGCCAACAGACAGCTTGCCGCCCTCCTCGAGACGAACGGATCCCTCGACCCCTCGCAGTCTGGTTTCAGAGCCAACCACAGCACCGAGACCGCCCTCATCGCAGCCACCGACGACATCGGGGAAACAGTGGCACTCATCCTCCTGGACCTCTCTGCCGCGTTCGACACTGTCTGCCACCGCACCCTAGTCCAACGCCTCAGCAACACCGGCATCCAAGAGAAGGCATTGAAGTGGATCATCTCGCTCCTCGCTGGAAGAACACAGAGTCCTCCTCCCCCCGTTTCGTTCCGAGGCCACCGAAGTCATCTGCGGCGTCCCGCAAGGATCATCACTCAGCCCCACCCTCTTCAACATCTACATGAGACCTCTCACAGCCATCGCACGCCAACACAACCTCAACATCATCTCCTACGCCGACGACACCCAGCTGATCCTCTCCCTCACCAGAGACCCCGACATCGCCAGAACCAGCCTCCACGAAGGGATGAAAGACGTCGCCGAGTGGATGAAGAACAGCCGCTTGAAACTGAACTCAGACAAGACGGAAGTCCTCATCCTTGGACCATCACCCTCAGCCTGGGACGACTCCTGGTGGCCCCCAGCCCTGGGCACCGCCCCCAAGCCGACAGACCATGCACGCAACCTGGGCTTCATCCTGGACTCCTCTCTCTCGATGACCAGACAAGTCAACGCCGTCTCCTCTTCATGCTTTCACACCCTCCGCATGCTCCGCAAGATCTTCCGATGGATCCCGATCGAAACCAGGAAGACGGTCACCCAGGCCCTCGTCACCAGCCGGCTGGACTACGGAAACACCCTCTACGCCGGAACCACAGCCAAGCTACAGAAAAGACTACAACGCATCCAGAACGCCTCCGCCCGACTCATCCTGAACATCCCTAGACGCAGCCACATCTCCAGCCACCTGAGGAACCTGCACTGGCTCCCCGTCAACAAGAGGATCACGTTCAGGCTCCTCACCCACGCACACAAGTCTCTCCACAACCTGGGCCCCAAGTACCTCAACAACCGCCTGACCTTCCACACGCCCACCCGCCAGCTACGATCCGCTAGCCTTTCCTTCTCCTACCTGGCGGCCAAGACTTGGAACTCCCTCCCCATCCACCTTCGGCTGACCCAGGACCACCTCGCCTTCAGGAGACAACTCAAGCCCTGGCTGTTCGAGCAGTAGCGGCCCCCTTCCCCCAAGTGCCTTGAGACCCTTCAGGGTGAGTAGCGCGCTATACAAGTGTTATGATTGATTGATTGAATCATCGCAGGGTGTAACTCATCTGACGAGTGTTCAACCGCAGCCGCAATGACAACTACAGGTGCAACAAGGAGAGGTGCAAGGAGAGGTGCAAGGAGAGGTGCAAGGAGTGGCGCAAGGAGAGGTGCAAGGAGAGGCGCAAGGAGAGGCGCAAGGAGAGGCGCAAGGAGTGGCGAAAGGAGAGGCGCATGGAGAGGCGCATGGAGAGGCGCAAGTAGAGGCGCATGGAGAGGCACAACTGCCCTCAATGCTTGTTCCTCTAGAAGTAGGCGCACATCAGGAAATCAAGATTCAAGCGGAGGTATCATCCGAGCAAGCCACTCCTCCTGATGAACCATTGTCTTCCAGATCCCCAGCAAGAAAAAGGTCAAGGAGGGCTAGTACAAGTTCTTCAAGGCCCCTTCCTTCTGATGATCTAGATCAAGACTGGAACCCACCATCTGAGAGGGAGGCACGCCATGAGCCCACAAAGGTAGCTAAGCCTAAAAGGAAGGTTCCCGCAAGGCTTCCACTTATGGGTGATGACGACGAACAAGAAGTAGAAGTGGTGTATTCTGCTGCTGATGAACAGTCTGACGATTACGACCCAGTCATCACAGTCGTCACTCCAGCCCCAGCGGGCATGCAGCAGACAGACATGTTTCCCCAATCCCGAATTGCTGCTGAGCGGGATGTGAGCGGCGTGGCACTGGTACCACCACCAACACAGGTAACCACTACACCTACAGCTGCCATATTTTCTCTTCAGAAGGGCCGGTAGGGACCTCCATCCAGCTCGACCTCCGTTACCTCAAGTAGTGGTGCTGCCACGCCCATCCTCCAATTCATCTGGCATTGAAAGTAGCACCTCCACCACCACCACCAGAAATCTCAACTCCCCAGTTTGGGACTTCTTTAGTATTAGCAAAAAGGTGGAAAACCTAGTTGTTTTTTCGATTTGTAAAACTGTAGTTAGTCGGGGTAAGCTTGGTACCAACTATGGTACCGGAGGCCAGAGAGGTCATCTCCAAAAACACCACACTAACCAGTGGGAGGCGCACCTAAGTAAGATCCGGGAAGCCAAAAGTACAACAAATCCAAATGTATCCATTGATATTGCATCTGATGATGATGAGGGACTGATCATGCAGGGGGAGGTGAAGAAGTGACAGACTTTTTTTCTGGTACACACAGTACCCCTGGCAGCAGCACTGCAGTGGTAGCGCCCACACCCTTTACCCCAGCAACATCTATGAGGCACACTAAGAGTCTGGGAGAGACACCAATGCGAAAAAGTACATCAATGAGCCTAACTGGGTTGAAGAAGTCTGGTTCATCATCATCACGTATGAAAACGGTCCAGACCACCATTGAAAGCATGTTTTGGTGGGAGGCGCCATTTGAACGCAACCACCCAACGGCACGTCTTTATAATGCAATGCTGGCTAAAATGTTAGCCCTGGACCTTCTCCCTTTTTCTTTCGTAGAAGGGGTGGGTTTTCTAGAATTTGTGACAACAGTCTGCCCTAAATGGAAGGTTCCTAGACGGTCCTATTTTGCCAGAGTTGCGGTTCCAGCACCACATCAAGATGTGCTGGAGGTCATTGGGGCAGCTTTGCAGAAGAGTGCTGTTCACACTATCCACCTGACAAAAGACATGTGGACCAGTTGCCAAGCCCTTGATTACATGTGCATCACTGCACACTGGGTCTCTTTTGCAGGGGTTAGAGACAAGTTATATGCAGTGTTGACAGTGACACAGTTTTTCAAGCTAGTCGGAAACATGCAACAGTAGCCATGTTTGCCATGGAGAAATCTCATATTGCAGTAAACATTTTGGAGGAGTATATAACAGTAAGGTCTTTGAATGGCTGCATCCGAGAAAGCGCATGATTGGTTATGTTTCCACGGATAATGGCAGTAATATAGTTAGGGCCATGAATGATGGTGGCTAGTTCAGAGTGCCGTGTTTGGCGCACAGTATTAACATTGTTGTTCAAGATTTCTTGAAAAAAGAAAACAAGGTCAGCAAGTTATTGACCATCTGCCGAAGAAGCTGCACACATTTCAGCCATTCTTTTAAGGCCCGGAAGCAGCTGAGGAACATGCAACGTAACCGTAGAGTGCCAGTCAGTGGACTCATCCACGAGGTGGTAACACATTGGAAGTCAACGTTCTACATGCTTGAGCGTCTGTCTGAGCAGTGCCTGGTAATCAATGAGTATGTCTTTGCACTGGGTTCTACTATGAAAGACATGAGGCTAGAGTTCGAGGAATGGGACCTAGTTAAAAGCCTGACAGACCTGATTTGTCCTTTTGAGGTCTTCACGCGTGAAGTCAGCAGGGAGGACTGTACTTTGGGCAAAGCTATCCCATTGTTGCGCTTGCTAGAGCACCAACTGAAGATGGTGTCTTCAATGTTCAAAGGTGATACTGAGAAGCAAGACGCATATCAGTTGGCTGTGAGCTTATTAACCCGCCTAGTTGACAATGTAAGGCTTAAAAAAATACATACAGAACAACATTACATTTGTGCCACTATTCTGGATCCACGGTACAAAAAGGCAGTGCCCAGCAAAGCATTCATTCCTTTTAATGAAGCAGATGTTTCAAAGTACAAACATTGGCTAGCTCTGTCAGCCACTCGGTTCGAAAAAGAGCGGCAGGAAATTGAAGGAACCGGCAGAAGTACTACTGAATCAGTAGGCCATCCGGCGTCAAGGTCCATTTCTGTGGCCAAAGGTAGTCACTTTCCCTCACAGCCGTTACTGACACCAGCAACCGTATCATCATCCTCACCTGCACCAGGCCCAGCCATAAAATTGTCGGAAGCAGATTGGCTAACTCATCAAAGGTTTCCTCGTTCCAGTGTTGATGCAAAGGCCACAGATGGTACACAAAGTGGAGCACCCCTGGAGAACCTTGAGTGGATGGTGCAGGCTTATCTGGATGACCCAATAGAGGTCTTCTTTAATCAGAACCCATTGCTGTATTGGTATGGGAAAAGGGGTCAATGGCCACTGATCACCAACCTGGCTCTTAATTATTTGTCTTGCCCACTCGCAAGCGTGTCTTCTGAACGTGTTTTCAGTGTTGCTTGTGCCATTGTAACTTCAAAAAGGATCCGCCTCTCGCCCAAAAATGTGGAGAGGTTACCAATGATCAAGATGAATCAGCACTTCATACCACCAAATTACAAAATACTTGAATCCACGCAGGAAGAAGAGGACACCGACTTAGGTGACAGAATTTCTTCTCTGTTACTTGACCTACTCCCATCTCAATTCACAGAGTATGAGGATGAGCTCTACTTCCCTGACACCTAGGCCTGAAACTGACATCCTTTTTTTTTCGTCCTGACTCCTTATTCACTTTTACTCCTGTGTGTCTTTCTTTTGCAACTTTTACCACAACAAAACTCCAATCACAACAAATCTATCAGCAGCACTGTCTTCGTCTTATTTCCTTATTGAAGGTGCCACTGTCTGCAATCCTGAAGTTCACAAGTTCACAACTCAGTCATGCTCCTCCAGACTCCCCTTATCCATTTCCCTCAAGGCAGATGGCTGGATTACGCAGAATGAAGAAACTGTCGCTTCGTAGACGAGTCCCCTCAAAAGAAGTGGGACTGGAATTACTGACTATATGCTGATTGCTGACAGTTACTGCTGAAATTGACACAAGAGGCTGCCCTGCTCTGCTCAGTGCGTCTGCCTGAACATTCTGCACACCTGGCAGATGGGTAGCCGTTATCGTCAGTCCTCGAGCCAGAAGCCAGCGCCAGATCGCCTGCGCCTCCTGCGACAGGGTGCGTGACCTCGATCCTCCCTGCTTGTTGAGGTAATACATCGTGGTCGTATTGTCCGTCTGCACAAGTAGAGAGTCGGTCTGGAAGGACGGATGAAAGGCCTTCAGCGCCAAGTGTCCAGGAAATTGATGTGGTACGTGGACTCCATCGGGGACCACGTCCCTTGAATCTGTAGGTCTCCGGAATGCGCTCCCCAGCCCTGGAGAGAAGCATCCGTCACGATAACCTGAGTGGGAATGTCCTTGTGGAAGGGAACCCCTCTGAGGAGATTCTCCGCTGAACACCACCACTTCAGAGACTGAAGAGCATGCAGAGATAGACGTATCTTGTCGTCACAAGATCCTCTCCTCTGATCCTCCAAGCACTCTTGCAACGGTCTCATGTACAGCCGTGCATGTGGCGTCAGGAAGATACAGGAGGCCATCGATCCCAGTAGAGAAGACACCGTCCTCACTGTCGTGGATGGAGCGGTCATGAGAGCCCGAGCCTTCCGAAGCAGTGATAAGCGTCGCTCCTCCGAAGGAGACACGCTTGCTGACAGCGTATCGATGGAGGCTCCCAAGTACTGAATGCACTGGACTGGAGTCGGAACCGACTTGGACATGTTGATGTGCAACCCCAGCTTGTTCAAAAGAACGCACGTCTTCTGGAAGTGTGCTTGCGCTTCCGTGAAGGAGGAGGCCTTGATCAACCAGTCGTCCAGGTACGGGTAGACAAACACCTTGTTCTTCCTTAGGTGTGCTGCTACCACCGCCATGCACTTTGAGAATGTTCTCGGCGCAGACTTCAGTCCGAATGGCAGCACTGTGTATTGATAGTGATTGGCGCCGACTTGGAACCGCAGGAACTTCCTGTGTTTGTGTGCAATGGGCACATGGAAGTAAGCATCCTGGAGGTCGATGGCACACAGCCAGTCCCCCCGTTGCAGCTGAGGATAAATCTGATGCAACGACAGCATGCAAAACTTTTCCCTGCGAATCCACTTGTTTGCCTGTCGCAAATCCAGAATGGGCCTGAACTCGTTCTTGTCCTTTTTTCGAACCAGAAAAAAACGGGAGTACAGGCCTCTTCCTCTTTGAGACAGAGGTACGACTTCGATCGCCCTTTTCCTTAACAGGATATCGGCCTCCGCCTGGAGCTCGCGCAGCTGATACTGCGAGCCGACCGGAGGGATCGATGGAGGAGGGCTGGTGAACCGAAGACTGTATCCATTGCAAACAATATTCAGCACCCACTTGTCCTGAGTAATTTTTCTCCACTCTGCCAGAAAAGATTGAATGCTTCCCCCCACCGGAGCGTGTAACAGTTGTCGGGGAAGTAAGTGCTCAGGGCCTAGACCCGGCCTGGCCCTTAGTCGCTGGTGCCGACTGATGGCCGCCTCTGCCCCTCTGGCGTTTCTGGAATGGTCTTCTGAACTGCTGCTGTTGTTGTTGCTGCTGTTGTCCAGAAGACTGGCCACGCCCCCTGCCTTGTCCACGGAACCGGCGCTGGAACGGACGGTACCTCTTCTTGGTCTCCTTGGGCTTCTCCAAACCCACCGCTGTGAGAGTTTCAGCTTCCGCCTTCATGCGGGCCATTTCGTCATCAGCGTGCTTCCCGAACAGGGTTTCGCCAGAGAATGGCAGATTGGCAACCCTCTGCTGAGCGTCCGGTTTCAGAGACGTAAGGCGGAGCCATGCATGTCGTCGCTGGTTTATTCCGTGGCAGAAACCATGCGCCGCCAGAAGAGAAGAGTCGGCTGCAGCGCTGATGACTTGATTCGCCACCAACATTCCTTCGTTAAGCACCTCCTGGAAATCTTCACGCTTGTCCCGCGGAAGGAGCTCCGCAAATTGTTGAAGGGATTCCCAGAGGGCTCTGTCATACCGACCCTGCAAGGCAGTGGCACTAGCTGCTTTCATTGAGGTCGCCGAGGTCCCACAAACTCTTCTCCCAGATGAATCCAACCACCTAGATTCCTTATCTGGTGGAACTGTGGAGGAAGGCGTGGTGGCATGCTGTTTGCGCGCCGCCGTCACAATCACCGAGTCTGGAGGGGGCTCCAGCTGAGAAAGGCCGGGTCCGAGTCCGGAGACCGGTACTTCTTCTGCAGTCTGGAAGGCGCCGCCTTCGTCAGTGCTGGAGTGAGGAAAAGATCCAGGGCCGGTTATTCCAGGCCCGGCACCAGTGGTAGTAACGGCCTAGAAAAATGCTTTTGATGGAGCGTCTCGAAGATGACCGAAGTCTTTGGAGTGGGCACCGTCAAAGTAATGCCCAATTTCGCCGCACCCCGTAACAGCACGTCCTGGAAGGACACCAGATCGTCGACCGGTGAAACCCTCGTGTCCGGCGAATCTGACAAGGTCGGGGAGTAGTCCCTGGTCCCAGACGACCGGGTCCGTGAACGAGACCTGTGTCTCCTGTGGCGCCGTCTAGATCGTGTAGAAGATCTGTGACGCGAACATTCCCTTCTCCTGGAGCGGGAGCGCGATCTCCCAGCACGTGGGCGCTCCACCGGTTTCCGTGGAGGCGTCTTCCGTGACCTGTCCTGGGGCTTCGGGGTAGGCGTACCCTTAGGAGGTGTCGGAAGCAGAGGCAGCGACACCGACCTCGGCGGCCTATGAGGAGGGACCGGCGGTGTAGGCTGCCCCGCAGGAGATGGGGGAGGCAGGGAGGGGAGAGGCGGCTTAGCCGGAGGAGCCTCCTTCGGTAGAGGAGGAGGGGTCACAGGCCTTGGTGGCGTATATACCACCGAGTACACCGTGCCCGATGACTTCTTCGAGGGAGGGGCCTGTGATCCAGACCCTCCAGAGCGTGAGCGACGCCTCCGACGTCCTCCACCAGATCCAGCGTGACTTTTGGCGCCAGAATCCCTCCTGCGCCTCTTAGAGGAGGTTGAGATCCTCGGTGACGCTGATCTCTTCCTGCTTGACGTCGAGCGTCGTTTTTCAGGCGTGGAACGGTGATCCCTCGACTCTGGCGTCGAACGCCGTCTCCTCGACGTCGAGTGTTTCTTCCTCGACGACGAACGTCGCCCCTTCGACGACGAGCGGTCAGACCTCGACGGCGAGCGCCGACTCTTTCTCCTCGACGACCGCTTCCTCGCGGTCCTTGACGCCGATGATCCCCTCGACGTCGAACTGGTCGACGGCGAACGGCGGTGTCGCTTCGACGGCGAGCGCCGGTGTCTTCGTCGACGGCGATGCCTCGACTTCGACGACGTCGACGATGCCTTCGGCGGTGACTTCGACGGCGGCCTAGCCAGGCCTCTCGACGTCGATCTTCCACGCTGTCTCGACCCGGAGCCCCGGGGAGAAGGGGAACACACCGTCGTCATCCCTCTCGACGTCGTCGTCGATGCTATCGACGTCGACAGAGACCGGGACCTTTTGCTGGTCTTCCTGCCTCTGGGGAGCCCCCCAGAGGCCTGAGCAGGGGCAGAGGGAGCCTTCCCAGCCTGCCCAGACCCACCTGCAGCCTGCAGTCACCTCTCTTCCAGGCCTTGGAGCCTAATCTTCTGTCTTTCCCTCAGGGTCCTCGTAGAAAAGGTCTGGCAGATGTCACAATCTTCAGGGACATGATCATCAGGGAGGCAAAGAATGCAGACGTCGTGGGAGTCAGTCTTGGCCTTCTTCCTTCCACATGCTGGGCACTTGTCGAATAAAGCAGGCATTTTAGAGCCCTAAAAGCCTGAACAAACACACAGAAGTGAAAAGGAAACACCAAGAATCAAATGAGAACACTTTTAAATCCAAAAAGTGTAAAAAAAATCCAATAAACCCTTGAAAAAGGGAGAGCTCAATGCACAGGGTCCTGTAAGCAGGACCCGGAAAAAAGAACTGAAAGTGAGAGGGACCTGCTATGCATTCTGGGATACTGGGAGAAGTGCTGGAAAGTTCTCTTAAAGGCACAGTATCCTATTTAAGCCACATAATGTCAGCCTATGGGGCTTGTCTGTCCATGCCTTCCTCTCTATCATTTCTGAGGGTGTTTGCTGTTAAAGCAAGGGAAATCTGGACAGGCTTTGCTGTTTGTGGATTTTTTGGTGGAATTTTCTAGTTGAAGTACTGGACAGTGTAGCCTGTGGATATAGGCTGCATTATTTGTCTTTAAATGTTCTCTTAAGTGTCTTTGCAGTTCTGCAATTTTCTGACAACTTAAGAGATTATTTTTGATTGCCGGGGTCCACGCACATGGGCGGGACTATTCACTAGATTATGACTATACACAGAGATCCCCTACTACAGAAATGAATCATCACATGTCTTCTGTTATTATTTAATCTTTTACACACTAAATGGAACTCAAGTCTACTCTGTTTTTTTTTACCTTGTTTAATTCAAATTCTACTTCTATTGCAGGGTAAGCATGGGTGTAAAATCCGTTCCGCTCGCGGAATTTGCGAATTTTTGACAAATTCGCGTACTGCGAATCACGCATATTTGGCAAAAAATTCGCAATTCGCAAGCTTGCGGATTTTTTTGCTTGGTCGCAAGACTTTTTGTCCGCGAGCATGCAAAAACGGACGCGGACACGCAATTGCACAACGCGAGCATGTAACTAGCCCATGTACGACCGCATGGATAACCTCGCGGTAGCCGCGCTGAAAAAATCCAGCGAACACGCAAACAACCCCGCGAACACACAAAAAGCCCCGCGAACACGCAACAAGCCCTGCGAACACTCCAAAAAAATGAAATTCTCAAATTCGCAGATTTCGCGGACCGCGAATTCGCTTTCGCACTAATTCGCGTACCGCAAATTCGCAAATTTCGCCCATACTTACTGCAGGGGCCACTACGTTGCATTTTTTAATATGCAAAATGCCCTTGGACTCACTGTGTGTGTAGACTGTGACTGCATGAACAACATTGAGTTTGCCAATATAGCATGATGATGAGGAGTCTTGATGATCAAAGTTACATAATATATTTTTTCTTTACAGTCACTTACTGGGATGGATGGATCATCATTGTCGGTTTACAGAAGATTATGGCCATTTCGTGAGTGGCAAACAGGTAAACCAGTCAACAACAACTACAGCAGAACTACATGTCTGTCTAGTCATGGTATGGAGTGGTCAAGCCAGTGTAGTGTTGTTATGCCAGAGTCCAGACAGCAGTTCATATAAAATTGCGGCTATGTGGCTTGCTGCATACAATTAGATATGCTTTGTCTGTCTGTGTCAAAGAGGTATGCTACATCAGGTTGCTTCACTCAGTGGTGCCTGCCTTGACCGTCTGCATGGCCCTGGCCTGCTGTGTGCTAATTACTATCCTTGAAAATGAGACTCAGAGTACGCACTTTAGAAATGATGCTTGTATGTAATACTGTCGCCTCTGAAACTCAAAGTGTTATTTTTGCACTACACACTGTACCTTATATTTTTTTCTCTGTGGTGTTTTAATATCACTTCCTGTTTTTCCATCAACAATTACAGGCCAGCTTTTACCCTGTGCGATGGGAAAAACGATTTAACTCAGGCTTACCATTAGCGATCCGCAATTCCGCATCCGCCAGGCAGGCAGTGGACAGTGTGTCTGGTCACCAAGATTGATCGACGGAGCGTCAGATGGAATGGAGGAGTACCGCAAAGAAGAGGAGTGGCTGGATGCATGCAACTTCCAAAATTGAACGGGACAACTACAACATACAGTTACAGTATCTTCTTCACTTCTCCTTATCTTTTAAATAATGTTATTGTTGTGAACTTCTATGAGTGTGACTCTGTGCATTTATTTGCTATCTGCTTCAAATTCATCCCTCCAGCTATTTGATAAGTTTCTTTGCTATTTTTAAAACTAATTTAATGTACTACTAAGTGTTTATTCTCTCTGAACAGTAAAAACGCGTATGCTATGTTTAAGTTGAAAATAAATAATTATTTACACCCTAACAAAAATAAAGTATCCCAGAAGACTCGACCCACCCCCTCCCTAACCCCAACCAATGTCCATGAAATGTCCCGAAGAAAAGTTCCAAAACCCAACGCCCAATTCCCCCCCCCCCAAAAAGTATTTTAAAAAGGGGCAAGGGACAGTCTCTCCTCTACTTCCGACGGCGGTGTCCTATGGCCAGGTGGTCATGATGCTCTCTGCGGAGCAGGGTTTTCAGCCTCGCCACCTCCTGCTCAAGGTTGGACACCCTGAGGGTCAAGCGGTGCAGACGAGCCTTGCACCTGTTGTGGGGGGCAGCTGATTTTTTTGCTGATTGGCAGTGGCGGGTGGTTGCGGGACCACGGCTCCGTAGCGCTGAAGGCTTGCGCTGACTGGATGACCCAGGGTGGGCGAAGGAGGATGCAGCTGTCGTGGATGTTGATTGCGACTGCGTGTCCGCCTCCTCCTGGGCCACCAGCCGACGATATTTGGCGACAATTGCCTCCAGTTTCCGTTGCCGGGCCCGTCTAGCCAACTCCTTCCGTGTTAGTTTGGAAGGAGCATCTATATGAAGAAAGAAAAACATACTGTAACCAATGCTCTTTAAGATTAACACAAAATAATTCAGCAGAAAGTTGTGTCACAGTAGTACTAGCTACTTGCAAGCACAGTACATAACATTTGTGGCACGTATCTATCTAATCTCCCACTTCGTCGCCCTCTGCTCTAACAATAGTGGGAGTTTCAGGAATTCTACTAGCGCTATATGGACTCACTACATTAGACTTAGACAGTACACCAGTCTTCTTCTTCTCTCTTGTTTAGCGAAATTGGTACGTAAACTTGTGGAAGTGGTATAATGCCAGCGCAGTCAACTTGCACCCGAAAAAAAACAGACGCAAGCCATGATGACACAGACTTGCGTTACTGTTACCGGTCCAGTACATGTAGGTGGTGAAGCTCTTACTTTTCTATTACGGGTGGCACTGGCCATAATCTGTTACAAGGGCTACTGCTTAATTAATTTAACTTTCACCCTGCCCTGCCCCTGACTACTACAAAAGGAAAATGAAGAAGATAATATGATCATCTATCTCTTCACAGGATATTTGCTTACACATGGGATGACATTTAGGTGCTTTGTTTTTGATTGAGTGAACACCGATAGGCCACACATGAATGACAGAGTTGTAAAAATATTATTAACAGAGGTAGTGAGAGAGTGGTCACCGTAATCGCCGGATATATGCTGTGCTTGCAAACTACTGTTACTAGTCATGGTAGTATTCTGAAAAAATACAACTTCTACTTTCCTCGGCTTTCCTACTCTGGCACGGACGTGCGGTGTTACATGCTCTTCAAAGTAACACTCTTCATCCAGTGACCGTCTACTCTGTCTACATACACCTATGCTAACTATGAGGAAGATACCATCCAGGCAGGCAGGCATCCATCCATTCAAAGTAAATGTCAATCATTCTTCTTAATGTCTGACTCTCAACTGGACAAACCTTACTTTTTCTCACCGAAAAACAACCTTTTGCTTTTTTTTGTAGGTGCTTTACTTGCATTTGAATTTGAACCAAGGGATATATTGCGCACACATACAGTTTCTGTTTCACCCACCCAGGCAGTCCTCTTTTCTTTCTCCTTCCACCCATCCTTGCTTCAGCCTTCAACCGGCAATGCATCAGACCATGCATCAGTTTCTCAGCCACCTCGGGCAGCATTCAAAAACAAGTATCATTCTTTGCCAGTCATTAATTTTCACTCGCTCGTCCTTCCTTACACCCTTCTTTCCCTTTTCGTTCATCCCATCCATCAAGTTCATCTCTGATCTGACTTGGCTTCTCGATAAAACTTTCACAGCTGAGTTGAAGTCAAATTTAGAGGAGGCCATTGGTTACTCGTCAACTCCCGCCGCTATTGCTAATGAGAAGTCAAGGGTGACTGTCTTCTACCTGGTTGACAAAAACTTAGTTCTAAATTTTTAAGTCTTCTTAACAGTAAAGTGTACTGGTACTGTACAACATATACACCCCTGCAGAGAGCCCACTCTGCAATCTCAATAAGTAAGGAATATAATAGCTTACCAATGCCTGCCACTACCGTGGCATCCCCCACAGCAGTTCCTGCTGGCTGTGGCACCGCATCAGACCCTGGAGTGCCCACCTCCTCGCTGGCCCCAGCACTGGTGGTTGGCTGTGCCGATGGTGTTACGCCTAGAAAAAACATTTAATATTTTTAGATGCCATATACACCACTCCCTATTTTGTCTAGGAATGAAAAAAGTTACTAGTATTACATAAACAAATTTAATAATTTGTGACTCTCCAGTCTAAACTAAAAATGTCCCTTTCTTCAGGGAAGAGTGTTTTTATTTATGCTTAGCCATAACATGTGATGCTACACTTTTTGACACAACTGATGAATGCTTGCTTTTTAACACGCACTATTTTTCTCATAACAGACAGAAGCTTCCCTTCTATGAACAAGAGCAAGATCATCATCATTTCTTAGTCGGAGTCGTCAACGATTCATCCCCACCAAGACTTTAAGTTCCAACCAGGTGAGGGCTCTTCCACAATTAATGTGTGAAATCAGCCACTTTTCAGTCATTCTCTGTTTGTTATATGACATTGATTTTAATAAATGTTTTTATGTAATGCACAATTGAAATTTTTACAGAGTACACACAGAGCTACTTGTTTTACTTTTAATACAGCTTTAAAACTTACATAGACTCTGTGGTTTTTGGTCATGAGTGAGTGAGCGAAAGGGTTTGCAATTTGCACGCATGAGTCCATGACTCTGAGTGGTCGGGACTCTGACTCCACAATCTTATGTTCTCTGGGTTGTATAATCATTGGGTATCATCGCTGCATTCGGGAGCAAAATAATTACTCTCTGACACACTAGCTAGTCACTATGGAGATTGGGGGTTCAACTTCTGGTATGACTGAGGTATGTGGAAAGTCTAACTGCGCCTATTATAATTTATAAGCAATGCCCTATTTCTTGTCCATAGTTCTGTATGTGCAGAATAGTCCCTGCAACAGTAGTTGTATGTCCTCCTATCCAATCAAAAAGTAAACTAGTAACTTATTCTTGGTGGCCATTGACATTTTATTGTTGGGATTTGTCAAAGCATAAATATTTAGAAGACTTCAATAGACATTATGGACAACCTAGACGACTGCACTCAGTGCACTCAGTGCCTAGAGCTATATTGCAGAATAGGAGTTTTGTTTAACACCTTTTGTCAACTGTGCAAGCTTAGCTAGCTACACAGACAGACTAATAATAATCTAGTAGTAGCACAGAGAGTCATAGTAGAGGCAGGATAAGAATTGAGAAACAGTCTACAAGAAGATCAAAGACGATTTAGGAAAAAATAGAATTATGAGGAACATTTGGAATAAATAGGTGCTGTAAAAGATAGGGAAGTATAATTAATAACATTAACAGGAAAACTTACTAGGGCCAGCAAAGGAGCCCTCGGCGGACCTATCCTGGCCTTCCTGTTGTTGTTCCTGCTCCGTCGGCGCCGCTACCTCCTCCTCTGTCCTCTTGCCCCTGGGGGAAGCTGATGCACAACATGAAAGAAAGACACAAACATGGATGATTGTTGTCAACCTAATCAAACATTTAAAAAAAACAATAACAAATTATTTCAGGGAAATAGACAACAATTGCTTTATTGACCTATCTAATGTGGTCTACTAGGATATTAGTACTGCTGGATTCGCGGACCCTCTACTTGGAAAGTTGTGTAACTCACTAAACCAACTACAAAAAGGTTCTACTAGGACTGGCAGGCAGCACTCCGCAGCACGCGAAGTGACAGACACAGTCCGTCATGATTGCAGACTACTAAAAAGTTTCATACTAAATACCGAGTCATAATATACTCAAACTATCAATCCACCACCACTATCTCTTGGCAGGAGTACAAAGGAAAGACTGGACTTGAGTATCTAGTGTCTAGCATTACGCAGTTCTGTAAAGTACTCACTCATACATATTCACTCAGGCCAAATGAGCACAAAATTGAAAACAAGTAAGCAGAGTAGCACCGTAAGTGAGCAGGGGAGCACCTGCAATCACAGAAGCTTTTGAAACATAATTTACCTGTAATGTAATCGGCAGCATTCTTGCTCTTCCGAAAAAACTAATTGCAATATCACACAGAGCAGGAGAAAACAAAGTAGTGATTAAATACTAGCTACTACTACTCACCAAGGCCTAGGATCTCGACTCCAAGCAGGTTGAGCAGGTCTTGCTCCCGGTCCAGGATGTCGGACCACCGGTGCGTCACCTGGTTGTAGGTGCGCCGGCCCTTAGACTCCCGATACATGCCCGGCACACCTTCCCCGATAGCTGGCGATGCTCCCGAAGCCCATACCCGACACCGGGCCTGCCGTGACGATCTTGGGGAGGTGGCGCTGGACGAAGAAAACCAGTGCGGCCACCTCCACCGCGCTGAAGATCTCCTGGGCTACTACTGCCTCCCCCGTAAGCCCCCGCAAGGGAGCCGGGTACGGGGTGCGGGACTCTTCCCCTTCATGTTCTTCCCAGCTTCTTTTGCCATGGTCCTGGGCAGGAAAGGAAAATAAAATAGGAAAGAAAGAATAGGGAAAAAGTAAGTAAAAGAAAAGAGTTAAAAAAAGTAGTTTTAAGTAACCAAAAGTAGAAAAAAACACAAAATATAGATGTACAAAAATAATGAGATAGGTAATGAGTAAAAAAAAGTTGAAAAAAGTAAAAAAAAAACAAAGGATTGCAAAGATTAAGGGAGGATTGAAAAAGCATGTCCAGAACCATAGCAATGAATGAAAAACAAGATGGTCACGCCCACTGCGACCACGTGGGTACGTTAGCACGATATTTCCCCCGCAAGCATGCAAAAACGCACGCAAACACGTAATTGCGCCCCGCACGTAGGAAACGCCCAACGCGAGCATGCAACTAGCGCCCGGAAACACGCAACGCGAACACTGAAAACATGTACGACCCCATGGGTAACTTAGCGGTCGCTGCGCTGAAAAAAAACCCGCGAACACGAAAAGCGCCCCGAGAACACGCAAAAATAAATTTTCACAAATTCGCGGAATTCGCGTACCGCGAATTCACAAATTTCACCAATACTTAATCATATAGTGTAGGTTAAATGAAAAAGAACCACTGAGTGTAGTTATAAACAATATGTATTTATAATAGACACTCACTAACATAATGTAATATCTCCTAATTGGAGATATAATCACAATACACACAATACTTCAGTAATAGAACAAGTAAGTAGCACAAATACATAGCGGTCTCCAGGGGGAGACCGGGGAGACCAAACAATATACCAATAAAGTGGAATGCGAACCACAACAAAAGTCGAGACTGGACCTAGAAGATTTAGAAAGGCCGGGGACCCAAGGAACCACCCAAGATAAGTACCCAGGAACCCCATGGAGGCCGAGTGGGAACTGGACTGCATGCTAAAAAAAAATCAATGGGAAAGTTGTGGTTGCAATATTAAAGAGGAAGCACCCTTCCCTGAGGACCCTGAAGAAACCCAGTTGAAGAGGTAAGGTTGGAGAGTCACCCCACCTGTGGATACCCCAGGAACCAGGATACATACATTAGAGAAGCCAGGTGCACAGGTGTCCAGTGACGGAAACCGCTGTAGACCACAATGGAGGACTTCAGTGAAGATGCCGCTGGCAAAGAAGGTGAAACTGTCTGGTGGGATCCAATGGTGGATTCTTGAAGAGGAGTACCTGCAAGCAGAGGGGACAGAGTTTATGCCACTTGGAAGTGACCAGGAGGCGCAGAAGACCAATGACCACCGATGAAAGGAGTTGCAGAAGAATTGACGGTGACCTTGTGGCTGCAGCTGTGGGAACCAGGCAGTACTGTGGATTACCAGGAGCTGTTCACGTGCTGTCTCACATTGGAAGTCAAGATCCAGAGGGGTGGAGGGGGGTTGGTGTCCGACAGGAGAACCAACAAGCCTTGGTAGCAGCAACAGATGAGGAAAGCAAAGAAGGTGCAGTGTCGGGACCAGCAGAGCTGGCTCGAGCAATCAGGTGAGCCAACTGGAGCCAAAGAAGACCCTCAAGAGGACCCACAGGTTGAAGGCACAGGAGTCGCAAGAGGCCTTGAGCAGTTCACCAAGAAGACAGGCCCACGGTGGAGAGGATGTGGTGAGGATGAAGATCTTGGTAGCAGGAGATGCTGGAGCTTCATGGAGCCGGAAGATTTTTGGAGAACAGAGTCAACAAGCCTTGGCAACGGCAAGTCAACGCAGGACACAGGGGTACTGCTCCAGTGGTTCCAACGAGGGATACTGACTTCAAACTAGCTGTGAAGAAAGAGGTCTCAAGGGAGTTGCAGTACCACCACCTGTGTTGCTGAACCTTTCGGAGTCTGTTGGAGCTCAAGCGCAGCAGACCGGTCAGCTTTGTTTCGGTGCCTGCAGATGCAGGGGAGTGACTCCTTCACTCCAAGGGAGATTCCTTCAGGATGACGAGACAAGGAGCAGCAGGAATCTTTCAGATGCAGTCTCGGTTCCCGAAGCAAAATCCAAAGTTCCCAGGCGGTTGAAGATGAAGTGGTTTCAGATCTGAATCTTGTCCCACAATTAATTTGAAGAGCCAGCCATAGGTACGCCTTTACGTACCCTAAGAAAAGGGTTGGGACGATTCAGGTATCCTTCCCAGTGGAGGGGCTGGACAGAGGGGAGGATACTCCCATGTCCTTTGTCCAGTTTCGCGCCAGAGTGGAAGCCAACCACTCCCTGAACTTGTTCCAAAAGGAGTATGAAAGGAGGGCACCAAAGCAGTCTAGTCGCGCTGACAAGCGTTGACCACCCCAGCCCAATACACTGAGTCCTGTCTGGGAGGTGGTCACACCTCACTGTGACAGGAAACCAATTGTCCTACATGCCTCTGCTCAAGCCTGGCTCAGCAGCAGGAGGGTAGACCCGTCTCTGTGGGTGGCAGCAGCACTAACTTGCTGTTAGACCCTGAAAGGCTAGTACCGGGAAAAAAGGGGGGGGCTCCCTAGGGGAGCCCCACAGTACATGGGATCCAACACTGGAATCGGTGTTGGGGTAGGATTCCAACACGTTTGATACCAAAGATGACCTGTTTCGGTGCAGCCAATATACAGTTAGACATCCTGTATTTCACTTGATGTCCACAATATGTATAAAATGGCTGACCGCACTTACAAAGCCTGGAAAATCTACTACTGGGTTTGTAGGGGGAGTCCTGCTCATGCAGGGCACCCTCAAGCTTAGAACTAAGCACTCTGACTTCAGGACTGAAAAGCCTACCTTAGGGGTGACTTATAGGTTTTAAGTGCAGTGACCTCAGATATAAGGACATTTATATCTGTGGTGAGTGGTGCTAGCACCAGCTCACACAGGTTGCAATGGCAGGCCTCTAGTCACCATTTGAGTGGTCTCTCATGGGTGGCATAATGCATGCTGCAGCCCATGGAAGACCTCTGGTGTTCCTATGCCCTGGGTACCTTAGGACCATATACGAGGGACTTATAAGGGTACACCAGTAGCCAATTAGGAAGGTCTCAAAGTACTTAACAAGTCCAATTTAGGGAGAGAGCACAGTGACTGGGGGTCCTGATTAGCAATATCCCACTCAGACTAGTCAGAAAAACAGAGTGACACCAGAAAAAAGTGGAGGTAACCATGAAGGCGGTTTCTACTTTTCTACAGGCATCAAAACTATACTGTTACCATCTGCTTCCTCAAGCTGCGATGCAGCCCTGAGGAGGAAAGCACTGTTCATCGCGCACAGAAAAAGAAGGGAAACAAACTCAAAAATCGCTAAACACATACCCAATGCAAGAATGCGGACTATGAATTAATAATCTCCCTTCATTGGTGGGGTCAAACAGGTACTCAATTTTGACCACCTGTGACAAAAAATATAAAGTAAACATGTAAAGTGAAAAACGTCAACAGGGCTGAATTCATTAACAAACGAAATAAGAGCACTTTGAATTGTTTTAGAGATCAAGTTAAGCCCACCTACAACACGGCTTGAAAACAAAAAGGGGAGAGGATGAACTAAGGGAAGCACAATAGGGAGACAGCTTGAAAACACATGCACTCTTGTGGAGTGCCTAAGCAAAAAGAAAAGAGTAATGCCCTAAAAGTGAGCAGCAGAAGCACACAAGTAGGCTATGCTCCAGGGGCAAGACAGACACAAGATGGACAAGGCAAGCCAATGAATTAAAGGCAAGCAAAAGAGACCGACAATAAAGCTAAACAATGGTAAGCAATGGGCAAGCAAGCCCTTAAATTTTCTTGGTAATCCCTCAATATGTCTTTTCCAACAAGAGTATGTCCCACAATATGTCTTTTATGGCCACAGATGACATTTGAATCATCCTGCACGGAGGAGAGACAGCAGACCTCATTCTGTCGACCTCTCTGCAGTCTTTGACATTGTTTTTGATAACACCCTCATCAGAAAACTCCACAAGATTGGCAACAAGGATCTGCTCTCAAATGGAACTGGTCCTTTCTCACAGGAAGAATCCAAAAAGTCAGGCAGCCACCCTTCACATCAGAGACCAAGAAACAGATATGCAGAGTCTCCGAGGGATTATCCCTCAGCCCCACCTGTTTCCACTTATACATGATACCACTCACCAACATCATCCAATCACAGGACATCATCGTCATCTCCTAAGCTGACAATACCTGTAGCAAAGTGAGTTTATGGTGCAGTAACCCCCACCCCCCACCTTTTGCCAGATTTCTGATGCACTTTGACTTGATGTGCCCTATGTCACCGCCAATATGGTTCCCAGAGCATGTGTTCTTTCCCAAAACTGTACCCTTGTGCCCCCAATCGGCACCTCTCTGGCCTCATGTAAGCCTTTTGTAAAAGCTAACATGGGTACCAACGGCACTATGACCAGGGAAGGCCTCTAAAGGCTGCCGCACATATTGTGCTACCCTTAGAGGTCCTGTACCTTAACACACACACTGCCATTGCAGGCCGCGTTTGTTTGGTACAGAGAAATGTGAAGAATCGACAAGGCAACTGCCTATGGTATAGGTAAGACACCCCTCTAGCTGGGTGCACTATAGCACGGGTGAAAATACAGTTGCATGTCCACTGTACCCCTACAGAGTCTACGTCCATTCTTAGACATTGTAAGTGCAACTAAGCCATGAAGAGTATATGGTCTAGGATTTTCTTATTACGCACTCCACAGCACCATAATGGTTTCACTGAATTATGGAAAGTTTGGTAGGAAACTTCTCAGCATAATAAACCCACACTGATGCCAGAGTGGGATTTATTATACAATGCACTCAGAGGGCATCTTAGAGATGCTCCCTGAAAAACAACCAGCCTCTGGTGGGTCCCTGACTGGTAAACACCAGCCAGCCACCACGAGACAAGTGGGGAGGGAGCTTTCGCTCCCTGAACCCAGAAACAAAGCTTTTCCTGGGTGGAGGTGTTCATCCCAGGTCAGGAAGTGCCACCTGTGGCAGGGGAGCTTCAAAGGTCTTGCCGCCTTTGCAACACAACCCCCTGCCTCTTCTAGTATCAGGAGCAGGCCCCCTTCCTGTCTCACCCTCTTTTCGGCCCATTGGCTACTGCCTCAAGACCCCTTTAGTGCACCTAAATTTAGTATTTAGGGGTATCAGGAACCTTACCTCCTCAGATTCGAGGATGAAGGACTGAAGAGCCGTGCTGACCCAGGAAGAAGAGGATACCAGCTGCTTTGGCCCTAGCTCTACCGGACTGTCCAGACTCCGACCTGTCTATAGCGAAGAAAACTGCGTCTCCCACAGCCAGCAGCCCTCCAGAGCCTGGAGGACTTGGCCTGCACTCCCCTTATGAACTATGTCTCCCATGAGCACCGGATTTGCTCAAATCAAAGACTCCTGGACCAGAACCCGGATTGCAACGGTCCCCTGGTCCTGCACCACTCTGCAACCGGCCGCCATGGCCCGAGCCAGAGTGGCCCTACACCCCAAAGAGGTCTCCCCAGCAATTGTGGCCTAGGATCTAGTTACCCCGGACCTCCCAGAAGCTTTGAGATGATACCGGCAGCCTCAATCTGAAAGACCCCCCTCGGAATGCGACAAAAGGAGGTAAGACGACCACAACATCGACTGAAGCGGTCTGAAGAGTCAGACAACGACCCTAGGTGGTCAGAAGAATCCATCTCCAATAGGCCTTCACCGAACTTCGGTGACCCCCCTGACGGTATTTAAGCATCCCTCAAGATCCTAGCTTACCTCTCCAGCCAGTGGTCACCTTCAGGAAGTCTCCCTGCCCGAGCCTGCAGATTGTTTTCCAAAACACAGACCTTCATTGGTATCCATTGGGTCCCCAACGTGGCCTTGGCACTCTGCACCCGGCTGCTCCTGTGCAACTCCTGTGCTGATTGTTGGCCCCTGCAGTGCTGATCTTAACCCCAGGAGCTGTGCTCCCACACCTGAGTGCCTGCTGGTCAGCAGTACCTAAGCAAAGGCCCCCCAGCCATTAGTTAACATTGGGCTCCTGCACTCTGCACCAGGCCGCCCCAGTGCCACTGGTGGTGCAACTTGAGTGCCCTCCAAGACCTTAGGGATCCTTGGTCCTAACCCTCAACACTCACCCTTGTAAGTCGAGTACTTGCGTTCCAAACCGATAACCATTTTCTTCCCATAGAAACCCATTTAAGGAGATTTGTTCCTAAAAAGTGACTCAGTGTTGAACTGTATTGTATGCAGAGAGAAGTAATTCTATTGCAAAGTATAACAAAAGTAATTATTAAACAGAAGTATACTTTTTTTATACTTACCTAATTGGGCTGGATTCTGTCTCTGAGTGTGTGTATCAGCCCTTGATTGAGGGAATACAATAAATGCTTAACACACCCTCTTGATAAGCCGAACTGCTCATCCACACTACCACAAAGGGAGCTGTTGGTACTTACCTAATTTAGCCTCTGCTGTACCTCTGGGAACTCCCTGGACTCTGTGCACACTATGGGCCCGATTCACAGAACTAACTTAAGACAAAATCCTAAACCTACTACCATTTTGGTATTCACAGAAGGCACTTACTCATTTTGGTATTCATAGAAGTTTGGAGTCCTAACTTTAGGACTCCTAAATGCCTTCTGTGAATACCGAAAGTCTTAAAGTTAGGATTTTTCTCAGTTTTGGAGTATTAAAGTTAGGACTCCTAAATTTACTACTCCTAAACTGAGATCATGAACAACACTATCTTTATCCCGTGTTCATTAATTATGTTGATTAGGAAATAGTGATGGAAATCGGGGGTGAGGCATTTTAGAACTGTATGTAAATATATAACATCGCACAGGTTTAAAACGTTATTAACCAAGGTTATTAATAAATTCCTTTCACTGTACACGTTACAGATATCGAAAAATCGCTGCTGCAATAATAACTACAAAAATATGGTGACATCATAAGGGAGAGAGACA
Organism: Lissotriton helveticus; assembly: GCF_964261635.1. Classification (NCBI taxonomy): domain Eukaryota; kingdom Metazoa; phylum Chordata; class Amphibia; order Caudata; family Salamandridae; genus Lissotriton; species Lissotriton helveticus. Next base: position 772,049,806 of record NC_136061.1, on the reverse strand, counting down.
AAAGCTTGTGTTTCTAGCCTCTGCCTTTTGGAAATACATAGAATGGATCAAGATTGACCTATTCCAAGATGGCCACCGCTATGACATAAAGGAAAATGGAGGGGTAATAGGTTATGGCGCACACTTTCAGCATGGGATGGGTCAGGACGAATAAACAAATAGAAACCGGGAACTGATAGGTACATGAGAGTAAGTCTTTGGCGAAGAGGATATTGCATGATCCCATAATGAATAATAATATTGGTTTGAAAAGAAAATTTGAATACAAAGGCTTTTTCCTTTTTTTGAAAACACAAAGAATAGATTAGAATTAATTTATTCTAAAATGGCCGCCGCAACAAAACAAACGAAAATGCGAGGCGGAGACGGGAGGACGTACGCCTCCAATTTTGGTCCGGACAGATCAAATAAACAAACATATATGGGATATTGAAAGATATATGAGGGCAAACGTGTAGTAAAATGGATTTTTGAGGATCCCTGAATGAATAATAGCTTTTGCTTAAAAATGAAGTATATAAAAAATCACGATGTTATTCTTGAGAAAAAAATAAATATTGCAGTTAAATTCAGAAATAATAAAAAAGTGTATTTTAGAATTGTTCAAAGATCACGAAAGAAGACTTAAGACATAAGCAATACATAGTACTTCTCAATATTCTACTACACTACAAGAGGGCCGCTTGGATAATAGCGAGATCTCAAAAGACTAACCCTGGGCGTAGTGGGGCTACACGAAGCTTCGTGAAGTGGGCATGAATCTACGCCCACCCGCGCACTTCGCGTAGCCCCACTACGCGCCCCCCGCCTCCCTCCCGCCCTCTTCTACACCCCTAATTTGGATTTTAAATAGTTTAAAAAGAAAAGCACTTACCTTTTATGCGGCGTCCCGGGGCTCCATCTTCTTCTTTGCGCCGACTTCTTCCAAACCGAATGTGCATGCGCGAGCGCCCGCGCATGCGCATTTGGTTTGGAAGAAGTTGGCGCAAAGAAGAAGATGGAGCCTGGGATGTCGCATAAAAGGTAAGTGCTTTTCTTTACTTTTTAACCTATATAAAATCCAAATTAGGGGTGTAGAAGAGGGCGGGAGGGAGGCGGGCGGCGGGCAACTTCGCTCCGTCCACGTGTGTGCGTAGTGTTGCCTACTACGCCTACTTTGCGAATCGCGTAGCAGGCAACACTACGTGCACTCCGTGGGCGGAGCAAAGCACTCTGCCCAGGGTTACAAAAGACTACATAGGTTAAGACCAATGAGTAGTTCTAATTAAGCAATTAGGGATCAGTTAAGACAGGGATAAAAGGGAACAAGGAAACAGCTAACATTCAGATGCAGACTGGAAGACTAGCAAGAAGGACGTATGCTTGTGATTCTGCTCCCAAAGGAATAGTAGGGGAAGTAGACTTTAAAGAAATAAGGGAGGCTATTATTTTTAACTAAGGCTTGTTTTTAATTTTCAGTTCATGGTCCAACAAATAAGGACATATACCACAATTAAAATAAAGTGGGAGCAAGGAAAGTAAAAAATCTTTTTTCTGAGAGGTAAGTAATAGCCAGATTTGATATGCAGCTATAACAGCAGCGTAAGATATATTAAAAGCTTTAAAAAGAAAAATTGTAATAAATAATTTTTGGTATAATATATTTATTTAGTTCCTGAAATCAAGGAAAGAGGACGAATTGAGCAAGAGTCATTAAAGCCAGTCTTGTATTAAAATATCCATGTAACAAAAAAAAGGGTATTAAGGTAAGGGATAAATATAAGAATATGTAAACAATTTTTTTTAAAAAAGAATTCAAGACTTCAAATCTGAATTGATTGATGACACAAGAAAACAATTGACAATTAGATAATAGTACTTTATGGAAGACAAATTCACCTATGAGTTATTAAAATGTATAGTTCCAGTTGTTTAGTCTTTTATAACGAATAAATACATCAGAGATATCCCTTTAAAATATATTACAAATGTCCCTTTAAAAGATTGCATCATTAATGAATAACCTGGGGTTTAAAATTTGGGATTACACTTGGGTATTACAAATGACTCTAAAGGATAATAATGCCATTTAAAGGTTCCAAAGTAATAGAAGGATGCAAGAAAAAGTATGAATTAAAAATTGTCTTTTCCTTCTAGTACTGAACTATATCTCAAATCTGTGAGTACTGAAGGATTTATTCGACTATTGGAGACCATTAATAAAGGCTTATAATAGTACCATTTCAGGTATGTGATGATATCCATTGACATTGGATCTGACTAATTACCATAGTTTGTTAGGATTTAAAAATAATTACCCAAAAAATGGCTTGTGGGGTTTGTCTACAGGTTACCAAATAAAACCAATGGAAATATAATAGAAACAACATTTAGCTAATGATACTCGTGTATAATAATACAGATGTGTTTGGCATTTAAGGAACAATAAGAATGGGTGATAACTTCACTGTCTTGAATAAGAAATGCATGTTAAGTAGAATTGTTAATTAACGAAATGTTTTCCTCTGAACTATAAAAGTTGTGATGATATGTGTACAATAAGAATGTATTTAAAATAAAGGGGGAGACAAGATATTTTAAAGTTGAGCAAGCAAAGGAATGTAACTATAGGTCGATTGTTAACACAGTGTTTATATTTTACTTAGATTGTTTTTAAAACTTGAAATTGTTGTCCTGAAGAAGGTGATGATCATTTTGAACACCGAAACGCCGTGTGAACAGTTTTTTCTAAAAAAAAATATTTTATTATGTATAGTGTATGTTTTAAATAAAATTGACGAACAATTGTTTTTAATGAATTGTGTTATACCACTTTTGATAATAATAATTTGCTGATAAATAAAATAGGCAAATCGAACATTCCTTTGAACTTGTTTTGTTTTTAACCATGGGCCACTGTACACAAATTGTTATGTGGATTTGGTAACCTGGCAAGATTAGACCTTGTAAAATTGTGTTTACAAAATAATATATGTTGGCTAGACAATTGGGTCTGAAGATATCTATATTTTCCACCTATAACAAGAGAAAAAGGGAAGTTTATTTTTTTGTGTAAATATTTATACACAGATTCCAGACCATCCAGAACACTGCTGCAAGACTCCTACTGGACCTCCCATGCCGCACCCACATCACCCTGTACCTCAGGAAGCTTCACAGACTCCCCATTCACAAGCTCTGCCAATTAAACTTCTCACACACATACAAAGCCGTACACAACACAGAACCAGAATACCTGAACAGACACATGCACTTTCACCAACCCACCAGACACCTACGTTCTGTTCTGCCTCACTCTCACTCAAAGACATTCCCCGCATCTGCAAGAGCAAAATTGGAGGTCACTCATTCTCCTACATAGCGCCCAAGACATGGAACAACCTCATTCAACACATTAGAATCTACTCCTCACTTCTTGCGTTCTGCAAGAAGCTGAAGACCTGGCACTTCGTATAAGCACCTTGGGAACACACACCTACACACCTGCCCTAGTGTGTGGATACCCTCTCTGTGATTAGTGGCCTATACAAATTAATATAACATGCATAACATAACAGAAATCTTATGCTGTCTGGTAGGTTGAACCTAAAACGCTGCACTAAAAATATTATAACAAGCCACAGTATTAATGCTTACAAATGTGAAAATTATGATTCAAATACACGTGCCAACACAACATTTGTTAAATTAAACATTATGAAACAAAGTTGTTCATCCGACCTGTTTTGTAGGTGTTGAAGGTTTGCTGCTGCCACTATCCGTTTCAGTATCCACTCCAAAATCAGGTCCATTAATGTTATTTGGACTTTGTTTCTGACCTGAAATCTTCATAGCATTAGATGACGATGGGCAGTTAGGACCATCTTCCACAAAGCATATTCTGTCACTTTCCTTGGTACTGATCCATTCTTTCATCAACTCAAGTACATTAGACTGCCTCTGCGTTGCGTTTTTTTCCCCCTTAAAAGTAAAAAAAAACCAGGTTTTAGAATATTTCTTAATTAATTGAACTTGTAGTGTTTCAAAGGGTTACATCAAAAGTGAGATTCTGTGCATATTGCTTCTTGTGGAAACAAAAAATCTATTTTGTTCCACTTTCTAATTTCAACACAATGTCACTTCTTCACGCATCAGTACATTTCTGACTTGTATTATTATCTCAGTCGAGCTAGCAGTAGGATACTGAAGATGATGAAGCAGAGAAGATCACCCTTGGCTGAAAATGGCGGTACATGGTCGCATATATCTTTGAGCCTAGGCCTGTGAAACGGTTGTATACAATGGTAATACAAGAGTATATGTGGCAGCACACGAACAGGGGAGACTGAAGCTGAGCAAACGACTTGAGCAACCACACAGCCATCACCTTGTTCAACTCCATTAAAGATGTGATCCCGGGACAGCCAAACCCTACCAAGCAAAGTTTAGATCTTTCTGACCTTTCTTTCAATGAAATCTACAACAAACCAATATTAAACCGTGGTAGTAATAATACTGGGGGATACTGTGACTTCATACAGGTTCCTCATCTTATCCGTGACTATTATCCAGGTGCCAGACTGGATCCAGAAACAGTTCTTCAGCAACTGCACTCCAGCACTACCAATTGGAGCCTTGTGGCTTAAATTGTGATTTTGCCCACCCAAGATGTGACAACATCGGAACATATGATCCACCAACTGGTGAGCTAGCGTCAGATCACACTACCTTTTCTGAAATGGCTAGGGGCATGCAAAGAGGAACCATAGGGGCATGCAAAGAGGAACCATTAGGGCATAAATCACAGTGGCAATCTCAGCAGAGTAATTTGCATTATTTGGAGTCTTATTATAAACAGCACAAACTTACCGAGGAAGGAGGGATGGCGGTGAGGAATCCGCGTGAAGATAGAGTATTCAGCAGAATTATTGTTACCGATAGTAATGAACTTTTTCCTTTGAAAGATAATTCTTCCTGCAGATTCTTCACCTTACAAATGAGTTCCACAGCAGGAACTCATTTGGAGGTGGGATAGCCCTGGCAAATTCGTCTTTCACTGCACTCGTGGGAATAAAGACAGTAATGCTTATGAAACATATGCAATGATGATCAAGTGGCTTTCTGTTTAGAGCAGGGGACGCAACCCAGCCACAGCCCTCATGACAGGGGCATGAATACCAGCTGGATGGTCATCCTTGACCAATATAGGGAAAAGCAACAGGAGTATAACCCATAGACCAGATTGAGATCTGGGTGTACATATGTATAAAACAACAATATGTCAATTGGATTCAATTAAGCGGCAGATATATTTGTATGGACAAGACATTACAAAGAACTTGGATGAAAAGAGAGGGCACTAGATTCACTGTCTGGGTCCACTCAAAGGTCCACTCAAAGGTTCGAGTATTGGCACAGAAACGGATCACGATCTACTGATCAGATCACACACCGCCCTTCTGCCCCAGGACTTTGACGGCGGCCCGCTTCGATTGCTGGTATACTCGATTGGACCCAGGCAGCGGATCTCTCGACCCTGCCACATTACCTGACCACCACTAAATGCTTCACGGGCCAGAACAGGGCTCCATTTCTGTGCCACTGTCGAATACTCAAACCTTCGAGTGGACCCAGACAGTGGATCGAGTGCCCTCAACCCTGCATTATTTCCTAACCATTAGATGTCTCTCGAGCCAGAACGGGGCTACGTTTCTGTGCCATCACCTACTCACACCCAACCTCGGACTCTGTCAAGCCCACGTTGACATCAACTGGATTCCCTCCCATTGCGACGTTACAACAGGGTTCCCAACCTCCCCGGACCACCCGCACCACTAGAGATTGTTAAATAAGCCGACCAGTCACCACTGCACACTCACCCAATCCGGCAACCCGGTCCTGATGAAGATCCTGATTAGATAGGATCGAAACGCCGTCGACCATCAATACAGCACGACTCATGGAGCATCATCTACTTTGGTTGTCAATCAAATATCAATTACTCATCCACTGAGGACGAACCATTGTTTTTGTATATACTGTTTTTTTCACTGTATCACCTTGCGTTCTTCGCTGTGTTCACCCACTTGTCACTTGCGTTGTCACTCTTTGCTTCACTATCACCTAGTGCACAAAGCCCCCTTTGGTTGCCATCGCATCCTCATGCCTCCAGTGCTGCTTTGACTGTTTTGTATAAAATATGTCCTTAAATATATGTTGCTATATGCACTTCTAAAAACTGAAATTATGAGTCTCTCTTTTCATCCACGTTCTTTATAATGTCTTGGACATACAAATATATCTGTCGCTTTATTGAATCTAATTGAAATATTGTTGTTTTATACATCCTTGACCAAGGCATAGCAGATCTTTATGCAGAGCGTAACCCACGGCACAATTGTATGCTTGGTTACTGCTGTGAGAAGCTGGATTGGTATATGATGCACACTTATGTAAATGGGCACCCTGCACCAATCCAGACAACCCTTATGGTGATTTTGGTGGTCTTAGGCAACCTTAGAAAGCTCTCTAATTGGTAGCTGTGGAGAGCAGCTTTCAGGCTTAGTCCAGAAGGAGTGTAAAGCAGCTTGTTTTACTAGAACATAATCTTAAAGGTGTAAAAGAACCACACAGTGTATTTATAAAAATATGTATTTATTATAAGACACTCACTAACAAATACAGATATCTCCTAGCCGGAGATATACACAATGCACACAATACTTTTCAATAGAAACAGGTAAGTAGCACAAACTACTCAGTGGTCACCAGGGGGAGAACAAACCATATACTAAAATAATGGTATGCAAACCACGGCTCGAGTCGAGACTATACCCAGAAGATGTAGAAGTGCCGGGGACCCAAGGAACCACCTGAGGTAAGTAACTAGAAACCCCACAGAGGCCATGTGCAGAGTGGGAACACGACCGAGGGGTCAATGCAAGTCAATGGGTAAGTCGCGTTGCAATTGTAAAGCAGAAGGAACCTTCCCAGTGAAACCTGAAGAAACCCAGTAGAAGACAGAAGGGTGGAGAGCCACCCTAACTGAGTACTCACTGTTTCCCGAGCTGGACAAGCCTGAATTGAGTCTGCAAGACGAGGAGAACCGCCACATCACACTCTGGTTGCTAACTGATGCCACAATGGTGAACAGCGCCTCCCAGTCCTCTCTCGACCCCAGGACACCAATTCCCGGAACTGCAGGAGCACCAACAGGAACGCTGACACCCCCGGACACAGGTCGCCCCTCACTCAAGGCTATCTGAAGAAGTCTGATGTATCGCGTAGCACACTGTAACTCGGAGCACGAGCTGGTGCATCTCTCCGTTTCGCCTGACTTTAAAATGGCGGCCTAGTCAGGACAGCTCGTCCCAAAACTCCTGGCCGCAACCACTCTGGGGGCATCCTGAAGTAGCCGCAGGTGAGTCGCGCTTTGCCAAAAGCCCTGGAGACTGCCTCCTGCCCCTGGCCTCTCTCCTAGGTGTTCACTTGCTGAACCGGAGCTCCTAATTTAATCTCCCCGTTTCCCTGATTTTAAAATGGCGGCCATGCCAGGCCTGCTCGTCCTGAAAACTCCTGGCCGCAACCACTCTGGGAGCATCCTGAAGTAGGCGCAGGTGAGTTGCGCCTTGCCACAAGCCCAGAAGACTGCCTCCTGCCGCTAGCCTCTCTCCTAGGTCTTTACTTGCCGAACTGGAGCTCTTAATTCCCCAATTCTCCCACCTCCTGACTCCGAAATGGCCAAGTAGCTAGCACTGAAGTGTATGCCTACAAGTAAAAGTTCTGACACCGACACCGCACTGCGATCTCACAAATTTCCCCCCCTGTGCTGTCCTCAGACCGCCTACCTCTCCTGCTCCACCACCGGGGCATCTAGAGTTTTCACCTCGCTCCACAACGCCTGACCCCAAAATGGTGGTCTAGTCAAGACCGATCCTCTAGAAGACCCTTGACCACAATCAACAACCGACTCCCTGAAGTGGGCACTAGCAACACTAGAAAGCTGTCGAGCCCAGAAGTCTGCCTCCCGCACCTGGACATCAGGAAATTCCCTAAATTGAATCGGAGCACGAACTGTTCCTGTGCTCTACATTCGCCTGACCAGATCAACCGTGTTTCTGTCAAAGTGGAGCCCTCAGACAACTAGACTGAACCTACGACAAAGTCCTGCAATTGCCTGAACAATAAATGGCCGCCTCATTCGCTTTGTGGAACTGACCAATAAATAACCATTTTGCATCGTGGAACTTACCAATAAATGTCCGCCTCACTCGCATTGTGGAACTATCAGATCATTGCTCAAGGGAGCCCAAACTCCCAATAGCCACCATAGATCTACAAGCTAACCCTAAGGCAACCTAAGAATACCCTACAACCTTCTTGGATCCTCACACCATACAGATGCGCCGCTGAGCCCCCTCACCCTGACTGCCTCCCATCCACCCCTCTCCTGGGAACCCTCCCTTCCTATAAACTACCTGATCCAAGCCCACAATGCCATCCTTGAGGCTTTTGATCTCCTCTTCCCTTCTCTAAATACCAACAGCATCCACGCATTACCCCCCTCCCAATGCTCCCTGCCGACCCGGGCAACCAGTCCCCTATACTGAACACCCTCCCTATTCCACCTCCCGCTATCACAATCACCTACGCGCAACCTCTAACCCTCTCCAATCCCTCCACCACCAAGGACACTGCCCCTCCCCCTGCTCTAGTCCATCCTCTAGAGCAACCCCTGTGCAGAACTCCCCCAATCAGTACCGGGCGACCGCAATACACACCCTAAGTCTCCCAATCACTGGCCTCTACCCTCCTGCAAGAAAAAACGACTACCACAACTCAACGCCTTGACCCTACACCATATCCCAAACCCAAACTGACAACTCAATTAACACCAAAAGACAACACAACACTATCAGCTCTTCTCCCTGCCGAGGAGACCCCACCCAGTAGCCAACCACCTCCCCTCAAGAAGAGACGGATTGCCGCCTCACCCGTATTGAAAGCCAAGTCGCCATTATAATCCAGGGCCTGGATCTTATCCTAACCAACCTTTCGACACTCCACAACCCCCCCCCTAAACACCCACTCTACCCCATCTACTCCTCCTCCACACTCCCTAGGCCTCCCAAGCCCCCGCCCCCTAGCCAATCCCCTTGCCCTTCCTCGTCCCAGGCCCCAAGAACGAAGAGAGCTATGGAAGCTATGTCCACGGAGGAAGGGCTCCAGCTGGCCTCCTCATACACCATCCCTGCCACTCACGTCGTGCAATCTACAATTCAGGTAATCACCGGGTTCAGAAGTGATCATTCCTTCCCAAAAACCCCAGACTCCCTCATCAACATCCCTACTGAAACAAAAAAAGAGACTCCCCGTACCAACTGCAGGCTCATAAACTGCAGATCTGCCACGAAACATGCTACAGAGCTTGCAGAATCCACCCTCAACCATGAGATAGATATAGCCTTCACCGAGACCTGGCTCAATGACTCCTCTCCTCCTATCCTGGATATGCTTGTTCCCCCGGGCTTCTCTATAATCAACAAAGATAGAAAAGACCAAAAAGGAGGAGGCTTAGCAATTATCCACAACAGCAACCTGTCAGTGTCCGAAATTGATACCTTTAACTACAACTCCTTTGAATACCTAATCGTCAACATCAAAACCACCAACAACATTCTACTGCACTGCCACCTCCTGGACCATCCCCCAGGCAACACCGTCACATTCACGGAACACCTGTCAGACCTGATCACCCACTGCTCCCTCTTAGATAGCAACAACCTCATTCTAGGCGATCTAAACCTCCACTGGAATGATAGAAACAGTGCTCCATTACAAAACCTCAATGAGCTATTACATTCCAACAACCTTACCCAGCAATCCTCAAAAGAAACTCATAACAAAGGGGCAATCCTGGATGCCATCATCGCCCAACACAACGCAATTACTGTAGACCACATCCTTCTGGTCGACTGGTCAGACCATCACCTAATCCTTTTCCACTTCTCTCAACCGATCATGTGCCAACCCTCCATCACAGTCCCCCCTACATGGTCTAGAAATCTATTGCAGATCAACAACGCTGATTTAGAAGAAAAAATATGCTCCCTCCTGCCCATCTCCCCGGACGCCTCTCAACTGCAGAACTCACATCCCATTACAACATAACCATGTCCTCCATCTTAGACCAACTAGCTCCCATGAATCTGAAAATCCCCCGGAACATCCCCTCCAGATCCTGGTTCAATAAGGACATCAACGAGGAAAGAAGGCAACTCAGAGTCTCAGAACGTCTCTGGAGAAAGAATCCCTCCTCCAGCCGGTGCGAAGAACTCAGATCAGCAAGGAGAAAGTACAAAAAGCATATCAATAATGAAACAGGGCCGTACATCTAGCCCTGAATCTTTTGTTGGTGTTTTTCATGGAATATCCTCTTGAGTGGATGAACAGTTCCATCATTCAGCTTCTGAATCAGAAAACTATTTTGTTAGTGGCTATACTGTAAGGTTTGTGAACTTCAGGCCCCCTCGATCCGACCTCGAAGCATTGTATCTACCCAGTTAAACTTGTTCTTCGTACCTGTCCTTCATTCCTATCCATATTGACGTTTGTCTTTGACACGGCCTAGTCCATTACTCTTTCATCCTTATTCACACCTATGTTTGGTAGGTTCCCAGGCATGTGGTTTCTTATTCAATCGACTACCAATATCAGGACAGAGTGGACGATTAATTATTTTTGGGCTTTGCTGGAGCAAAAAAAGGCAAGGCAGTTGTAGGAAAGTAGGATCTGCCTTTATTTTTTTATTTTTTATTTTATTTTAGACGTTTTTTATAGCGCTGGCCAGACCCGAGGGTATTTGAGAGAAGTGGCATTGGTAGGACATTGGTAAAGAAGAAACTATGACAAACTGAAACTTAAGGAATATCCAAGTAAGTATTCAGAGGGAAGTGTATGGCACAAAACTGAGCCAGTGGCAAAAAGATCCATACATCGACTGTCTTAGCTGAAGAACCACCTAGACAGGCAATGCGAGCTGGAAAAGAGATATTTTGGACTGCAGTTCCTACTTGTACTCCACAAGGGAGAGACAATTGAGGGTGACCGGAAAATGAGGCCTTACTGGTAAGATAACCCATTGTTGTGATAGATTAGAGACGTAATTTTACCTTTTCACGTGTGTTTTGGTCTCTAATATGTAAGCATTCATATGGCTAATACATTATATTTTCATAGCAAGTGTAAGACTTAATCAGTTGATACAAATGTCACGTTAGTTAGGTTGACATCTGCGCCGCCAGTTTAGTTAAAAGGACGCCATGTTCGGATACAATCGAAACTGTTGCTTGCCTTCTCGAAACTGTATTCTGCTTATTTCCGAGAAATGGTCCGTGGTAAGTTTTGTTTCTTGAAAGCCCCTGTTAGCTCGTAAGCGCATGCCTTTCCCCTTATATCAAGGCCTTCTCCAACCTATCTAGAGGGGAGGATAGGCCAAACAACCTTGAAATGTAGATAGTTTGTACCAGGCTGCACAAGCAAAGCATATGTTCTGTATCCCCATTGTATTAGGACAGCTGCCACTGTTTTTCCATGGTGGGTGGGTCACTTCCTTCAGTTGGCACCCGAACAAGGACCCCTCAGTGACCCGTATCGCCCATAGTCGGGTTGTAGAAGTCGGGGTTCCATCTAGTCGGATGGGTGGATCGGGGATCCCCACACGATCGAGCCTGGTTCTGGCAGCTGCCCCACCTGTCTGATCGGACAGCTCCGCATCTAGCGGTCACCTTGGCTGGGGTCCTGAGAAGGCGAAACCTTTGGATCTGACCATTTGGTCCGAAGAGTCGGCAGTGAAGAAAAGTCTTGTCTAATTTGTGTGTGTCTAACTTGTGTGCACTGGGTGAGTCAATCTTGAATTCTTGGTAAGTGCAGCGCCGTCTTGATTAATTTGGTAGGTCTGCAGATCCTTGTGATACAGAGCGTTGTTGAACGTTCTGCCAAGCCACCTGGCAATTTGGTTTTCTTTGGAAAAGGTCTGGGGCTAGAGCCTATCTTCTTGTCTTGGTGCATTCTGAGGACTGACTCGTCTTGGCACACTCTATGGACTGTTTTTGAGAGCTCTTTGTTTATGTGTGCTTCGTTGTGTGTGTGGGTGTGTTGATTAAGTGAATACATGAATGTGCCTGATGCCAGGATGCCTTGTTGGAGTAAAGTGTGGTGTTTGGGGTGCCGATGCTGTCGAACGTCGTTTAGAGGAGCGGCAGCCTGCACCCCCGGAAGGCACTCCGAGTTTTGATATGTACGTGAAGCATGTTATTGGCCATATTCTGTTTTGTACATTGTGGCACAAGTATTAGAGGAACAATGCCGAGCTTCAGTGGCCACGGGATGGCACCTGTGATGAACAAAAATGTAATTATTTACAGGATAAACTATTTGCTGGAAGAAGTCGACAGTTGATGTTTGATACTTTACAGGTATGGCAGAAGGAAGATAAGCAGAGGCGTATACGGGCTGAGAAGGAGTCTAGGAAGAAGGCACTGTAAACGGTGGTGCAGAAAGCGGTAGCTTATGATAAGGAAAGAACAGGGAAGGGTATTGAGTGTGCAGATAGGAAGTTTCGATTACAGTGTGATAGGTCCAATATTGTTAGAGAGGAAGAGGATGCCTTCTTGGAGGATTTGCTGGATACTCGCTCCCCACAAAGAATATACCCTGCTGTTCCACCGTCTGAGTCTGCAGCTGTTCCTTCGTCTACCTCTGATCCCTCCACAGCCTCAATAGCTCCGGCTCCGTCCCTATCCATATTTTGCTTGGTTTTGCAAATTACGAGTACAGTGACTGCGGGTACCCCCTTAGTGTCAGCTGCTCCTGTTTCCGTTTCTCCTCCTTCTCTTACACCTACCACACAGCCATTGTTGACACTGTCACCTGCGTTGGTATCTGTCCCGTTCCCCCTGAGCATGTCACCCACGGTATTGAGTAGTGTTGGGACGCTATTGCGAGGGTCGGATGGAGGAAATTGGGAAGAGGCACGGGAGCGATTGGAGTGGGCAATGATTCGATCTGAAGAAGGTCAAGAAGAGAAAAGGATGGTTGCAATTCAGGCAACACAGTGGGTCCGAAATGCAATTCATGGTTTGGAAGATATATGGAGTGTGATGAAGGATTTTGATCCATTTGTGCAACAACATGCCCCTGAGCACATGTCTAATACATTTATTGGTCTGTGGTAACAGTGTATTGGAGGCAAGGCTCCGCAAATTCTTTATGATATTCAAGATTGTGTATATTCTGCTGGTATGGCTCCTGCGGAAGTTCACAGTAATGTTGGGACATTACTCAGTTATCAGGCAAAATTCTATCATAGCACTCCGGTTCCAGTATCCCAGTTTCCGATGAGGGAAGTGCATCCCATTTATCACCCTGAGATTCCAGAGCAGCGTAATGCAGCAAATGTTGTTACTCAGCAGTGAGTAGAGGCTCGGTTTCAGGAGCAATGGGTTTATACCCCGTGGAAGAGAAGTGAGGTGCATGCTCTTAAGAGTCAGTTGCCAGACCCTAGGAAAAATACTACTGCATACTATAAAGAATTAACGGAAGCTGCCTCCTCGTCAGTTATGACTGTAGCAGACATTGAGATATTTTTCAGGTTTTTAGTGCCGGTAGATATATATTGAGGCAGGTGCATACATAGGATCACAGAGTGGTATTGGGTGGTACATGGGACGAGATCAAGGCATGGGATAGGGAACGGAAGCCTGGCGAAAAACCTAGGGCGGAGAAATTGGCTTTACCAAATTGCATTATTACTTATATGCATTCTCTTATTCCACCCAGGCGAGAAGACTGGGATAAGTTAACAGCATGTTGCCAGAAGAAAGAAGAGAATGTGTCTGATTGTTTTACTTCTGAGAGTAAATGGACCACTTCTTCCGCTTTAGTGATATTGAGCATGGCCCAATATTATGAACACCGAGAAAATGAGAAGAAGGATAAAGTGGAGAAAAAGAGTAAGGATTTGAAGACGAAGGTGTTGTTGCAGCAAGTAGCAATGGGATCAGGAAGGGGCCGGGGTTCTGGTCTGGCTCAGAGGTAACGAGGTGTCGGTGGAGGTGGTGTGCCTTTGGTGATAAATCAGTGTGCGTATTATAAAAAGGAGGGGCATTGGCAAAATGAGTGCCCAGAGTTGTTACAGAAGGTTGCAGCACTAAGAGGAAGGGGATGGAATGGAAGGGGTTGTGAGGCAAACAACAGAAATGAGGCTCAAGGGGATGCATCCCCAGGGGGTCGGTCTGATCAGAATTATTTTGACGATCCCCGAGGCAGACAGTATTACCATGATGATTATGATATTGATGAGGTTACAGGGATGTCCCATAGCTAGGACAGGACGGACAGGGTAAGGCACCAGTTCAGATTCCTGTAGATCAGTGTGGTCCTTATGTCACAGTGGATCTACATGGTTCGACACAGAAATGTTTGGTGGATACAGGTGCAATGAATAGCTCTGTTTCTCATTCACTGGTCCCTGGGGCCACCCTGTCTGGCCATAATAATGTTTCGGTAGGCTTTTCAGGCGTACCGATTGTGAGCCCCATCTCCAAAACTTTAGCTTTGACTGTTGGTCCTTTAACAATAGATTCTCCATTTGTCTTGACATCAAATTTTGTTGAAAATTTATTAGGATTGGATTTGTTAAAGAAATTATGTGCTACTATTTATTGCTCTCTGGATAGTGTTTATATAACATTTGGACCTAATGTGGATGGTGCGAGACAGTGTTTTGCAAAGGACGCTCCACTTCTTGTTGAGTTTCAGGATGTCCCGTCTTTTTTGTGGGTTGTTACAGATACCACATGTTTCCATCAAGATCAAGGATAATGCTGTGCTTTCTCGCATTCCTCAATACAAAATATCGCAAGCTGGTGAACAGGCTCTATTGCGGATTATACAGGATTTGATTAAATTGGGGGTGGCGGAGGAGACAGTAGCAAACATGTGTAATAGCCCCGTTCTTCCTATTCTTAAAAAGGCCTCTGTGGATTCCAATGATACACACTCTGATGTTTATCGATTTATAATCGATTTATGGGAAGTTAATAAAATAGTTATTCCCCAGTTTCCAGTGGTCCCTGATATAACGGTCCTTCTCACCATGTTCCCTTCTTTGGCAAAATATTTCTCTGTGATCGATTTAAAGACTGTTTTTTTAGCATTGCTGCTCACTCTGATAGCTGCTATTTATTCGGTTTTGCACTAGCTGGTAAAAGTTACCAATTCTGTAGAGCTCCTCAAGGGTATACAGAAAGTCCTAGTATTTATAGTCAGGCTTTAAAAGATCAATTGGACTCTCTCTCTCTTCCCGCAATATGTGGATGACATTTTGATAGACTCCGACACCGAAGAGGGTTGTCGGGATACCACTGTACAATTGTTAATGCATTTGGCATAAAATGGCCATGAAGTGTCCCTTTCTAAATTCCAGTATTGTCAACAGCAGGTCACCTATTTAGGTCACCTGTTGTCGAAGGAGGGTTGGAGGCTAACACCTGAACGAGTTGATGCCATTGTAAAGATGCCCATCCCAGAGACTCAAAGGGATGTGCGTGCGTTCATAGGTATCACCTCGTATTGTCGGCACTTGATACCTGCTTACTCTTTACTAAAACACCCCTTGCTTTACCTAACCATTAAAGATGTGCATGAACCCTTGCCCTGGACGCATGAATGTCAGCATGCTTTTGAACAATTAAAACCTGCACTTTAATCTGCGCGTGGCACGCCGGATTACAACAAGAAGCCCTTCGTGCTGTATGTACACAAAGCATATAGATGCGCCCTTTCTGTGTTAACACAAGCCTTTGGAGGTAAACAGAGGCTGTGTGCTTATTTTTCTGCTATGCTTGACCCTGTTGCCAGAGCCCTCCTGTGCTGTTTAAGAGCCACGGCAGCTGCTGCGGTCTCTATTCGACAAGTTGCAGGGCTCGTTCTCAATTATGATCTCACAGTAATGGTACCACATGCTGTGGATGTACTCTTGAATAAAACGAAGACACAGCACCTTACCAGTGCTCGTCTGACTGGATATTAATTGACATTGTTTGCACCTCATATTACTATCAAAAGATGTGCCACACGGAATCCAGACACATTACTATCCCTCCCTTCGGAAGAAGGGGAAACAGACGTTCATCATTGTTTGTTTCATAGACGAAGAGACGGAGCAACAGGTAGACTTGACTGATGTTCCCATATCTGACGCGCAAGGGGAACTATATGTTGATGGCTCTTGTTTTAAATTGCCAGATGGCACTACTACAACAGCGTATGCTATTACCCTGCTGTGCACTCAAGTTGAGACGTCACATGTTCCTTATCAATCAGCACAAGCGGCTGAGCTGGGGGCCCTCCTGCGGGCATGTCAGTTTAATGAAGGACTGTCAAAATTTATACTGACTGTCAGTATGCCGTTGGGGTGGCTCATAATTTTGGACGCCTCTGGGCAGAGAGAGGATTCTTTTTTTTTTTTTTTTTATAAAACCTTTATTTACGAAAAGGTGCACACAGCTAATCAGCCAAACATCCCGGAGGCATGGCAGCAGAATCGAGAACCAAACTGATACGGCACACACAGGAGAACAATACAGGATGAAAAGGGTTAAATTTTCTTTTTTGTTGAAAATAAACCAGGATATACACAATAAAGACGTGACACAGTGCAGTACATTAACAAGAAGAGAGAAAAGGAAACGGGAGGGGACCGGGTACGGGATCTGAGGTAGATTCGGTCGTCGGGCCGGCAGAGAAGCAAGTACAAAGCCAGAGACGACAGCAAGTAGGAGGAACCAGTAGAAGCAGGCAGACCAACCCTAGGTACTCCCGACTGACGCTCCCCCACACCCCCCGACGAATCCAGTAACAGGAGAAACGAAACGGCAACAGTCCCAGCCCCGTCCAAAAAGTCCAAACAATAACCCGACATACTGGTCCCTGACCCAGAAGGAGAAAAAGGAAAGGGAATCAAGTGCAACCGAAAAATAGAGAAAAACGAAAAGGGCCATAGAAACAGAAAACGGAACAAAAAGCACCCCAACCCCAACCCCCCACCCTGCACCTCTGCAAACGGCTACGGCCCACCCCCCAGCAGCGTGCCTGTCGCCCAGCAACCAAAAACCCGAAATATAGGAGAAAGAGAGCTATAAAAAGGGGAGAAAAGAAAAAGGCAAGAAAAGAAAATGAAGGGAGGAGGAGAGTTGCACATTCCCTCAGCCGCCCCCCCCCCCGCGACGTGAAACCCTAGACACTGACCAATCAGCAACAAAGCAAGTCATAGACGGCGGTAGTCAGGGAGAACGCCTAATCCCGCCCCATCCCCCATTGCAAGAAAATGGTGGACCCCGGTACCTCACAAGTCCCCAGCATAAGCAATGGACATAAGTCTCATCCTTGACCTCTACGAACAGTAACTCCGGGTCCCTCATATCGCACCAGCCCATCCACAGGACAAATCATAAGGCCAGCCAGTCCACAAATCTGCGCGGCGAGCACAACAGAAAAGCGCAAACCACCACAATCCAACGCCGCCATGACACTCGCCCCAGCTCGACCAGTCCCCGTCCACCTCAGGTTCCACGTCGCCACACAGCTCACACGGTCGAGAAATACGTGCAGTCTCCGTCGGGTCACAATTCCAGCCAAGTCAGTAGGGGACGGGCATATGAGCACATTCACAGGCGAACTCGCCAACGTTGGCGGGCGACGCGCCATGGCGGCGGGTTCCGTCGCGCACTGCGATCCAGATAGTGTCCTCCAGGCTACGACACTGGATGGGCCACGGTCCACAGAGTCCTGGGGCAAAGCGGGAAAAACGGCCAGCGTAGGGGGGCCCAACAGAACTGAGTCCTTGCGCGATCGGGCAGTTTCGGTGTCATCCGCGATCGTCTCGTGGGACAGAGCGGCCACGTAGGAGCACAAGTCCCCAATGGCGGCCAGAACGGTTCGCAATGAGCACTCTCCGTCACCTCGCACCTCCGCAGAATGGTCGACAGCAAACATCGGAGCGCTCCGCAGGACACCCCAGTCAATCAAGGAAGTGCGAGTAGGGCAGGCGGAGGGAGCAGGCACACTGACCAGCGATATCAGGGTCCTCTGGACGGGGGCCCCACCCCGGCGGGCGGGCTGCACCAAGAAGGGGACCCCCGGGCCACCAACAGGGCCAGCACGCCTCCGCAAAGCAATTAGAACCGCTGGCACCTCACCAATACACGAGCAGGCCACTCTGTACAACAATGGACCGGACCGTGTCAGGGTCCCCCAGCCGCTGTTGCTGTGTTGTGCCCCAGCTAGATCAGCACTCGAGGTCCCGGCTTTCGGACAATGGGAGGCCAAGAACTTCCACTCGAGATAACTCCGTCAATCCGGGATGTAAAGTCTCCGGGATCACACCATCAAGATTAGCAACGGGTCACACACATGGGGATGAGGCGAAAAGGCAGGATTTATAACAGGATATGTAGTCGCAGGAGAAGGTCGACGGAGCCG
Source organism: Lissotriton helveticus (assembly GCF_964261635.1). Lineage (NCBI taxonomy): Eukaryota > Metazoa > Chordata > Amphibia > Caudata > Salamandridae > Lissotriton > Lissotriton helveticus. Next base: position 772,031,284 of record NC_136061.1, on the reverse strand, counting down.
AGTAACTTATGCGGCCATCTTCATTCGTCAGCAGGCTCCTCCAGAGAGAGGATTCTTGGCATCACACAAGACCAAAATTCAACTCAGTCCATTGATAAAGAGGCTTCTGACAGCTTTGACTCTTCCCAAATGATTGTCAATAGTGAAAGGGAGTGCCCGTAAAACAATTACTGATGATGTTGGGAAAGGAAATGCATTTTGCAGATTAGACAGCTAAGGAGACAGCCAGATCAAAGTAGAAAAAGATGTTTGTAGCGGGTCCTGCAAGGTGGGTGCCCGACAAAGGGATGTTTGAGGACAGACTAGCCAAGTTAAGGAGATTCAGAGTGAGGCAACAGTGGAGGAGTTGGCAGTGTGGCAGGACAAAAAACAGGGCAATGGAATGCCGAGGGAAGTTGGACTGATCTGTCTGAGAAACAGAGATGGATGTTACCAAATGCAAATGTACTTCGTGTGGTTACGATGGCACATGGTCCAGCTCACAATAGCGATAATGGTATTTGCAAACTGATGGATGCTGTCTGGAGCAATGACAATATTTCAAAGGCTGTCACTCACTTGGTGAAATACTGTATGATCTGTTTTAGACACAATCCTGGGAAGGGTACCCCTACACCTTCGGGTAATTTTGCACCTCCCTCTTTCCCTTTTGAGGTACTCTATTAAACTATATAGAATTGTCATGGGTAAACAATTTGAAATATGTACAAGTGGTAGTTTGTGCTTGTAGCAAGTGTATTGAGGCTTACCCCACAAAAGAAAACACCGCCATGGCAATAACAAAGGCCCTTATTAAAGAGTTTCCCGTCCACTACGGTATGCCCGCTTGATCTGGAGTGACAATGGAAGTCACTTCAACGCCAAACTGATCCAGCTGAAATGCAACGGTTTGCATGTTCAGCAAAGGTTTCATGCAGCTAACCACCCTCAGTCAGCACGTTTAGTTGAGAAGTACAATGGTACTCTCAAGTTAAAGTTAGAAAAGTTGAAGGAGAGTACTGGGTTGCAATGGCCAGATGCATTACCCCTTGCTTTGTTGTCCACTAGAATGACTGCTCATTCCAGGACCGTATTATCTCCTTATGAGGTAATTTTCGGTCGTCCAGCCAATGTGTGGGGTGTCCCTAGACCAAAGAGATTTTCAGATATTGAGTACCCTTTGTTGGTCGACTATTTGTATGAACTTACTAAAAGCTTACGTTGTATCCAACAACAGATACACGAGGCACTACCTCAAGCACCTGAGGGGCCTGGGCACACGATTCAGCCTGGTGACTATACACTGATTAGAAGTTTTCAAAGAAAAGACGGCTTGAAGCCAAGATGGAAGGGCTCCTACTTGGTCCTCATCACCACAAGAACAGCAGTGAGAGTGGAAGGTGGGAAGAATTGGGTGCATGCCTCTCACTGTAAGAGAGTGCCTCTGCCCCTGCCCTACGACGCCTGGGTAAGAGAGGTCATCGGAGACCACAAAACTGTTCAGCGATATCGAGGATTCTCGGATGCTCGATTGGTTTGGATGCAAACAAAAGCGGAAAATGATGCTGTGTTGAATGAAACAGTTCCCCCGAAAATAAAGGCTCCACTTCATCTGACCGCTTGGAACCTGAGCTACAGTACTCAATGTCTCCTGAATTTCGGATTTCACTTTGAAATGAGATAGTGCCTGGAAAGGACAGGTACAATTTGCATCCTCGACAGAAAGGTGGTGAGCCAAAAGAAAAGTGAGTGTAGTTAGGGATGGACTTCATTGCATAAGACAAGTAAAAGGTCCCTTGTTTTTGCATCTTCTTGTTAGATTAGGGTTCAGAAAACTGGTGCACTGCCTGTGACGCAGGATAGGATAAGCTGAGAACAATGAATAATTGTCAATGAGCTGTAAGGGTGTGGCACCACTGCCGCGTGCTCAATAGCACCACGAGGATTGGACGATAGAAGCCTGCCAGGGAGGCTTAGAACGGACCCTGATTCTTGACCCTTGTGGGTATTTTTTCCTTTTGTTCTTTTATTATTTTGTTTGTGTTTTGTGCCTTCTCTCCACCATTGGCTCAATTTTAAGTCGTTGTTTCTTTGACACTTTCATCTGTGAATATAATTGAAGAAAAATGTATCTTTTTGATCAACCTCTTGCAGCAGATGAACAAGGTCTTGTTGCTCTACGCCCAGGGCGGGTTGGTTTTGAATGGTTGCTCAGGAAAAAGATATTTTGGGTTGTAATTATGTTACTGTTCCTATTGGGGGAGGAGGGGTGCTTTGGGTAATGGAGTGTTCTGGGACTCCATTGTCATATGTCTTGTATCAAACAGTTCCCTCTGATCGTCAGAAGTGCACTATGCACAATAAAATTGTCTTGGATAGCCAATAAATATTCTTTGGGGATAACACAGCTTATTATCCCACTGATTCAGTAACTAGTTTATGGACAGCTTATCCCCTATCACTAGTAAATTACAGGTATGTTCGTCCCACCACTTTTGTAGAAGTAAAAGGTGAATTTGGTTTGGGATACCCTGGATCTTGTCTATACTATAGAAAACCAAGAGGTACAGGATATCCATGATGTATGCCCGAAATGTACTGTGGTGATCTATATTTCAATAAAAGAAATGTCACATTAACAGGATGGCATTACCAAGATCTGACAGTTACTCAAAAAGAAGGAATATATTCCTATGTGGTGTCCAGAATTAAATAATATGGATTCTTATTTGTATCTTAACAGCTCTGGAGAAATAGTATACAAAAATATCCTATGTTTAGGAAAAAGGGATGGCCCTAGTACGAAAGGAATGAGCATTAGATATGCTCCATTGGATTACCAAGGTCCACTCTATGCACACCCTGGTTTCTATTTTCTCTCCAATGGCACATATCCTACTATGTACAATGGTACAGAGGACGTAGCTTTAGCAATGGTGTTACCTCTCTGGGTACCTTGCAAGCATAGCAAACCTAATATAAAATGGGTAGAAAGAACATTGACCAAGGAATTCTGTGAAAGAGTTACAGATTTGGAGGTTATTAATTATAGCAATGGGATTACTTTTGGGTATATCCTTTATCCATTATCACATTTGGTAGCACTGCTATGGCCAGAGGTGAACGTGCTAGAGAGTATTTTGAGTGTAATCTACAGATTTTATCTAATTCGCCCATGGCAGCTTTACAGGATATCACCACCCAATTAGAAAGTATGCACATTTATTCTAAACAGACAAGATATGCTGTTGATTTTATTCTGGCTAAGAATGGTGGATCAAGCGCTGTCATAGGTGATCAGTGTGTGGTCAGCATCACGAATATGGAAGAAAATATTACCCAACATATTTTAGACATTTTGGAAAATTATACAGGCATGGAGAGAGAGCGGCATTTGGAGTTGGTCCTTGTTTGGAGGTTGGGGCTAGATCCTAGAGAAAGTGATATATTTTGTTATTATTCTAATTTGCTGCTGTGCCCTGATACAGTGTCTTCCCTTATGTTGTTCAGGTGGGCCACCTATCTTACACCCAAAAGCAAGTTTATTCATGATACAAATGCTAAAATAATGCTTCAACAAGAGCTAGACACCCTCATGCAGTAGGATGATGGAATTTTTGGATCAAATACCTCTCTTGCTGATTCTGCTTTTGATACTACTCATTATTAATGTTGCGAGGAGGAGCTTGGCGGGCATCCGAGATGGCCGCTTGAGCACAGCGCTCTCCGGACCCTCGCCGCTCCCGACATTTTATCCTGGCTGAATCCTGATTTCTTGCAAGAATTCGTGTAGGGGACGTTTGGCTGATTACCCTGGCACTTTTCAGAAATCGATTTGGATCTCGTATTCCTGAGTTACGGTGCTCTGAACTTTTGGGCTCCGCCCTTGAGGTGCGCCCGGGACGGGGTGCGGTACTGTAGCCGTCCTGCAATTGAACAACAACGGCAGGAGATCTGGCCTTGTGGGTCCCCCCTTCCTAAGTTTCGGTTTCGATTCCGTTCCGACTTGGGCCGCGGCTGTGGATGTCGTGTTGCGATTGAGACTTGGAGGCAGATCGGCTGTTGGGCTTTCATGTGCCCTATTTGCTGCTTTGGCGACCTCTACCCGAGTTGTGCCCCCTTTTTATGTACTTTTGATCCTGTACTTTGGGTGTCGGGCCCGTCGAACCTGGTGGCTTGTCCTGTGACGCATCTTCAAAATGGCGGGCAGAGGGGACAGAGAGACGCGCAAGACGAAAACACCTCTGCGCGGAGCTCCAGTTCAATCAAATGTCATGGACCGTTATACCCATTCTAAGGGGTCCCCCGGAGCTGCCCTGCCTGGTTCTAGTATTGCGTCTGAACGAATTTTGGAAGAATCGGCGGAGCCCTCCTTACAGGATATCATGGGCGCCATCTCGGGTGTGAGGGAATCCATCGGCCTACAGTACGAGGCCTTGGCCCACAAACTTGACACCGTGGCTATTGAGGTGAATCTGATTCGTGCTGATCTCGGCAAGACGAATGAGAGGGTACAATCACTGGATATTAAATCCTCTAGCCTTACGAATGACGTCTCGGAGCTCCAAACAGAGATTGGAAATCTCCGTCGGGGGAACGACTTCATGACCCGTCGCCTGGAGGACTTTGAAAATAGGGCGCGTCGCTGCAATGTTCGCCTGGTTGGTGTACCGGAAAATCCTGAACCCCACTCGGTGGATCTCCTGGTTGAGGATCTGGTCTTGAACCATTTGGCCCCTTCTGGTCTCACAAAATTTTTCACGGTGGAACGTGCACATCGTGTTCCAGGGGGCAAAGTCAAGCCGGGAGCCCCGCCGAGACCCATTGTAGCGAAGCTTTTTCATTATAGAGACCGGGACGCTATCCTGCAGGCCTCGCGGGTGAAGGGCCCGGTGGCCTTTGAGAATGCTACGGTGAACTTTTACCCGGACTTTTCCCAACAGGTTCAGAGACAACGTATGGAGTTTCGTGGTGCCAAGAAACGTCTCCGGGTTCGGGGCCTACGTTACGCCATGCTCTTTCCCACTAGACTCCGGGTCGAATACAATGAACATACCCTTTTCTTTGATCGGCCAGATGCTGTTAATGACTGGCTGGACTCATTGCCTGACCGTCCTCCTGAGACAGACTCCGCCGCTCACCCTGGCGGTGCCGAAGGTGGTGTGGAGATCTAACTGTTCGGCTCTTATGTCTTATTTTGAATACATTCTCAGGAGTGTTGGCCGGCGTCCCTCTACATTGTGATCATTCTGTCTTTTCGTTTGTTATTTTTGTTCTTGCTGAGGTCGGGGGGTGGATGGAACGGAGACCTTTCCTCCTCCGGGGTCTTTGTGTAGAATAGGGGTTCTTGGGCGACAGGCACACTGCAGGTTGGGGTGGCTCTTTAGCTTTTTGCAGGGGTGCAGGGTGGGGGGTGTTTCTCTTCAGTTTGGGGGAGGGGGGTTGGGAAGTTTTTTCTTTTCTGTGTGTTGTTTTCAAGGCGATTTGCTCCTGTGTTTGCTGCTGTTTCTGATGTCTAGCTCATGGACGGGGGTCTTGGCTCGGGTGGTTGGGATGGGGGGTAGAGGGTTGAAATTTCTTTCCTGGAACGTTAATGGCCTGGGAGATCGTATTAAGCGCAGTGTGGTCTTAAAATGTATACGACGTTTGTCACCGGACATTGTTTTTATGCAAGAAACCCATTTGATTGGTAATGTTTGTTATGCAATGAATAGATGGGGCTACCGCCTTGTGGCGCACTCAGGGTTTACCTCCGGATCTAGGGGTGTGGGTATTCTTGTTCGAACCTCCCTCCCCCTGGCTATTGATGAGGTGATTCATGATGACCGCGGGAGATATACTGTCCTGGTGGGTAGATATGAAGGCTGCACCCTCTCTCTCTTCAATGTTTATGTTCCCCCGGGTTTGCAGGCCTCTACTTTTACTGACTTGGGCCGTGTTCTGTTGGATCTCCCTGATAGCACTCTCTTTCTTGCCGGTGATTTTAATTCGGTGCTTTCCGGCCCTCACGATCGCCATCCCCCTAGAGATACCCCGCAGGCTCAGCAGTGGTTGGGTGGGTTTTTAGATACCTTTGGCCTTGTGGACTGCTGGCGACTGTTGCATCCTACTCAACTCCAATACACCTTCCATTCTGGGGCCCATGGCAGTCTGTCCCGGCTGGATTATTTCCTGATGCCCGCAGCCCAATCATCGGCGGTTCGTGAGATTTTACACTTGCCGAGGGGTATTTCTGATCACTCGCCGCTCTGGCTTCGTTTCGAGGTTGGGGTAGAGGCGGCGGGCCGAGTGGCTCCCATTAACCCTTGGTATCTTTCCTCCCCTGAGACTCGTACCCTCTTGCTCAAGTCCATGGATTCATATTTCCTGGAAAATGAGGGGTCGGTCTCTTCGGCTGTGTCCCTGTGGGAGGCTTTTAAAACTGTGATTCGTGGACAGGCCCTTTCCTTGATTGTTGAAGCTAAGAGGGCAGGGAGGAAGGAGGTGGTGGACCTTGAGGGGGAGATCTCTGCTTTGGAGGACGAGTTGGAATCTGGTGTCACGCCTGACAAACTCCATGCCCTGGGTCTAAAACAGTTTGCATATAAATCTCTGGTCACTGACGCTGCAAAGGTGATGTTTCGTGAGCAGCAGGGCAGATTGTACGATGTGGGTGACAAAGCGGGCAAACTCCTAGCGTGGTTGGACAAGAAAGAAAGAGTTAATCGTGTGGTGCCCGTGATTCAGTCTGCGAGTGGTGAGAATGTGATAGATCCGACCGCCATTGTTGATCGTTTTGCGGAATATTTCCGTGTGGTATATGCTCCCGTGTCTGTGAGGGATGTTGCCGACTCCCGCCTTCTTCTGCGTGATATCGCTTTGCCCTGTGTCACCGACTTGGACCGTATTGCTTTGGACTCCCCTTTTACGAATGATGAGATAGCCAATGCAGTTCGCTCGCTCCGTTCGGGCAAAGCATTGGGCCCGAACGGTTTGCCTATTGAGTTGTACAAATTATGCCCCGATAAGGTGGCGCCGTATCTCCGCGCCATGTTTCTAGAATCTCGTGAGCGGAACATGCTTCCCTATGATCAGCGTCTGGCGACAATCGTCGTCATTCCCAAAGAGGGTAAACCGCGTGACCTCTGTTCCTCCTATAGGCCCATATCCCTATTAAATGTTGAACCTAAGGTGTTGGCTAAACTTTTGGCGACCCGTCTCCTTTCGGTTCTTGGGGAGTTGGTCCATCCGGATCAGTCTGGCTTTATCCCGCATCGCAACACTGCTCTGAATTTACGTCGCCTCCACGGCGCGCTGGCGAGGGCGGGGCTTTTGACTGAACCGGCCATTTTGGCGTCCCTGGATGCCTCCATGGCCTTTGATACTGTGGAGTGGCCCTATTTATGGGCGACACTTGAGAAATTTGGATTCGGGTGCGAGTTTATTAGCTGGATTAGGCTGTTGTACGCGGAACCTCTGGCGCAAGTTGTAGTGAACGGTAGAGTGTCGGCCCCCTTCTCCTTGGGCAGGGGTACCCGTCAGGGTTGCCCCTTGTCCCCTCTGTTGTTCGCGCTCGCTCTTGAACCGTTGGCGGCCTGGCTCCGTTGGGAACCGTCCCTTAAAGGTATTCGTTGGGCCCCGGACTTCGAAGACCGCGTCTCGCTTTATGCGGACGACATCCTCTTGTATCTTACTTCCCCTCGCAAGTCTTTATCTGTTTTATTTGACGTTCTTGCGTCCTTTGGCGCTAACTCAGGCCTCGTCATCAACTGGTCTAAATCCTGTGTATACGTTTTATCTGGTATCTTGCCTCCGTTGCCGAGTAGACTTCCTCTTCAGGTGGTTCGGGATGGTTTCAAATACTTGGGGGTGTTCGTTACCTTGGATCCGTCCCTTCGTTTTGATCGTAATCTTCTTCCCCCGTTGCTTAGGCTCCGTTTGGACGTTGCCCGCTGGCGCAAACTTCCCCTGTCTCCACTGGGTCGGGCGGCCCTGTTTAAGATGATGTCACTACCGCGGTTTCTCTACGCTCTCCAGAATTATTATGATCCTATCCCCAAGAACTATTTTCGGGAGATTGAGAGCCTTCAGAGGCAACTTATTTGGGATGGGCGACCGCGCATTGCTCTCGCGAAACTTTCCATCCCATGGTACGATGGGGGCATGGCGCTCCCCGATATTAAGAGATACTACTGGGCTTCCCATCTGTCCGCTATTAATCACGCTATGTTCTCTCCGGGTCGTAATCCGGCGTTTGAGATGGATAAACTTCAGCTTCCGGGAGGTGACTTTAATAGAGTACTCTATTCTCGCTCCGCTGGGCGCCACCTTGTGGGACCTACTTTGACTGCTTTGACGGTGTGGCGTGCTGCGAATGTGAGCCTGGGCTGGGAGGATCGCTTGACGTTGGCGACGCCGCTTTATGCTTCGGGACGTCTGGGCGGTCTTTGGTCTTCCAAGGGTTTTGACCGTTGGGACTTGATTGGGATCTCTAAAGTGGGGGATGTATATTCTAAGGGTTCTGTGCGCCCGTTTCAGGCCCTCCAGGCTGACTACGGCCTGAGTAGTCGGGAATTCTTTCGTTATTTACAGATCAGGCACGCTTTGGTTTCGGTGTTTGCTCCTGGTGAGATTCCGCCTGACTCTTCCCCACTTGAAGACCGTATCCTTGACGGACATCTTCCTGATAGCACTATCTCCCTGATCTATAAAAAGTTGATCAACAATCGGACTGACTTATTGGCCCGACTTCGGGAACAGTGGATGGGGGATGGGTTGGAACTTGATGATGAGGATTGGCAATCGGCCCTCTCCTCTCCGAAGGAGGTGGCTATACCGGCTCGACTCCGTCTGGTCCAATTGAAGATCCTTCATCGGGTGTACGTGACGGGACCGCGACTGATGGTGATGGGCTTTTCCTCCGATGGACTGTGTAAGCGTGGATGTGGTTTGCGTGCTACTTTCCTGCATATTCTTTGGGAGTGCCCGATGGTGGCTGCTTATTGGGTGGCCGTGCTTGATCTGATGACTGTGGTGACGGGGATATCCTTGCGACCGGAACCTCGTCGCTGCCTTTTGAATGTTTGGGAGCCCACGGACTATTCGGTGGCACAGACTAGATGGGCCACCCTGGGCTATATGATCGCGAAGCGAGATATTGCGCAACTCTGGGGGGCCTCCAGGCCCCCTGCCCTCTCGCAATGGGAGGATAATATGGATTGGTCCATGTTCCGTGAGAAAACTGTTTATGTGGCCAGGGGTAGACCCAGGGCATGGGTGAAGGTGTGGGGTCAATGGAACGAATACCGTGGCGACATTTGTACTCCTCCCCTTGTGGACACTATCGAGATTACCCTATCTCCCTAGGCTGGCGTTCCCGGAATCTTCATATAGGGACTGAGCTGGTGTCACCGGCTTTTCCCCCCTTCTTCTTCCTGATCTCTGCCCCCCCTCCCCCCCCCCCCGCTCCATACTCCTTAGTGCTTAGGATATTATTACTGTACCTCCGCTGCTGTCCCCCCCTTGCGTCCCTTGGGCTGACCTTCAGTGATACACTCTCGCCTTTTTGTATGTTTGTTCTTTCATATATATAAAACCTGTTTTGGTTCTGTATATAATGTGGGGTATTGCATTGTTGATTGACGGTTACCTCTGCGGGCTTATGTGATATGTCTCTCCTCCTTTTTAGCGGCTGGCCCGTGTGGTTGTACGCCCATCCTTGTACATTTCTGCTTGCTCAAATAAAGGTTTTAAAAAAAAAAAAAAAAAAAAAAAAAAAAATGTTGCAACTCCTTTTCAATATGCTTTATTATCATATATAATCCAATTTGACAGATTGTTTATCCAATACAATTTTCCTAGTTACTAGAATTGTAAAGACCCTTACCTGATGGCATAAATAAAGATGATTTAACATTTAAATGCTAAAAGGAGGGTCTGATAAATTAGAGAGATAATTTTAACTTTACACGTGTATTTTGCTCTCAAATATATTTGCATTCATATGGCTAATACATTTTATTTTCTTTGCAATTGTAAGACTTAATCAGTTGATACAAATGTCACGATAGTTAGGTTGACATTTGCGCCACCACTTTACTTAAAAGGATGCCATGTTCTGATGCAATCAAAACTGTTGCTTGCCTACTCGAAACTGTATTCTGCTCATTTACGAGAAATAGTCCTTGGTAAGTTTTGTTTCTTTAATGCCCATGTTAGCTCGTTAGCGCATGCCTTTCCCCTTAGATCAAGGTCTTCTCCCACCTATTTAGAGGGGAGGATAGGCCAAACAACCTTAAAATGTCGATAGTTTGTACCAGGCTGCACAAGCTAAACTTATGTTCTGTATCCCTATTGTATTACGACATCTGCCAGTTTTTGTCCTTGGTGGGTGGGTCTTTGTGGACTTTGCAATGTACATAATGTAACCTCAGGCTTAAAAAGGCAAGTCCCTCGTCAGCTGCCATAGGAGGCTGGTCTAATTCGACTCCACTGCAGTGTATTATGGAAATAAACGAGTTTGCTTGTATTCTCTACTGCGTCATCGACTCTTCATTCTTGGAAGGCTAGAGGAAGTTAAAAGTGGCCCGGAGACCCTAATCAGGTCACTTCCTTCAGTTAGGCCCACCTCCACTGCATTATCACTTACCGAAACAGGGTCCAAGAAATCAGCTATTCTCTTGAAATAACAGCCATTATTATTGCCTGACAGAACTTGACTGGCACATCCAGAGACAAAAGAGAGGAAGGCCGAAAAAGCTAGATGTACCACTCACAACTTCAAAATAGTTATAGGCAAACACTGCTCTAACATGGACCAAAAGCTGCACAATTATGTTGCTTTGGTCGGCAACCCAACCCACCATGGAGGCATCTATGACTACAGCAGCCCACAACTGCAGACGGCTGAATGGACAAGCCACCAACATATTGACAATGGATATCCACCAGTGCAAATCAGACAGGACAGAATCATAGATCTGCACTAGAGCAGAGAGGCTCATCTGATGCTGGAGTCACAGTTTAGTCAGGTGCATATAAAGGACCCTCATCAGCCAATTTACTTCTGGTGGGAGGCACTAACAGCATGCATGAGGCAATGATACCTAACAGGTATAAGATCAGTATCTGAGCCGCAAACATCTTAATCATATCCCAAATGTCTTCAACCCTCTGAGGAGGAGGAAAAGCCTTCGTACAGGTTGAGCCCAGAACCAGTCCTATGAAGGTCAACCCTTGTGTGGAAAGTAGGTGAGTCTTCTGGGCTTTGATCGTTAAGCCCATGTTGTGCAGGGGGTGATAGTGCACTGAAGATGATTCATGTTTCGTAACTAGCACAGTGGACCCTACCTTCACTAGCTAGTCATCCAAGTATAGAAGCGCAAGTTACTTATCTTTGGTATCATACATTCTGGTGAATACTCTAACAGCTCATTACTCACACTCCTCAAGGGCCAGACCAGATCCGTAACTTTTTTCCAGCAAAGCTTCTATGTGCTCTAGGTGGCACTCTGCGGTTGTGCACTAGTTCTGTACTGCCAATAAATGGCCCAGAGGAGCTGCAGATAAGCACCACACTTGCGTACTAATGTCAGTTTATTATTTTTCCCTTTCCATGCCCTCAGTCATAAAGCATCAACAATTGTTGCTAACAGTGTGCTGGATCCTAATTAGGACCTTTTTAGATGTTAAAAAGAGGCCACTCTACTGACCTCAGAAGCAGTGTTAGGACAATATTTGTTAAGCAGTCAGATGGTAATATTGGTGAACTCTTACGTTGCTGCCTGGCAGATGTCCAGTACTGGGACTCCACGTTCTAATGCACTGGTTGCAGCTTTAGACCTGATGAAATGAGCCTTTAATGAATGAATGAATGAAGTAATTTCTAAAGCGCAGCTTTCACTTCAGGGAGCACCTTGGTGCTGAAAGTGGGTGAAATGAGGCATAGAGCCCTCAAGGAGCTGCTTCTTGGCCAGTGCGTAGCAGATTTTAATACAGAAAGCAACCTAGAATGAAATGGCTAGTTTCTGCACTACCCGACCCTTCTTCGCTCCAACATACCCCTGTGAAGTCGTTTATGAGTGTTGTTAGACCTGGCAACATTAGGAGGGTCTCCCTTCTATTTTTTCACTGTTGCCCCTATGTTTTTGCTGGTCTAGATGCTTTGGGCACTTTGCCACAGCAATTCAGTGCCAAAGTGCAAGTGCTCCCTAATGTAAATTTTAATGGATAAGTGACTCCATGATTGGTTTCTTTGATTAACTTGTCAGACCCTAGTACAGTGCACTATGGGTGCCGAGAGCCTGAAAATCAAATGCTGCTGATGGGCTTGCAGCACTGGTTGTGCCAACAACAGAAGCAGCTTGTAAAGTATGGCTCAGGCCTGCCATTGCAGCGCATGTGTGCAGTCTGGGACTGCCATGTCGACTTGGCAAGAGCACCCACTTGCCAGTCCCTACACCTTCCCTTTTTTACATATTAGTCACCCCTAAGGTAGACCCCAGAACTATTGATCACTTCTGGGAATCAAGACAAAACTTTGCCAAGGAGAAGAACCAATGAAGTTGAAGGAGGAGACTGTCCCTGTGCTATTTCTGGGGTTGGCCTGCAGTGGTTACTCTATTGCCAAGGAAAGGAGAAAAGGACCTTTCATAACTTTTCATAACCTTGCGGAAAAATCTCAAAGGGCTTGAGGAGCGCATGCCTCCTGCCTGAAGTCTCAGGGATACAAGAATTACCCACCAGCTCCCCTGAATTCCCTTGCTGGGAATTCTACCTGCAGAGAGGTGCCTGCTGTTGTTTGGGCCTTCTGAGAAGACTGCGTGTCGCTGGGAGCTGGAAGCGCGACGCAACGAGCAGCGTGTCGCCGTCTAAGCAGTTGCTGTCACATCGCCGAAGAAGCGTGTCGCCGCCGCAGATGTTCGCTGTCGCATCATTGACGAAGCGTGTCACAGGGCTTGTAGCGGCTCAGAAGTTACCAAGTTTGCTGCACAGCCGCCGGGCTTTCACGCAGTGCATCCAACGTTGTCGCATCGCATCAAAGACGCCATTTTGTCACATCGCACCGGATCGTCGCATGAGGCGCCATCTTGTCGCATCGTCACCAGGCCACAGTAAGAAACGACGCATCAACTCTCCACAAAGTAAGGAAGCAAGTCTCAACTCCCCTGTGCAGCAGAAAGGAACCGATGCATCCACTCCCCTGGGTGTAAGGAACGGCGCATCTACTTCCCTGCGACCCTTTTGTTTGCATTGTGTGATGCATCCCAGGTTCTTTGAGAGTAAACTGTTGCATTTACAATCTAGATTAAACCAAAAAAAATTATACCATTTTAAAGTCTATTTTTGATTACAGTACTGTGGATTTTTTGTCTTTTGGTCTTCTGTTAAGTCCAGTAAAGATTACTTATTTTTCTAAACTGGTGTGGTGTTCATTTGTAGTGTTTTCACTGTATTACTATGGGTGTTCACAAATTCTTTACACACTGTCTCTGAGATAACCCTGTCTGCTCGTGCCAAGCTACCAAGGGGTGGGCAGTTTTTTTTTTTTTATAAGTGTAGCGCCTTACCCTGACTAAAAACAAGGGTCCCTATTTGGACAAAGGTCCCTACCTCTGCCAACTAGAGAACCCCAATTGTAACATTGGTGGTCAGCGGTGAAGATTTGGACTTGCATTTCTGACTCATATACAGTGATTGGTGAACACTACTAGTGAGTGCAGACCATAACGCGACCACATACTTTTTGGTAGAATTTTCCTAGGAACTTCTTTTTGCTTTTTGAGAGCTGCCAACTCTTTTTCACCATGAGCAAAGCAGCATCCATTGCATCTGTTGACATTGATTTTGAAGAAGATAGGATTGACACCTATACTGTGTCTTACCTCAAAGCTGCTTGCACGAAGTTTAAAGTCTCTATGAAAGGTCTCACCAAGAAAGAAGAAGACCGAAAGGTGCTGAAGGCCTGGGTAGAATCTAGGAATGCCAGTGAGCATCCTGAAAAGCCTAGGGAGGAGGTAGAGAATTTAGATGGGCAGCTGGAGGGGCCAGTGGGCCTGAATGGGAGGAAAGTGCCTTCCAGAGCAGACAGCAGTGTTTCTTCAAAAGGCGTGTCCCCAGGAGAACTGGAGGACAGGGACAGAGAAAGAGTGCATAAGATGGAGCTGGCCAAGCTTAAACTAGGTGGTCAGAAGAAGTTAGAAAATATGAAGTTGGCCTTGGAGGAGGAAATAATGCATTAGGAGCACAAGAGGATTTTGAGGGAATTGGAATTGAAAGCTAAAAGTTTAGAAATGTCACCCTCTGGTGGCAGCGCACCGTCCGAGCCTTTAGAATCAAGAGTATTTATTCACAAGGATATCGTTAAGGAGTTTCATAAGAGTGAAGATATTGGGCAATGGTTTAAGGCCTATGAGGTAGCTATGACATCCCACGGGGTCACTGAGAAAGATTGGGGAGCAGGGTTGTGGGGGCAGTTCCTCTGTGATGGGTGGGATACCTTATTGGATTTGCCTTCTGAGGATCGGAATTCTTATGTGCACATGAATGAAACTTTAATGACCAGGTATGGGTTGACCCCTGAGCTTTATAGACAAAGGTTTACGAATTGTGAGAAACTGGAGTCTAGTACTTGGGTAGAATATGTGACTTTTTTTGCAGAGCATTGGATGGTTGGGTGAAGGGTAGCAACGTGAATGATTATCAGGGGCTCTGTGATCTGTTTGCATGAGAGCACTTGTCTAGTAATTGTTCTCCAGAGCTATGCCAGCACCTTATTGATAGCAAGCTGACTAACCCTAGGAAGCTTGCAGAAGAGGCGGACTGCTGGGTGAGTACCTGGGTCCACAAGGGTCATGTGGGAGACTTTGCCGAAGGTGGGCAGGGTCCCCAGCAGAAGAGTGGGAGGGACAAGGGTAAGCAGAGGGAGTTCCAGAAAGGGCCCCAAAGTAATTCCCACGGGAAGGGTTCCCATCCTCCCCTGAGAAGAAGTCAGGGGCCCCAAAGGTAAACCTCTTCATAGGGGACCCCTGAGATATTTTAAGTGTGGTGAGGTGGGCCACCATTACTATGATCCCCAGTCCCCCCAGAGAGAAAAAAACAGCACCCACTGGTGCACCGCCCCAGCAGATGGCTAGAGTAGACCTGGGGGAAGAGATTGGTGCCCAAGGTGGGTTGGGTCCCACAGAGATGTCCCTATGTCTCTTTAGGAGGCTGAGAGGTGGTCCCCAGGGCCCAGCTGCCTAAAAACACTAAAAAGTACAGGCAGTGGGTGACCATCAATGGCCATAGAGTGAAGGCTCTTAGAGACACCAGAGCCAGTGTGACAGCTGTCAGTTGTCAGCTGGTGTCTGAAGAGCAGGGCTCCCCACTGCATTTTACCCGATTGTTGCCGCTGACAACACAGAGAGTCACCGCAAGGTGGCACAGGTTCCCTTTGAGAGTTGGGTGGGGGGGTGGTCTCAGGTACTCTTCAAGTCGCTGTGAGGCCAGCCCTGCCCGTTGACTGTCTGTTGGGTAATGATTTGGAGAGCTCGCCTTGGGCTAAGGTAGAGCGAAGTGCTCATTTGGAGATGTTGGGTCTGCCTGAGTGGGTGTGTGTGACCTCTCGGTCCATGGCAGCCAGTAAAGGTGTTCAAGAAGACCTGGAGCCTAAAAAAGTGGCGCAGGTGCCTGCCATAAAGTAAAGAGGCAGTGCGCTGGAAATCAGCCCCCATTGTTCCCACGGTCCAGAAGGAAGCATACCTTGAGAGGGATGCCCTGGAACCTACAGGAGAGCAGGTAGCTGAACTGGGGGACCTGTCTGAGCTGGCCCTTAGCTGACCAGGAAGGAGGACCCTCTAGGGAAGAGTTCTGTGAGGAGCAGAAAAAGTGCCCTTCTCTTGTGGGTTTGCAGCAACAGGCCACAAACCAGGCAGCAGGTGATCAGTCTGGATCACACTGGATATACTGGGAGAATGGTCTCCCGTATAGCGAGCCTAAGGTTGCTGAGCCTGGGTTAGCCTGTGTGCTGGTGGTACCCCGCGCTTCAGAGCATTCCTACTGGGTTTGGCTCATAATGTACTTTTAGCAGGACATTTGGGACAGGACAAGACCTTTGAAAGACTTTTCACCAACTTTTATAGGCCCCAAATGCGCAAGAGTTCAGATACTCATTGCAGGACCGGTCAGACTTGCCAGGCAAGTTGAAAAAGTGCAAGGAAGACATGGCTCCTCTCCAGCCATTCCCTTTGGTCAGCACCCCCTGTGAAAGGGTGGGCATTGACATTGTGGGGCCTCTGGATCCCAAGAAATCCATGGGCAACAAGTTCATCCTGGTCTTGTTGGACCATGCCACCCGGTAGCCGTAAGACATCCCTTTGCGGACTGTGACGCCCCCCGTGGTGGGTCGTGCATTGATGGGGATTTTCTCCCGTGTGGGGTTTCCCACAGAGGTGGTGTCAGACCGTGATACGAACTTCATTTCCAACTATATGAAGTCCCTGTGGTAGGTGTGTGGTGTAACATATAAGTTTACCACTCCTTACCGTCCCCAAGGTAATGGGCTGGTTGAGAGATTCAACCGGACCCTCAAAGGCATGATTAAGGGTCTTGAGGAACCTATGAGGCATAAGTGGGACGTCCTCTTGCCATGCCTTCTCTTTGCTTACAGAGAGGTGCCACAGAAGTCCTTAGGTTTCAGACCCTTTGAACTGCTGTATGGTCACCCTGTAAGAGGACCTCTGAGTTTAGTAAAGGAAGGCTGGCAGAAAGCTCCCTGGAAACTTCTCAGGATGTATATAGCTACATGCTGGCCTTCAGAAACCAAACCCGGCATTTCAGGCAACTCGCCTAGGCAAATCTGGAAGCCAGCCAGAAAGAGATAAAGCAGTGGTACGATCAGAATGCCACTCTGAGCTTCAGCCTGGTCAGAAAGTTTGGTTCATGGCCCCTGTGGAGCCCTGTGCGCTCCAGGACAAGTGGACCGGACCATTTGAGGTGGTGGGGCGCAATAGTGATGTCACCTACATGGTGGACTTGCGGTCTCCCAGAAACCCTTTGTTGGTCCTCCATGTCAACCGCCTGAAGCCCCACTTAGAGAGGATCGAAGTGGGCATGCTCCTAGAGACAGATGATGGAATGGAGGAGGAGGAGACTGAGCTTCTTCCTGACATCCTGTCTGCAACAGAGCCAGATGGGTCAGTGGATGGTGTAAACCTCTCTTCACCCTGACCCCTGAGCAGCAGAATGACAGTCGCCAGTTGTTGGGACACTTTTCTGATCTGTTCTCCCTGATTCCCAGTGTCACTGATTGGTGTGCCCATGATGTAGACACTGGGGACAGTCCTCCTGTTAAGCACAAAACTTATAGAGTGACTGACAGGGTGAGAGCCTGCATCAAGGAGGAGGTCTCCAACATGCTTGCATTAGGAGTGATTGAGTCTTCTAACAGTCCTTGGGCCAGCACAGTGGTCTTGGTCCCAAGGGCTGCTACACCCGGTGCCACGCCAGAACTGCTGTTCTGTGTGGACTACCGAGGGCTCAATTCAGTCACCAGGACTGACGTGCACCCCATCCCCAGAGTTGATGAGCTCATTGATTGGTTAGGGGCTTCCCCGTACCTCAACACATCTGATCTAATGTCTGGATACTGGCAGATCGCCTTAACCGATGGGGCAAAAGAGAGGTCAGCATTCTCCACACCAGATAAGCACTACCAATTCCGGGTTATGCCCTTTGGGATGAAGAATGCCCCTGCCATCTTTCAGAGGTTTGTCAACCAGGTGTTGGCTACACTGGAAGATTTCAGTGCCCCCTGCCTAGATGACATAGCAGTGTTCAGCGCAAGTTGAACAGAACATCTGCGCCACCTCTGGGAAGTGTTGATGGTGCTGCGGAAGGCAGGCCTCACGATCAAGGCGAGTAAGTGCCAGATCGGGCAGGGTTCCGTGGTGTACTTGGGACATGAGTTTGGGAGCTGCCAGGTGGCACCCCTACAGCCCAAGATTGATACTAACCTGGCTTGGGAACCCCCCCAAGACCCAGAGAGATGTGAGAGCCTTTTTAGGACTCACTGGGTACTACAGGAGGTTTGTCAAGGGATATGGTGGCATCGTTGTACCCTTGACAGTGCTGACTTCCAGGAAGCAGCCCAAGAAAGTGAACTGGACTGATTCCTGTCAGAAAGATTTTGATGCCCAGAAGACTGCCATGTGCATGGCGCCCGTGCTTCAGGCGCCCGTGCTTCAGGCGCCCAACTCCTCTAAAGAATCCATTGTGCAGACAGACGCTTCAGAGCATGTTGTAGGGGCTGTACTTTCATAGATGAATGAGGAGGGCCTAGAACAACCTGTAGCATTCATGAGTAGGAGGTTACTTCCATGGGAACAGAGGTGGAGTGAAATTGAGAGTGAGGCATTTGCTGTGGTCTGTGCTCTGAAGAAGTTGAGACCGGACTCACTTCCCGGGTCATACAGACCAAAGGCCCCTCAGATGGTTGATGCAGATGAGGGGTGAGAATCCAAAACTGTTGAGGTGGTCCATTTCCCTACAGGGGATGGACTTCATGATGGAACACCGCCCTGGTACAGAACACGCCAATGCTGACGGTCCATCCAGATTTTTCCACCTTAGTGAAGAGAACTCCCAAGGGGTGGGTAGTTCTCCCCACATTTCAGCTGGAGGGGACACATGTTAGACCTAGACCATTGGCGTGGGTCTCCCTTCTATTTTTTACACAGTTGCCTCCTATGTTTTTGCTAGTCTAGATGCTTTGGGCACTTTGCCACTGCTATTCAGTGCCAAAGTGCATGTGCTCCCTATTGTAAATTGTTGTAATGTATTAGTGAACCATGATTGGCTTATTTGATTTACTTATCAGACCCTAGTACAGTGCAATATGTGTGCCCAGGGCCTGTAAATCGAATACTGCTGGTGGGCTTGTAGCATTGGTTGTGCCACCCACAGACAGCTTATAAAGTATGGCTCAGGCCTGCTATTACAGAGCCTGTGTGCAGTCTAGGACTGCCATGTCGACTTGGCAAGTGCACCCACTTGCCAGTCCCTAAAGCTTCCCTTTTCTACATATTAGTCACCCCTAAGGTTGGCCCAAGGGCAGGATGCATTGTATGTAAAAGGTAGGACATGCCCTGATGTGTGTGGCCTGTCCTGATAGTGAATTACAGCCAATTTTGGTTTTCACTATTGCAGGGCTACCTGTTCCCATAGGCCAGAATGGGCAGTTTGATTTAACATCTTATAATCCTAACTGGCCCAGGGAACAAGGTAGAAATTCGAGTTTAGTATGCCTGAATGCAGAATGTTAAAATACATCTTTTAGTGAGGGTGATTTTTACATTCTGTGTTTGAAAATATCACTTTTAGAAAGTAGGTATTTTCTTGCCTAACCATCCAGCATGCCTCTGCTACGTTTGTGTATTCCATGTCTTGTTTGTGAGTGACAGGGGGCTGGAGAGGGCCTTGGCTTCATCAGTCTGATGGGTCAGGGCTGGGTTAAATAGGACATGCACTGAATTGAGAGTAGGGGGAGGATATTTCCTTTCACTGCCCTGAAGCCCTCATAGAATAGAGAGTAGGGGACAGAGATTTCCTTTCACTGATCTGAGCCCTCATAGAATAGAAAGCAGGGGAGGAGATTTCCTTTCAGCTACCTGGGCCAGGTCTGCTCCAAAACAATGCTGTCTCCACCTTCTGCCAGGAAGCTGCACCCAGGAGGACAGAACTGGTTTTGGCTGGGCCTGGGCACCCTCTACCTTCAGAGGACAAATGATTTACTGGTATAAATATTGGAGCCCAGAACTTTAGATCACTTCTGGGAATCAAGACAAACCTTTGCCAAGGGGGAGAACCAATGAAGCTGAAGGACGAGACTGCCCCTCTGCTGTTTTTCTATTTCTGGGGTTGGCCTGCAGTGGTTACTTTATTGCCATGGAAAGAGGTAAAGGACTTTTGTGAACTTTTCATAATCTTGAGGAAGAATCTCCAAGGGCTTGAAGTGTGCTTGCCTCCTGCTTGAAGCCTCAGGGATACAAGACTTCACCAGCAGCTCCCCTGAATTCCATTGCTGGAAATTCTACCTGCAGAGAGGTGCTTGCTGTTGTTTGGGCCCTCTGAGAAGACTGCGTGTCGCTGAGAGCTGGAAACACGACACAACGCAGAGAAGCGTGTCGCCGCCACAGCAGTTGTCCTCACATCGCCGAAGAAGTGTGCCGTCGCCGCAGCGGTTCTCCGTCGCGTCATCGACGAAGCGTGTCGCATCACCGGAGCAGCGTGTCGCTGCCGCAGAGGTCGCCGTCTCATCACCGGACATGCGTGTTGCAGGGCATGTCGCGGCTCAGAAGTTATAGAGTTCGCCGCACGGCTGTTGGGCATGCACACATCGCATCCAACATTGTCGCATCGCATCAAAGACGCCATTTTGTCGCATCGCATCGAGGCCCATTTTGTTGCATCATCACTGGGCCGCAGTAAGAAACGACGCATCAACTCCCCACACAATAAGGAAGCAAGCCTCAACTCCCCTGCCTAGCAGTAAGGAACCGACGCATCCACTCCCCTGAGTGTAAGGAACGGTGCATCAACTTCCCTGCAACCCCTTTCTTTGTATTGCGTGACGCATTCTGGGGACATTGAGAGTAAAGTGTCGCATTTACCATCTACATTGAACTGAACTATTTTCTACCATATTAAAGTCTATTTATGATTACAGTATTATGGATTTTTTGTCTTTTGGTCTTGTGTTAAGTCTAGTAAGGAATAATTATTTTTCTAAACTGGTGTGGTGTTCTTTTGTAGTGTTTTCACTGTATTACTGTGGATGTTCACAAATGCTTTACACACTGCCTCTGAGATAAGCCTGTCTGCTCGTGCCAAGCTACCAAGGGGGTGAGCAGAGGTTATTTTAGAAGTGTAGCCCCTTACCCTGACTGGAAGCAAAGGTCCCTATTTGGACAAAGGTATCTACCTCTGCCAACCAGAGACCCCCAATTCTAACAAGTGTCCTGAGGCAACCCGTTTAATGTGAAAGTATGGTAGGTGACAGTTCTGCCGCTCCCAAGCTGATAAGATGACCCATCCTGACAACACCTAGTCCCCCTCTGTATCACTAACTGAGAAGATGACACAAAGGGCAATTGCCAACTAAACCTAATCATGTGACCTAGGATACAGGCTGCAGACACCAAATGGTTAGGATAGGAAAATGCCAACTTTCTAACAGTAAAAGGCACACAAACGATCGAGAGAATGCAGAACAAATCAAAACATTCACCCCAGTCAAGAGATCTGGGTTAAAAATCATTGTTTTTTTGCTCACCATGCCACCCAGTTTAGACCCAGCCATATGCAAATCAGTCTTGACTCTGTGCCTCACAGGGACAGTCCAGCCTGAACTGGCAAGCCAGGTCCTCCCTGGACCGGAAACAAGCATCCTAGGACCGGTTTGGGGGTTTCACCGCTCATCAGCCAGGCTAGCTTGAATGCAGGGGCACAGTGAGCCCAGGTCCCATGTCGGGACATAGCCGGCGCACTTATGGCGAAAAAGCAAAAGACACACAAATGATGGACGGAATGCAGAACAAATCAAAACATTCACCCCTTGGCAGTTCGGGCTGGACTGTTCCCATTGTTTGCAGGGTCAAGACTTATTGGCATATGGCTGGGTTCAAACTGGAATGGCTTGGGGAGAAACAAAACTATGGCTTTAGGCCCAGATCTCTATACTGGGGTGAATGTTCTGCATTCTGTCCATGAATTGTTGTTTTTGCAACTTTCTGAAAGTGGCATTTTCAGAACTGTGACTTGAAATTCCACTTTACCATTAAAGAGGGTTTTAAATTAAAATCATTACAGGTCTAAGTCACATCATCTAGTCCCCTGGGTCAAGAGTAGACCGGATCTGGGCCAGCATGAGCATTCTGAATTTGTTCTTCTGCAAGAAGGCATTCAGAGGTCAAACATTCGAAACAGGCCGGGGACCACCCCATCCTCTTTCATCACTAGGAAATAGCAAGAGTAAAAATACTCTCCTGTTTCTGAGTCTGGAACCCCCTTGATACCACCTCTGGAGAGTAACACTTGTAACTCTTGTAAAAGAAAGTTACTCTAATGTAGGAGAAAGATTTGGCTGGGCAACAAGAAAGGCTATGGCATAGCAATGCTGAATGATCTGTAGGATCCAACTGTCAGACGTGATGTTTCGCCACCCTGGAACGAAGTGCTGAATCCTGCACCCCACAGATTGAGGGTGTCTCACTTAGAGAAAACTAAAATGTCTTGGTCGTTGTGCTGCAGTGGGAAGGAGACTGGGAAGACCAGAGCCCTGCCTTGCCTACTGCCTGCCATACTTATGTCGGCTTCGAACGGACTAGAGTGACTAATGCAGTGATTGGGGAGGCTGTTGTTTCCTATACACCAACCACATGAAGTAACCTCAATTTCCTGAACTGATGCAGGATCTGCCTGGCAGCAGTCAACAGAACCGGCGAATGTTCCGTGGCTCTACTTTGTCTAAAAATGCTCCATGGCAGAATCCGCTTTTTCACCCAAAAAAAGGTGTGGGTTATCAAAGGGCATATTCATGAAAGAAGGTTGTTTATCTCCAGAAAATCTTGTGGGATGCATGTTGGCAGAGAAAACCAACATTTTGCGCCAAAATGCTCAATGCGCCAAATGCTCTTCCCAGGCAAATGCACCAGCAGCATTGGCTGTGTTTTGTCCATCATGAGTTGGCCGAGCCAGAGAGGCCCTGAGGTCAGCGGTCCCAGAAGATCTTGCCAGCAATATCACAGTGGGCATGTGACCCAATAAGCAAACAGCATTGGCCAGTCTCAATGACAGACTAGCAGATGCGAGCGCCATTAGTCCTCTTGGCCTCCCTTTCCGGAGGAGCCAAGGGGAATGAATCGGGGTCCACATACTTATAAAATAAGACGGGCTACACATACTTAAAAGTGAAGCCAACATCGCACCCATTTATATCCAGGAAACCGTCTAACTCTAATTTCTCTCACTGTGACATTGTTATTTGAAAGAGATGCTGACTGTATAATTCGCAGTCAATTTAGGATACTCAGACGATCCGTTTAAGAAGTCATGTGTTACTTCCTAAGGCATTGAGTTTACAAGCAAAAACAATTATATAAAGAAACTCAGAAGTAGTGGTAGGACATTTGTTAACCACATGGGTGCTCATGACGAGCTCAGCTCGTCATGAGGCACAGTGGCCCTGTGCTCATGACGAGCTGAGGTCGTCATAACGGCTGCAACGCTCGCACGCGGGGCTAATTCCCCCGCTGCGCTGAGCATTCCACAGAAACGGGTGTGGCCGAGACGAGCTCAGCTCGTCATGAGCACACGGCAACCATGCTGCGTGACGAGCTGAGCTCGTCACAAACACTGGGGCGCTGTTTGCGCCCCCACTCCGCCCAGCAGAGCAGGGGAATTACTCCTGCTGCGAAGGGTTAAGCAGTCAGATGGTAATGTTTGGTGAACTCTTACGTTGCTGCCTGGCAAATGTCCAGGACTGGGACTCCAGGTTCTAATGCACTGGTTGCAGCTTTAGCCCTGGTGAAATGAGCCTTTAATAAATGATTGAATGAAGTAATTTATAAAGCACAGCTTTCACTCCGAGGAGCATCTTGGCGCTGAAAGTGGGTGTAATGAGGCATAGAGCCCTCAAAGAGCTGCTTCTTGGCCAGTGCGTAGCAGATTTTAATACAGAGAGCAACCTAGAATGAAATGGCTTGTTTCTGCACTACCCAACCCTTCTTCGCTCCAAAGAAGAGTTGGTCATCCACCCGGAACTCTAGTGTGCGGTCAAGGTAGAACAACAACAGTCTTTTTGGGTCCAGACAGTGGAGTCACTCCTCTTCTTTTGAGGGATGTGAAGGAGCGTAGACAGTGGGGAAGGTGACGGATTGACCACAAAGAATGGTGTTACCACTTTCGGCAAGAAAGAGGCCCTAGTGCTGTGGAATTGTGTTTTCCTATCATGCAAGGAATCCATTTTGTTTAAATCAGTTCTATGATACCCAAAGAAAGTGAGGCCTGAAATATGAAATATATGACATTTTGTGAACTATTTCTTTTCTACAGTCAACGAGGTTGAAACGCAGTATGATGAAAGCCTTGCTCAATATACAGCACTTGTGATTTTCAATAGTATGCCAGGTCAGCAATAAGACACTATTTTTGGATGATACATCTGCGTATTGGTTTCTATAGTTCTCGATCATGGACATACTCAACAAGGCATGTGGGCTACCATTGTGGAATGGCTTGTCAATTCCTATTAATCTTTTTCTGATTGGGGACTATGTATATCTATTTTGCAGTCTTGATTTACTGTTACTAGACACTACTAGTCCAGATTTTCAAAGAAATTATCATGTACTAAATATATATTTGAACAGTTAGTGAAACGCCAATTCACGCCCTTTGTGGATTAGGTCAACAAAACGTCTCGAGTACTTCTGTTTTTTGGGCACTTGAATAAACACTGATGGACAGTCAACTGCTCCTGTGACATGTAAAATAAACCTTTATTTCTTTGAATGAGCAGATGACTTTTGTCTTTGATTATATTTAGGCTTCTACTTTTTTGGTAGAGAATGGATCTCGGTTCCTCGATTTGGCATCCGGTCTCACTGCCCTTTAGCTCTGGTTTGGACCACAGTCAACAGTACTCCTGCTCCCTGTCTCCGCTTGAGGGTTGGGTGCTGCCGTGAGTACATGTCATCTCGCGGGTTAGTTCTTGCTACCGTATTTTCCTGCCTGCCTTCTGCTCATGCAATTGGGTTTGGGTTTGGCTGCCAGTGTTACTTATCTTTTCTTCCCCTGGGAGCTTGGTCTTTGAGCCCTTGGCTTTCTTGTGTGCTCTGTCAAGAGTGGGTCTTTTGCCCAGTTGGAGCACTTAGTGCAGCTACAGTGATGGTGGTTCTCCATGGGCTCGCCTTGGGTCTCGTGGGTCTTGTGGAGCAGTGCTTGAGGTTTGCTGCTGGGCTTGCCTCATTTTTCCCGGGCGGGAGGTGCTCCCACTCAATTTGGCAGCTGGCGGTGCTGTGTGAATGTGCAAGCTGTGCACCAGTTTATTTCTTCTGGCCAGTGTTGAGCGTTGGTTGTCCGTCAGTTTGGCAGACAGGTGGTGCACTGCTGGTTGTGCCTTCCTCAGTTTGTTTTGTGATGGGTCCCAGGCACCTGGTCGTTCGGTGGGTCTCAGGTTGTCCCAGGGGACACTTGCCATGGGTAGAAGAGGTAGGTGGTGACTGATATGTGGCGTTTTAGGTGCATTATATATGTTTTATTGTATGTGTCAAATTTCTCAATATGGTTTCACTGTTTGCATTTTTCTTGAAATTTGTTTCCTCTTTTGTTCACGGTATGTCAAATTGGGGTTTCCTTAACATTTTGACGAACTGACGACATTTTGCTGCTATTTCTTACCATGACATCGTTTGTACGGCAGTTGGTTCATTGATGTGCTATATTTGATACACATGGTGTGTTTTTGGCTTTTTGCCAGGCCACGTCTGACTGGTTCAACAACTTCTTCGAATTGCTCTCTGTTGCAAGTTACCCATGACTTGTTTTTCCATTTTGACTTATGTCCATCATTCTTTCCTCTCTTCCATGGGGTCCTAGGCACTGGTAAGTGTACAAAATCGCTGTATTTAGGGACATTGTCCGCGCTTATTCATGTGAATGAATCTGTGAGAATATGCAGAGTTCACCAACCTGCACAAATCTGTGTGAAATACTGCCGGTGGATTCCTTCCGTTTCATTTGCAATCAGCCGCCAACACTCTTGAGGAGGAGGATCGCAAGGGGTTGCAAACTGTACTCATTCTCACTTTCCTGCCTTCTTATATGCTCAAGCTGAAAGGACGCTGGTTACCTCTGTTATTCAGCACCTACCAGCTCTTTTCTCTTCTCTCACTTGTGAGCACTTAGGATGAACTAGGAGCAAATGAAATGCCCTGTGAATCTTGCACAGCACAATATGCTTCAATGAACAAAAAAGGCTGCTGGCTGATTGAATACCTGAAGTGTATCTGAATGTAATGTTCACTCCCCCACTGTCATCTGGGGAATGAGCGGTATAGTACCGACTTCCTTTCGTTCCATTGTGCAGTGTACTCGCAGTGGCAGCCTGCATAATGTGGTCTGCATGAAGACCATGCACAGTGTGCATGAATGTTTGACCAGCCCGAGAGCGCCCACCACTCCTCCCTTTGCTCTGAAAGCAGAGCAGATCTGCCCCGCCGAGACGCCACAGCAGGAACAAATAAAATTATAGTAACACAAGTTATTATCATTTTATTTTTCCTTTTTTTTCTCTGCTAAAGGCAGTGGGGCAATGCTGTGTACAAACGGGAGGAGTTATATAACGGGTTTTTATCATATAATAATGAGTTGTTTTTATCAAGGACTGGCAATTTCTGCTCTCATTAGCAACTTTTCAACCCAACGGTTTGGACACGTTACCACCTTTCTGAGGCCCTTGCAATGAACTAGAGACATATTTTGCACATGCCAGTGCTAAGGCAACCTGCAGTACACAATGCATAGCAGTGTCCACAACAGTCTGGAAAGCAAACAGAGCTGTGTGCTCATACCTCTCGTCAGTCGCAACATTTCCAGGAGGTGTGGTGGTGCAGTTGAGGCAACCCAGATCTACTAACACTAATACTGATGACAATATGACTACAGACCGAAGACAGGCTAGGAAGAAAGAAGTTTTTAGACACTGGCCAGCATACGCCATCACTGGGAATGGTGTCACAGAAACAGCAAAGGAACTTAGATGGCTTGTGCAACACAGACATTACATTGCTAAGATCACCCACCCGCAGCAGAAGACATTGAGGGAAGAACGGATGGTTTGCAGAATAAAATAGGAGTATTTATACATCAACAGAACTATCAGGGCCCGGCGGACTGCCATTTGCTTTGTTGTACATCTCCCGCCAAATTGCACAATTGAGCATTCATCATCCAGTGCGGCAGACCCTTCCTGTCAAGACCCTTGCCTAAGCCCACATCAGACGAATCATGCCCCATAGTCCGTTCAGTGGGCTCTAGCCAGCTATTCCCATACTGCCACTGGACAGAGGGTTGCTGTATCACAATTTTTTTCTGCAGCCACGAGCAGCGTTTCGAAGGCTCCTGCTGCAAAGTTATTGCCTGAGCTGTGAGCGGGCGCACTTCCATCCTTTTGTCGTCCACTCGAAAATCCTTCTGCGCCGCTCCCCAGCTCCACGATTTAGTGACGAGCTGCAGTATGGAGAGCGGTGTCATACTCCCTGCACAATCTTCCTGCCATGAACGGGCAGTTCTGCCATTTGGGGAGGGTCAAACCTCACCTGGCCCCCCATTGGCCAGGTGCCTAGGCGCCATCCTGGCGCAAGTTTTCCCGGGCTCTGGCGTCCGTTATGGCGCCGGCCCTCAAAGCCCACATCGGGGGCGGCCTCTGCAATAACTCCCGCACAGGGCCCACTCCGGAAACAGACATGTTACCAAAATCACAGCCAACACGAGTCGTAGTTTGTTGTGGTCGTTGTTGGCCGCAGTTTTATTACCATTATATACCAACTCATTTTTCTATCCCCTGGACATCACTCTTATGGCCAGGGTCATAAATCATTATCATGGCATATCATAAATCATGTGTCATGTATCATCCGTATGTCATAAATCATTGGTGTCATGATAAATCGGACGTCATAACTGATTAGCGCCGCCTGTCATAAATCATTTTGTCGGTCATAAATCATTTGTCTGTCATCACTTATTTGCATATCAGAGGATCATACATCATGTGTCATAAATCATGTGTGTACCATAAATCATGTGTGTCATGGACCGCCATAATGTGGACATCATAAATCATTTGTGTTACATTGTTGTCACTCATTTGTCATCCATCATTCTTGGTCATAAATCATTTGCTTGTCATGCCTCCTCTGCATATCCTAGAATCGTGAATCACCATGACAGTTCGTTATTCCGCTCTCTTATAGGCGTATCTCCTTTCCTGGCACTTTTGTGGTCCAATTTGTTATGTTGGTTTCCATGCCCTTTTGCGTGTGGGGGGTAGCCTCTCCCCAGAGTTAGGCCCCAACTCGCTACCTTGCTAGTCTCTTTTTGTGCCCTGCCATCCGGCTGGGTCTGGGCTGCGAGAGCCGTCTCTGTGTGCTACCCCCATTTGTCCGGCCTACTCACCCTGCCGTTCGGCATCCCAGTGTGAGTGGCCCTCCTTCTACACACCACCCTGTCGGTGTGCCTCCATAACCATCCACTGTACCTCTCTTATCCGCCACACCGCGAGGGAGGCTTACGTCTTCCTGCGGCTCCCCCCTTTCCTGAGACGCTCGTAGCTCCACTTTTGCTGCTTTCTTCATGCAGCCTGCTGTCGGTGGTGTGCTCTGCTCCCTTCTTGGTGTCAGAGTGGATCACCATTCGGCTTCATCAGCATCGTCTCAGCTCGCCGTTTGCCATACACTCGCCATGGGCCATACATGAAAAACACAATTGGGAGACAGTCAGCTGCAGCTTATGGAGGCCTGATACAACCCCTTACGCCAGATAAACTCACCCCCTTCACCACTGCCCCTTACTGGCTCCCCCTACTAACTCACTGGGTATCAACTGGCAGCAGGCAGCTGGCCCGCTCCCTTGTGATGTGCAATTGATTACCGACAAGAAAACTTGGTCTGCAGCCCTAGAATTCGGCAAATGACTTGTGATCTCCGGTATCGCACCAGCTGCTTGTCCCTGTGTGATTCCCCAGCACCACAGCTGGCTACCCATACACGTGGTGATATCGACCACCGTTCCCTGTTGCTCCACCAAATTGGTGTCCCTAAAATGTTGCCATCGAAAGCGTGCCAACCCCCTGAAACCGGGCACACCTCACCACCCCAATGGAAGGGACGCCGTAACCTGCCAGGTAATGCAAGCAATGCCAATGCTTGTGATCTCTAAGCCCCCACCTGGTGCAAATACTGTCACCTCCGCTCAAAAGAATGTTGTCACGTGTAAGATTCTTGCAAGAAATCTTAATGCTCGATTGACGTAGTGGTCCCTCCTCGGGGGATACATACATGTTTGTATGTCAGCCATTTCCCATGATAGAGTTGGCCAACCACTCAGATCCACGGCATGAGACTCGATAGTGGTCGGTGTCAGAAAATAAACAGAGGTGATTTGCTTGTATTCTTTCATAGTATCCTTGGCCTGGCTAGGCGGCTCAAGAGAGGCTTACTGCCTGACTGACTGCGTTTTCTATAGGAATTAGAAAGGAGCTTACTGACTGTATTCCAAACTGTTGGCCACGTGCGGTGCACTTGTAGGAGCCCGGCCTCGTTCTGCATTACAGGAGACTTCCTGTCACCTTTCCACTCAGGCCCCATGAACACCTGCATGGCTGTGGCATCGTTCACCATATATTATTCTCCTGGCTACAGGAGGCGTATGTTATTTGCTTGTTTTCTAGACCAGACCCCTGCTTGCGTGATGACGCAAATACCATCTCTAGGCAGATTTTTTTCTGCCATTGTGTAATCTATTGAGCCGAGCCCTGGTCTCGGTCGGGCAGTGACTCTAACCTAGACTCCCTACACGCGCCTGTAGCTTTAAAGCTGTCACAGACTGTAGTGGAGGCAGTCCCTGCTGGGGTAAGTAGGGCTGTTCTGATGAGATACATTTGTATTGTAAACCTACTCCTATTGCTAGTTCGATCTTTTGAATTCCTGGCACTAGGTGAACAGCAGTTGTGTTGAAGCTAAACACCTTTTTATTTATTTATTTTTGTGCGGGGAGGGGTGGGGGGGGGGCTGGACTTCCCAAGTCACCGTCCGACTGCTTGATCCCACGCGAGCCCTGTTGCCCGATATCCTGCAATTCGCCCCTGTTTCGCGAGCTCCTTAAGCCACCTAGATTGGCCTTTCCCCCAGGTGGGCGGTCATGGCCATTTTGCCGGTTGACTAAATGCTTTGTTTGAGTCGGAATCCCGAGCGGGTGATTTGTGAAGGATAAATGGCATGCATGAGAATTAGGTCTCTTGCTGAGCAGTGTACGCTAGAGGGCGCTATTATCTTATGACACATTTTTTTTTTTTTAAACCCCGACTCCTGCAGTTCGCCCGGCAGCATCTTCCAGGACTGCCGGGAGCTTGCATCAAATTATTATTATTATTATTATCTTTTGTGCGAAATCGCCACCCCCAAGCTCCTTTCGTCTCAGGGCCTATTGTAAATGTAAATGTACAGGAATTTATATAGCGCAAATCACCAAGCGGTTTCTAAGCGCTTGCTTAGGGAACCCGTCCTGGTATTCCCCTGTGAGATAACCCCGGCAGGATATCCACAAGGTGAAAGCCAGGCATCCCGCCGCGAGGGGCCGTTGTGGAGATTAAGCAAGCTATTGCCCAGAGTCGCAGAGTGTGAACCCGTGAATCGAGTAGGCACCGGAGCGAGAATTGTCGAGTCTGTGGACATTTTAGGACTCAAGACCCCGCGGAGCCGGGAATTGAACCCTGGTCCCGGGCTGACCTCTGCTTCCAGGTCTGCCTCCTCTAACCAGTGAGCCACACTTCTCCACTCTATTAGGTATCGCTGACCCCAATAGTACTATACCTCTATTTTGTATGCTTGTGTAACCTGCACATTTGCCACTTTTTCCTCCTGTAATGTACTTTTGCTACTTCTTGTATTTTGTTTGCTCACAATTGTCTCTTTTGCCGCATGTAACTTAACGTTTGTTCTTTTAATTTGTTCACTTATAATTTTTTCCTCATGTATCATTACTGTTCCTATTGTGAAGCGCTTTGACACATTCGGGTAAAGTCCACGCTATATAAAAAGCGCATAAATAAATGCATAAATCGTGTCGTTTGGGCAGAAATATCGCCACCGCAAAGGGCACCTGAGCGCGATGTTCCCTCGTGTTTTTTTTTTTTTTTGTGCAAATACCCTGTTTATCTTTGACGGAGACTCACCACTGCGCTCGTCCCTCAGCAGCCACTGTTGACCCTCGAAAAACTTCTGGTTCCTGGGTACCTTAACTTTCTCAACACCGATACCCTACTTTTCTCAACACCAGAGCCCCTCCGTTCCTTTCAATTCTAGTAAACACATCGTCCTGTCCTACATGTGCCCATCTTTTCTGGGTGAGTCCCGACTGTACACGACTGTGCTATGCCTCGGCAAAGCATAACGGCCAGGGCAAGACCTGTTCCCCAGTCCCCCCGCAATTCTCCAATTTCGCGCGGGTTTGTTAAACCAAATAGATTGACATCTCCTCCTATTAAATAAATACTTGCTTTTTCCATCTCACGGGTGATTTGGGGGGAGATAATTGACCTGCTGCACAATTAGGTTAGGTGCAGGGCAGTGAACGCTAGAGGGCGCTGTAATCTTGTGATACATTTTCTTTTGTCCCCACTCCCCCCAATCCTGCAGGTAACCCGACAGCTCCTTCTCGGACTGCAAGGTGTATTCGTATCCAATTATTTCCTATTTGTTGCAGCATTCTTTTTTACAAAATCATACCACCTGGAGCAGAGTTCTTCAATCTGTGGGGCGCGCCGCCCCCTGACACCATCTCAGGGGGGGCGCGCACTCCACCTTAACTGTTTTGGTATTTAACTGTCCCGCGTCGCAAGTCTACAAACCATTTCAAATGGAAATGTTTCTTGGGAAAACTCCAGTAACAGAGGGCTGGAGGGGTGGGGGGAGATAGATGGGGCACGCCGTGCCCTTTCTTTGTCATGTTAAGAGCTAACAGTTATTTCTAATCGTCCCTCTTCATTCTAGAGCTGAAATACTTCAGCTGCAGTGGAAGGCAGAAAGTCTCTGCTAAAACGGAAAGCAAATGAACAGACACTCCTGCTCCTTTGCGTTAGATTTCATAGCAGAGGAGACTCCTTGCCTCCCACTGTAGCTGAAAGTGACTGTTACTTTCTTTCTGTTTCAGCAGAGGAGACATCCTGCCTCCCACTGCAGCTGAAGCATTTCAGCTCTATGAAGTTAACCCCGTCTTGGGAGGGTTAGCTCTTCGCAGAAAGGAGACAAAGTTTCTTTTAAAAGTACACAGGCAGGCACACAATGCCCTACGGGGCTAAAAGGGCTTCAAGTTGTCCAAAGCAAAATGCCAGCAAGCCATGTGTTTAAACAGCCTGCAAATTACTTGTCTTGACATTAAATATACTTATAAATAAAGAAATATGCATTCCTTTGTAATGTGACTTTTCTGTCTTTCTTCCCTTTTATCATCAGTCATGGATCATTCAGGCAGCCCTAGAACACAATTAAAAGTGCTCTCTATTTATGTTTTGTTCCAAGTATACACAGACAAGTGCTGACAATACAGCTTTAGGTGACTGCTTATTTTTGTAGGACATCAAAATAATGACCTGGCAACCCTAATTATAAAACTGGAAGGGGCATATTATCAAGCGGTAGCGATAATTATCGCTGGCCGCGCTTAGCGTGAGATTTGTTATCGCCGGCTATCGCTGGTAATTATTGCCATGCTAGCACTGTATTTACAACGCATAGCACAATGGCGATAATTATATCAGCGATAGTGGTGTTTTCCCTGGATCATCAATAGTTTTCCAGCGATGTTCCATGGAAAACGGCGATAACCTTGCTGATAAGACCCTGTGGTCGTATCAACATAATCCACCCCCAATGTAAAGTATAGGTAAATCGGCATTTTAGCAGACGTTAGTGTTTGGCAAAAACCGCGGTTTTCGCCAAAAACTAACATCTGCTAAAATGCGTGGGCCTCCTTGTAAATATCGCGATGTGCACATCAGCAATATTTTACAAACAGTACTGCCCAGTGACTCCCACTTTGCATCTCATCAGAGATGCAAAGTGAGGCATCGGGAAAACGGGCGCTAAAACAAGTTTATTTTAGATCACAAACCTGCAGTTTACTAAACACTCTTATTGTGTTGAACATTACTTGCCAGATATGGCCCATGATATGCGCATGGCGGTTGATTGTATAGTGTACCAGATTCCTGAAATTTCTGTTAGATGGTGGGGGGGGCCAACATCTAAAAAAAATTCAGCTGGGGGGGCTCAACCTACAAAAGTTTGAAGACCTCTGACCTAGAGCCTGATTTCGACTCACAACTGCCCTCGACCCTAAACAAAAACCTTTTGGTCAATGAAAAACTTCTGGTTCCTGGAGAACCGGGGGCAGCGTGCGCACAAGGCATGGATTGTTTGAAAATGTGTCAAGTAGGCAAATTAATTTACAGGCAAGTTGCTGGGTTTAAACATAGCCTTTTAATTGGGTTCTTACTGCCTGTTCTGTATTTCTCTGCTGGGGCGCTATGCCTTTTTATGTTCCCTGGGATGGTGGAGGGTTAAAGAGGGACGGCAGTAAACCGGACCTGGCCCACGACGTACCAGAGCTGGTGGTTTGGCCTGTACCCTCACCATTCCTCTACGCCACATCTGCTCTACTTCTTGAACTCGTGGCCTTGGAAGAGAGAACTTGCCTCGCAAACCATCAGTGCTCGTGGTGCGTTTCCAACCTTTTAGACTTGTGCAGCTTTGCCTGCTGGCATCCCCACATTTATCGGGGAAATTGCCGTTGGCTACCCTGGTCACCCTCGACCCCCACCTCCGTGCGCAGCAAGCACCCTTTGCCCAATAACCAAACAAAATATTAGTTTAATATTTGGTCACTCTCGCGCGCTCCTCCTTGTTTGAAACCCCTTACCTTGCCCCTGCTGGTGTTTTTCATCGCCCGGCTGATCCTCTTCTTCCCCCGTTGCCTGGGGAGCTGGGGGGGATGGGTCACTCGCTCCGGCCTCCTCTTTCCTCTGCCGTCCTTTGCTTCGGCGGGGGCATCCTCCTTCTCCCGGCGGCTGGGTTTCTTTGCAGCTCATCACCTTTCATGGCAGCTGGTTCACTGGCTGGTCAAGACGATAGATGCGCCAAAACTTTCCCGGGCTGCGTCTCCACTCGAAGGCCTCTGTGTTGCTCCCAGCTGGAACTCCTGCGATGTTCTACTGGCCCCAACCTCCCGACAGGTGGGGCGGGGGGGCTGCTGTACACCCAATACACATTCCAGCAGTGTCTGGGGGGGGGCCCAGCCGCAGGCCGAACTCCGGGGCAGCCCGGCAGCTTTTGTTCCGCGCTTCCTTGGCGCCCACTGACCTGAACAGACCGGCTGACCCCCCCAAAGTTTTACGCCTCGGGGGCCCTGCTCTGATATGTAGGATGCGGCCCTGAGATGTTCTACCTGGCTCACAACCTCTTGGTTGCGGTTGGAGGCCTCCGCCAAATCATGCCCCATAGTCCGTTCAGTGGGCTCTAGCCAGCTATTCCCATACTGCCACCAGACAGAGGGTTGCTGTATCACAATTTTTTGCTGCAGCCACGAGCAGCGCTTCGAAGGCTCCTGCTGAAAAGTTATTGCCCAAGCTGTGAGCGGGCGCACCTCCATCCTTTTGTTGTCCACTCGAAAATCCTTCTGCGCCGCTCCCGAGCTCCACGATTTAGTTACGAGCTGCAGTATGGGGAGCGGCATCTTATGCTCCCCCCACAATCTTCCCGCCATGAACGGGCAGTTCTGCCATTTGGGGGAGGGTCAACCTCACCTGGCCCCCCTGTTGGCCAGGTGCCTAGGCGCCATCCTGGCGCGAGTTTTTTGGCACGAAGAAAGCGCCCCCCTTTTGGTTCGGAGTGCTTCTCGGTAGCTATAACCAGATCCTTCCCGGGCTCTGGCGTCCGTTATGGCGCCGGCCCTCAAGGCCCCCTTCGGGTGCGGCCTCTGCAACATCAGACGTCACTGCCTCCCCAGCTGTTGATTCTGCAACTGTCACAGCCATCAAATGCGAGGGGCTGGCCTCCTGGACCCACAGCTCCCTTACCACGAAAGCATCAGAACAAGAACAGGAGCATCAAGTACCAATGGCGCCACCAGCAGCTCTAGTGTTCATTATGCAGGTACAACATCTGCTCCACCAAAGCAGCAAGTATGCACTAGAGAGGGCTGCTCGTGCTCCACACCACCAAAAGACAGGGGTGCAAGCCGGCCCTGTTTCTTCAAACAGTACCTGGTGGGCCTTAGGTGTTGGTTAACGCCTGAAGTCACACAAGGGGGGTACCATTGACAAAGAAAACAACTTTTTTGTCATTGTATCTAGACATCAATGAGGAAGTGCCTCACCACTGAAGCAACGTCAAGGACAAGGGCTACTGACTTCATCGCCTTCGTCATACAGTTCTGGCTGAGAGATGTTGCTGGAACATCCATTTCAGCGAATAACACCTTCAGCGTACAATGTTTGTTGCCCAAGAAATGACTATGAGTAGCAACAGTTATCTGTGCTACTGTACTGTTCATGGTGCCTGGGAAGTTCAAAAGAGATGACGTCTACTACGCAAAATAACATTTCAATGACACTGCAACTTTGAACTTCAAATGCAAAACTTACTTGGAGGGCAAATATGCTGTATTATGTCATCTAGTCTTTGTGCACATCTGCTCCAACAACGTCTAGTAGATAATGACTCACCGGGCCATAGTATACATCACATTTTACCATCTACAGCTATTAAGTAGATACACTTACATGAACATTCCAGTACCTGTCTGATAAGGAATGGATGTCTACAAGAGAGTATTACAAAGTTCCACATTTGGGGATAGCATTAGGAACAGTTATTGTTGGTTATAAACATTGACCAGCAAGTATGAAAAGAGTATTGAAAATCTAGGTGAATAAGGAACAGGTAGCTAACGAATGACTAGGTTTCGTAGGACACAAATATCCCAAGTATAATTGATAGCAATAGATTGGGTGTAGGCCAAAGACTGACCAAACGGCACTAATGATAGTGGCAATGATGATTGTTCACGGAGGTAGAAAAGCCCCATATGCCAGATATAAAATTCAAACCGAAACAATGATGAAAGATACACACTCACACCTGTTAATGGGTGCAGTGGACGAATAGAGCTAGAATGTAATACCAAATTGAACTAAGTGGGTTGCGGTACGGTCAGGACTATACTCCTCAAGTAAGGGAGGGACATCTCCATTTGGACGGTTGAACTATCATGGCCCTGGACAAGCTAGACTGACGACACGTATGCATGAACATGGGAATTATTTGCTGTTAAATGGATTTGACATTAGTCAACGGCAAGGTTTAAGCAAAGGAATAGACCCAGCAGCTTGGCGCTTCCCAAGGCACAAAAGGGCGACTAATGCCAGGTAGTTCTCCACACCTGCTGTTCCTACATACCAGACAATAGAAATAATATCAACAGAGCAATAGGCAACATCAGGAAAGTACAAATGATGATGCATAAAATACATACTGGTGATATGTGGGAAGCAGCGGGATCATGGGTTGGAGTGCATGGGTGTTAGACTTAATAATAATAGTAGGAATGGTCGCACTGGTGACCTTGTGTGTGCTCATATCAGTGTCTCCGGCCAGCCTAAACATACTCCTCACTAGCTGCCGCAAGAATACAGCCTTCTCTTTGTGTCTCATTAGCTCAGAGGAAGTTAACAAATGGTACATAAGGTGTAGAAATAAAAAGGTGGTGGGCAATGAGGAAATACTTCCAATGAAGGAACGTGTATTAGGTGTTATATGTTTTAATCAGTTCTATAATACCTAATGAAAGTGAGGTCTGAAAAATGAATTACACGACATTTTGTATTCTTTTTCTACAGTAAACAAGCTTGAAACTCAGTATGACACAAGCCTTGCTCAATAGACAGCACTTATGATTTTCCATGGCATGTTAGGTCAGCAATAACACAAACTTTATGAATGATACATTTGCTTATTGGTTTCTAGGGGGCCACATTAGGATAGCCACCCTATCGGAGAACGGGACCGCCCGCCATAAGGGCGGGGGTCCCGTGGGGAGAATTAGGATGTGCCTGCCACAGTGGCGGGCACATCCTGTAGTTTTAGCATTGTGGCGTGCGGTGCACTGCGCCAACCTGGGGCCCCCGCAGCAATCGCCGCATGCCTTTCCGTGGCGGCATTGCCGCCGCGGAAAGGCCCCTAATGTAAGCCATCGTAATATGGCTGGCGGTGTCCATTGGACACCACCACCATATTAATCTATTACCACCGCGGTCGCAGGGCGACCGCGGCGGTAAAGCGGGGGACGGTCTTTCCGTCTGCCATTGTCCCCTCCGCCATCCTAATCAGGCGGAGGGGAAAACGAGAGTGGTTGTCGGCGGATTGCCTCCGCCAGGGTGGCGGTGGCCACCGCCACCCTGGCAGAGGCAATCCGCCTGATATCCTAATGGAGCCCTATATTTCTCAATCATGGAAATACTGGTCGAAAAATAAAGGCACATGGGCTACCATTGTGGATTTGCTTGTCATGCACTATTAATCTTTGTTCTGATTGGGTTCTATGTATATCTATTTTGCAATCTTTATTTACTGTAATTAGACACGTGATTTCCTAGTCCAGATTGTCAGAGAAATGATTATATACTCGGTATATTTTTGGACAATTAATGAAACGCCTAGTTACGCCCTTTGTGGTTTAAGTCAATAAAACATCTCGAGTGACTTCTCTTTTTAAGTACTTGGTTGAACACTGATGGACAGCCAACTGCTTTCGTGACACGTAAAATAAACCTTTATTTCTTTGCATGATCAAATGGCTTTTGTCTTTGATTATATTTAGGCTTCTACAGTGCGAAGCACAAGGTGGTGTGGAAAGACAAAAAGAAATGGAGGCTTGGACGAAAAAAGACTGCAGCTTATTCACATTTTGGGCAGATGTTACTGCCACAAGAAAGACTGTTTTGATGGTGAGTCGCATGAGGGGACAAATATTTAAAGGTTTGAAAGGAGCACACATCAGGAATATGAGAGCTACATTAAGGTCCCACTGAGGCATAATATAAGAGGAAGGTGGGAACATATGTACAAGGCCTTTCAGAAATCTATTTACAATGGGAGATTTAAATAAAGAGGGTTGGTTAGGCAGCTGCAGGAAGGCAGAAAGATACCCTTTCAGAGTGGCCAGAGAAAAGCCCTGTTGGGCAAGAGTCAAAATAAAAAGTAAAATGTCACAGAGGTAAGCAGAAGAGGGTCAGTAGACCTTTCTGTACAAAATAATCCAAATTTCTTTCACCAGCAGGCTATATTGTTTTGGTGGAAGGACACCTCACTGCCAAGATAACACTTCAGTCTTCGGAAAGAAGGTCAAATGCTGTCAACTGTCACCGCTCAATCTTCACACAATAAGGAGTAGAGCTGACAGGTTTAGGTGGAGGGCCCTCCCCTGCTGCTGCGACAGAAGATCATCCCAAAGGGGCAGCCTGATTGGAGGATAGATGGGCATGCTGAGAAGATCGGGAGACCAGGCTCTCCGTGCCCTGTCCGGTGCCACAAAGATGACTAGGGCCCGGTTGTTCCTGAACATCTGGCAGAAGTGGTATAGGCGGAAAGCCGTACAGGAGGCCTGAGCCCCACTAGAGTAAAAATGCGTCTCTGAGCGAGAGCCACCTTGTAAACTCCTGCATGCAAAACTGATGATATTGCTCGTTCTCGACGGAGGAAAATAAATCTAACCCCCCTGCTGAGAGAAACCTTGCACCACCTCTGGTTGGAACCTGTATTCATAATCGGCTAGCATTCGATGGCTGAGTTTGTCTTCCTTGGCTTTAAGGGAACCTGCCAGGTGATGAATCACCAAGGATATGCCCTGATGTTCCAGCCATTTTTAGAGATGCAGGGCCTCTTGACTAAGGGTCCATGACCCCATCCCGCCCTGTTTGTTGCAGTACCACATGGCGGTGTTGTTATCCGTGAACACCGGCACATGCTTTCCATTGATGGAGGCAAAAACAACAGTTGATGGACAGAATGCAGAACAATGTCATACATTCACCCCAGTACAGAGGTCTGGGCCTAAATCCATCATTTTTTTGCTCACCATGCCATTCCATTCTGAACCTAGCTATATGCAAATCAGCCTTGACCCTGTGCCCCATGGAAACACTCCAGCCTGAACGGCCAACCCAGGTCCTCCCTGGACTGGAAACAAGCATCCTAGGACCGGTTTTGGGCTTTTAGCCCTCATCAGTCAGGATAGCTTGATTCCAGTGGCTTGGAGACAACGGGACTCACGTCTGAGCATACCAGTCCCACTCGGGTGACAAATGCAAAAACAACAGTTGATGGACAGAATGCAGAACAATGTCATACATTCACCACCAGTACGGAGATATGGGCCTAAATCCATAGTTTCTTTGCTCACCATGCCATTCCATTTTGAACCTAGCCATATGCAAATCAGTTTTGACCCTGTGCCCTATGGGAACAGTCCAGCCCGAACTGCCAAGCCAGGTCCTCCCTGGACTGGAAACAAGCATCCTAGGACAGGTTTCGGGCTTTCAGCCCTCATCAGCCAGGATAGCTTGACTCCAGTGGCATGGAGAGCACGGGACTCACGTCTGAGCATACCCGTCCCACTCGGGGTGACAAATGCAAAAACAATGATGGAGGGCAGAAAGGCTTTCAATGGCAGTCAGATCGAGCTCCAGCATGTTAAGTGGAGTCCAGATTATACAGGAGACCAGAGTCCTCTGATTGCCTTCTCTCCCAGATGGCCGTCCATCCCAGGAGTAACAAATCTGTCACTATTGTGAGATCTGGTTTCGGAAGGGAAAGAGTTCTGCCTCTGACTAATCGCGGTTCGTTGGCCACCACTGCAGGTCTTTTGCAGCTATGTCTGAGATTTGAACCATATCAGAGAGACTCCCCTGGTGCTGCGCTCACTGGAACCTCAGGTCCCACTGCAGAGCTCACATACACCACCTAGCATGTGTCACAAGCAGAAGGCTGTGAGGTCCAGCAGCCTCAGAGTAATTCTTAACGAAATTCAAGATAGAAGCTGAAACATCGGTATCATTGCCTGAATATCCCAGACTCTCAGATGAAAGGGAGTGTCTAAGAGGGAGTCAGGTTTGACTTTGGCAAGTTGTTGTGAACCCCAGCAAATGTAGGACATCTACCATTGTCTAGAGGTGGGAGAAGACAGCCAGAGGCGAGCCTGCTTTCAACAGCCACTCGTTGAGATAGGAGAAGACTGGCACCCCTGATCTCCGCAGATGAGCTGCAATCACCGCCATCACCTTGGTGACCAACTGAGGGGCGCTGGTAAGGCCAAAATGGAGCCGGATGAATTTAAAATGCTACACTGCAGGTAACGCCTATGGGCAGGTAGAACGGGGATATGGAAATAGGTACCCTGCAAGTCCAATGCTACCATCCAGTCTCCAGAGTCCAGGGCAGACAAAACCGGAGCCAATGAGCACAACTTGAACTTCTATGTTTTGAGGGAGAGGTTGAGGGTTCAAAATATTTTTGGGAATTGGAAAGTAGCGGAAATAGCAACCACTGCCTAGTTCTGACACTGAAACCCTCTCTATGGCTCCTTTGGTCAATAGAGCCGTGACTTCCTCGCAGAGCAAAGACAAATAAAGCTCTGTCAGCCAGTCATAAGATGGAGGTAGAGGTGGAGTGGGAGGACTCGTAGGGAAGGAAATTGCCCCTCTAAATAATCTGCAAAACCCACCTATCCAAAGTTATGGACTGCCACTGGTAGAGATAAAGGCTAATTCTGATTCTGCCACCAACTGTACCCCCATGGTCTTGTAGGTCAAGATTAGGAGGGCTTAGAGGTCGTGGCTACAGGGGGATTGGTGGTTGTGGCAGACCTCTGGCTACCTGACCCACGCGGTCAGTATGAACCTCCTCCCCGCACTGTCTGGGAAGCTTACATGGGGTGGTGGCTTAAATATGGTTGGCGCAGTTGAAAGCCCCTTCTTTTGCTATGAAAGGGGCAATAGGCAGACTGCAGATTACACAGGGCAGCTGCACGGCCATAGGACTTGGTTGTAGCCTGCAAGTCCTTAAAGCTCTCCAGTGCCGAGCATGCCTTCTCTCTGAAGAGACAGCTGTCATCAAAGGACATGTCCATGTGGGAAGCCTGAACATCTGAAAAAACAAATGTTCTCAGCCAAGTGTGGCGTCTAAGTACCACCATTGCTGAAACCGCTCTGCACAGCAAGTTGGTTGTTTCCAAACTACACCTAATGGTGAACTTTGCTGCGTTTCTCCCATCCTTAACCGCTTGAGAAAGAAAGGACAGTGCTTCCTCTGGGACTTGTAGCAGCACTTGCACAAATGTGTCTCACAGAGTATGGGAGTAGCAGCCCAATAAGCATGAGGTGTTCACTGACCACAATGCAAGGCGGTAGAAGAAGACATCTTCTTACCCAAACTATCTATTCTCTTGGATTCCTTGTCCGGGGGTGCAACAATGAATGCACCATGGGATGGAGAGGCTTGAACCACCAAGCTCTCAGGGGTGGAATGTTGGGTGAGAGAGTTCGGGTCACCAGGTGAAGGGCAGTGGAGGCGGGCAATTGCCCTGTTCACAGGAGCCCATGAGCTGGGCTTGGACCAGGTTACCAGCAAGACATCTGTTAGTGAGGCACTAAAAGGGAGCAGGGGTTTGGAAGTGGAAGCTCCCAGTTGTAGCACTTCCGTTAAACTTCACTGCCACCGAGGGCAACTTGAGGTCCAGGACCTCAGCTCTCCTCTTCACCACCATTAAATATGATGCTCCCTCCTCCCTAGCCACTGTAGTGGAAGAAAGCATACCAGTATGCCGGAAGGGTCGGGCTGCTCAAATATGAGGCACATAGCCTTGTAAAATTATTTTATCGGAGTGGGGGCCACTCCAGCTCCTGGAAAAGCTGGGAGGTTTGGAGTTGGCCCTGGCAACGATTTCGAAGAATCCTGCCTTGAACATCGATGCTGCTTCGTCATGTCAGCTGACGGACAAGGGGAAGTCGAAGCAAGCTTTGAATTCTTGTGCTTCTTTCCCGAATGTCCTTATGAGATCGCCAAAGAATTGCGCAATGCGGTGTTGCCTGCCGGGCCACTAGCCGCTTGAGGGACCACTCTCTCAAAGCCTTTGGTACCATGGTCAGGCAGCCCAGCACGACTTGGAGTCGTGGTCGTGCTCGAGACACCTCAAACACACAAGGTGTGGGTTTGTTACCAACTTGGTGCAATGACAGGCGCTACACAGTTTGAACCCTGTCTTTCTCGAAGACATCCTCGACACGACCAGGGGGAACAATTACTCCAAAAAGAGCTGAACAAAACTGCGGAACAATTCTGTCAAAAACAGACAAAGGCATAGTTCTTTCTCCGGATCAGCGCAAACAGGCGTGGAATGAAAAGAACTGACACCAGCATTCTGGGGTGGGGTGACACTTAAGTAGGTGATACGGATGACGCCGCACTGACGAAATCTACGCCACCTACCGGTGCTAAGGGGTACTGCTCATGCAAAAATCTTCCAGGTTCAGTATGAGGCCTGGGAAATTCGAAGGTAAGGAACCAGCGGCTAGATGTCTCTATCAAATATGGTTATCCTCTCCTGGCTATGCAAACACATTGCATCCATAGTTTCCCTGGTTAAAAATGTGCATGTACACACGCATGAGTTGTGCAATAAGCTGCCATGTTGGAATCCTCAATCTGAAGCAAACAGAAGTTTGCCTCTGATTCGGCATTTGCATCCAACCGAAATGAAAGCTTTAATGTGTTTAGTTAGATGTACTTAAATGATGTTTCATAACCATTTGTATTGCAAGTGCATGTCTTATTTTTGTTGGGGTGGCATGGTGAGCAAAAGAACAATGGATTTAAGCCAGGTGTCTTGACTGGGGGTGAATGTATGTTTCATTCAGCATTTCTTCCATCATTTGTTTGCGTAGCACATTTCACCCTAAGTGGGATGGGTATGCCCAGATGTGGATCCCCAGCTCACTGTGCCACTGGATTCAAGCTAGCCTGGCTGATGAAGGGTGACACCCAGAAACCCTTCCCAGGATGCTTGTGTCCACGGAGGACCTGGCTTGGCAGTTCGGTCTGGACTGTTCCCATGAGGCACAGGGTCAAGACTGATTTGCATATGGCTGGGTCTAAACTGGGGTGATATGGTGAGCAAAATAATGATGGATTTAACCCAAATCTCTTTACTTGGGGTGCATGTATGATTCATTCAGCACTCCGTCCATCATTTGTTTGCGTAGCACTTTTCACCCTCAGTGGGATGGGCATGCCCAGACGTGGGTCCCTTCCTCACTGTGCCACTGGATTCAAGGTAGCCTGGCTGATGAAGGGTAATACCCAGAAACCGGTCCCAGAAGAACAAGTTACTTACCTTCGGTAAAGCTTTTTCTGGTAGATACAATATCTGCCTGTGGATTCCTCACTTTGTGAATGCTCAGAGGAACATCTGTTGCTCCTACAGGAGGAAGTTCAGACTCTGCTAAGAAAGGGTGCGATAGAGGTGGTCCCAGAGCAGGAAAGGGGTCAGGGATGCTACTCCCGGTATTTCCTGATTCCCAAGAAGGATGGCAGACTTCGTCAAATCCTGGATCTCAGGATCTTGAATCTCTATCTGAAACAGGAGAAATTCAAGATGCTCACCCTTGCTCAGGTTCTTCAAGCGCTGTTAGAAGAAGACTGGATGGTGTCACTCGACTTGCAGGATGCGTACTTTCACATCCCAATCCTGAAGTCACACAGGAATTATCTCCGTTTAACGGTGGGATCGCAGCACTATCAGTTTGCGGTCCTCCCGTTTGGGCTTACTACTGCGCCTCGAGTCTTCACCAAGGTGATGGCAGTGGTGGCTGCGCATCTCAGAAGATCAGGGATTCCAGTATTCCCTTATTTGGACGACTGGCTGATCAAAGCAGAGTCATCAGAGAGAGTGCTCCATCATCTGCGAGAAACAACCCAGTTGTTGTACAGGTTGGGTTTTTCGATAAATGTACCCAAGTCTCACCTGGTGCCCTCCCAGCGCAACCTGTTCATAGGTG
Organism: Lissotriton helveticus; assembly: GCF_964261635.1. Classification (NCBI taxonomy): domain Eukaryota; kingdom Metazoa; phylum Chordata; class Amphibia; order Caudata; family Salamandridae; genus Lissotriton; species Lissotriton helveticus. The sequence goes on along the minus strand of NC_136061.1, from coordinate 771,987,402 downwards.
CGGTACTGGACACTACTGTGTGTCGTGCATTCCCTCCTCCTCAAAGGATTCGCGACATACAGGAAATGATTCCTTTATTTTACAATGGAGCGGTCGTTCCAGTCCTGAAGGTCCTTCGCCTGCTCGGTCTGATGGCTTCATGCCTTCTGTTGGTCAACCATGCACGCTGGCATATGAGGGCGCTCCAGTGGTGCCTCCGCAGGCAGTGGTATCAGCACAACGGAGATCTCAGGGAGTCAGTGAGGATCTCCAGAGAAGCTGCGGCGGATCTGTCTTGGTGGGGAGTGGAAGGCAACCTGTCTCAAGGAAAGCCTTTCCAACTGCCTCCTCCGGTGGCCACAGTGATAACGGATGCATCCACTTTAGGGTGGGGTGCTCATCTGGGGGATCTGGAGGTCAAGGGTTTTTGGTCTCCAGAGGAAAGGTTGCTTCACATCAACCTTCTAGAATTGCGGGCGATACGTTTGGCGCACCAGGCCTTCCTTCCTTCCCTTTGCGGTCGTTCGGTCCAGGTCCTGACGGACAACACGACCGCGATGTGGTACACCAACAAACAGGGAGGAGTGGGGTCTCAGTGTCTCTGCAGAGAGGCTCTGCGTCTCTGGTCCTGAGTTCAGGACCATCAGATTTGTCTGATGGCAAATCACCTGGCCGGAGTTCTGAACGTTCGTGCAGACAGTCTCAGTCGGCAGTTCTCTGCCGACCACGAGTGGAGGCTTCACCCGGAGGTAGTTCACGACATCTTTCAGATGTGGGGGACTCCTCGGGTGGACCTGTTCGCCACTCGCGAGAATGCTCACTGCCTGTCATTCTGCAGTCTCCAGTATCCGATGCAAGGAGCCTTGGGGGACGCGTTTCAGTTGAGTTGGGGAAATCAACTCCTTTATGCGTTTCCTCCCATACCTTTGATTCCTCGGGTTCTGAGGAAGATTCGCCTAGACCGGGCCCAAGTCATATTGGTCGCCCCGGACTGGCCAAGAAGGGTGTGGTACACGGACCTTCTCCACCTCTCCTCTCACCCGCCGCTCCGTCTCCCTCTCAGGGCAGACCTCCTCTCTCAGATGGAGGGGCAGGTTCTACACCCCCACCTCCAGACATTACACCTTCATGCCTGGAGATTGAACGGGGCAACCTGAATTCCTTTTCTCTCCCGCCTGACGTGGTGGATGTCATCTTGTCAGCCAGGCGTGACTCCACTAAGTCTATCTATTCTTATAGATGGTCAAAATTTGTCGCGTGGTGTGGAGAAAAATCTATTGACCCTTTGAGAGCCTATTTGTCTGATGTTCTCCAATTTGCCCTTTTTCTGGCGCAACAGGGGCTTGCTGTTGCCACAGTGAAGGGCTATCTTTCTGCGCTGTCGGCATTTCTTTGTTTGCCTGACCAGCCATCTCTTTTTAAATCTCCTGTAGTTTTAAGTTTTTTGAAGGGCCTCGTGAATAAGTTCCCTCCTACTCCTTTTATTGTGCCTCAGTGGGACTTAAATCTTGTATTGACCTTTCTGATGGGTGCTCCCTTTGAGCCTCTTCACAAATGTCCTATGAGGCTTTTGACTCTTAAAACAGTCTTCCTCGTTGCAATAACCTCGGCAAGGAGGGTAAGTGAGCTTCAAGCTCTTAGTTACAAGCCCCCTTTCTTGACCATTCATGCTGATCGAATGGTCCTTAGGACCAGGGCTGCTTTTCTTCCTAAGGTGGTAACTCCCTTCCATCTAGGACAGTCCATTACCCTTCCTACCTTCTATCCTCCCCCTCACCCTTCTAAAGAGGAAGAGAGACTGCACCGTCTGGACCCCAAAAGGGCGGTGTCTTTTTACTTGGACAGAACTAAAGACTGTCGGTTGGATGACCAGCTCTTCATTGGCTTTGCTGGCTGCAAGAAAGGAAGAGCGGTCCATAAAAGAACTTTATCAAGATGGATCGTCCTCTGTATAAAGATCTGCTACTCTTTGGCCGGTAAGGAACCTCCAGAGGGTATAAGGGCTCATTCTACTAGAGCTAAGTCGTCAACCTATGGATTGGCTAGAGGTGTTCCTGTAGAGGACATTTGTAGGGCGGCAACTTGGTCTTCCCTCCACACTTTCGCGAAGCATTACTGCTTGGATTACGAGGTGAGGAGGGATGGTCATTTTGCACGCTCTGTTCTCCAGGATTTCTTGGTATAGAAGAGTGGACACCCTCCTCCGGGAGTGGGGACTGGTAGATACAATATCTGCCTGTGGATTCCTTACTGACCCACCCGCCTCCCCGTTGTCCACTCTTCTATACCAGTGTTTCTATTATGTATTTATTTTATTGTCAAGGAGTTGTTTATTTCAAATGTTTTATTGCATTTGCTTCACACTTTGTGTGTTACCTTGATATTTGTACTGCGTATACTGTGTATATGTCTACTGTCATTGGTCCGTCCGTGTGCCTCGAAGGCACAGAAAAAAGGGCGGAACTGATGTCATCACGCCGGCGTGGTCCTATTATAGGCGTCGGTGACGTCAGCGGAGTCGCGAGCGATGCCGTGCCTCTATGACGTCCGAGTCCACGTCGGCACGAAGCTACGAAAAGAATTTCCAAATGTTGCTGACGCAGGGGGATATTGTATAAGGGGAAATAAATAATCAGAATGCTTGTTTCCGGTGCAGGGAGGACCTGGCTTGGCAGTTCGGTCTGGACTGTTCCCATGAGGCACAGGCTAAAGACTGATTTGCATATGGCTAGGTCTAAACTGGGGTGGCATGGTGAGCAAAAGAACAATGGATTTAACCCAGATCTCTTGACTGGGGGTGAATGTACGATTCATTCAGCATTCCGTCCATCATTTGTTTGCGTAGCACCTATTTTTGTTATGTCGCATTTTATGGGTGCGTGTACACTATCAAAACTGACTCTTTGCACAAAGGCTGCCCTATTCTGTGTTAAAAAATGCCTTTTATACAGTGATGGAATGAGAGAGAGAGCCCTCATGGAACAAATTTGGAAATAAGGGAGCTACTACCAATTGAGCTTGGTCATGCATTAAGTTCCAAAGAGTTTAGGATTGTTGCCACTCCTTTTTCAACAAGTTATTCTAAAATAAACTTAATTTCAGTAATTACATGTCTCTAATTAACACATATATGCATGTCATAATATATGTATAACATGTATGTAGATGCCGGTGTGCTTATTGGTTTGGGCTTTCTTTTTCTATTAAAAATATGCATCACAGCATGTAAGTGTTTAAAAAAGTGTTTATTTACAAACAATACACATGGAAATGACTGAGCATGTAAATATTACTACTTATATATATGTATGGGTTTTATATAATGGAATTTGTGCTTTTTACATAAAAGTATTGAATTGCAAAGTGGTTATGTTGTATGTATGTACATATACATATTGCTTATATATTTGATGTGTGGATATGTCTCTATATATTTATCTGTTAATTTTTACATATTTGAAGAAGGGAAAACATATATCCTCTTCAACCTCAGCCCATACCTGCACTCTCTGATTCATCCCAACGTTTCTGACTACGATTGACTCACAAAACACCCTTTCAAACTATTCCCTCCTTTATCCAGATCATCCAACTAACAGGTACGTTGACTACTCCCATTAACAACTCACATCTTCCTTTTCCTGATATACTTCAATTAATCCACCCTCTTCAAAACAATTCATTTAATGCATGAGATGTCAAGTGAGAACTAACTTAACACACCTATCACAACTAGTCCACAAGGAAACAAATGCCATGTCTTACTAATCTACTAATTTCTTATCTCTAACCTTGGGTTCTCAAGAAGCATGCTACTCATCACATAGTGCTTCAAAGCCTCTTCAGGAGTAGTAAGCGATACATAAATACAATAAACAATTACAATTACTATTTTGCTGGTTGGAGCCTGACCCACCTGGCTTTCCAGAGTAGGAAAATCAGGATTGCCAGCAGTCGGCCACGGACACTTGGCCACCTGCCTATTAACCGGTGGGCAGGAACAAAGCTTTGACAAAGTGCCCATTAAGGTATCAGTGAAGGCCTTGCTAAAGGGGAGCAAGGGCTCAGATGTGGGTGGTCTAGCCTGGCAAAGTTCCATAAGGTTGTTAGGTCCAGGACCTCAGCTGCCTGTTAGACCCCTCATGCAAATGATGCACTCTCTTCCATTGGTGGTCCGAGTGGCAATTTAAACCCTGTTTCAGGGGAGGTATAACACCCAATAGTCTCTTGCAAGGTCATGTAAAAGTTATCATCTGAATAGTTAGGGGAGAGAAAACTCTCCCTCTTAAGAGTGTACCTTGGAAAACCAGAGCAAAAACAATGAAGCCTCTGCTGACCAGTATGACGACCGGTTGGTTGCACTTTTGTAATCTTGTAACCTGATATTGGTTGAGATCAAGATGATGTCAGTTTGGTGTCAGACATAAGAATCAGCAGCAAAATCAGCTCCAGCTCCGGTGGTAGGTGGCGCAGGTCATGGAGCAGTAGTGGATGTATATATTGTAGTCAGTATAGAGCCTGGAGTAGATAGCAGAGAGAGAGAGTATCCGCCAACATTAACTTGATCGGAGGCCGCTGCACATTCTTCAAGACTCAAGGCGTGCCAGAAGTGCACCAAAAATCTGCAGCATGGCCTCCTTGAAGGCTAAAATCTGCTGCAACAATGCCGGTTAACCTTGTTCCCGACGCATTCTGAAAGCCTTTAGCCGTGTGGACCTTAGATGTAAGAGAGAGAAGAACTGATCTCTTCCTCTGCTGTGTTATTCCCTACCGAGTGGGCACTTGAAGTTGGCACCAACCCATAGGTACCCCCCCTTGGGGTGTACCCCAACCCTGGATTTTCCAACTACGGTGTACAGGGTCCGCAATTTAATTTTGGATTCCTGTAATTTGGCCCTTTTGTCCTGAGGAAGCCCATAGATACGTGTGGCTGAAACGCGACCGCGACTGCGTCGACATTCTGTGGAGGAGTCCGTTTCAACTGTTAATTTGTGCTAGACTGTAGCATAAGCGCCGGTCTAAATAATCATTTTGGGGTAATTTATTTCCCCAGGCGCTGTTACATAGGACTACCTGGTAGTGCAGCATTGCAATTCAATGCGCAAATAGATATATAAATGTTTTTTGTGTCAATTTTGGTTTTATGTACGTTTTGTGTAGGGCTGTGTTTCTTTGAAATTCGTGTGTAAATATATATATATATATATGTGATGTATATGTTGTATATTGTATCATAAGGAAAGATTGAGTTCAAGTGAAGGTACTCTTGTTGTATCTAATTACTTGTTGCTTGTTTCATGTGCTCCACCTAGTTGTTTGATATGGCTATACATGTGACTATAATTTGTGTATTCATTACTTTATAAAATTCATTTTTTGGATATATCAAGGCTTTTAATTTAACCTTGATTACAAATAAACACTGAATCGATCCCTCTGTGCTCCTTTGTATTTGTATACATCTTTTTGATGTCATGTGCTCATGTCCATGAGGGTTATTTGGGCACAACCCCTTCTTTTTTCTTAGTGCAACAATGCCAATGGCCCGGGAAACTCTGGGCACACCAAATCAATTAAGGAATCGGCTCTCTGGCCAGGCACCTAGAGGGAGACCAACATTGTGACACCCTTGTGCCTACTTTTTGTAAACAGAGTGGTGGGATCACATCAAGTCCCACTTAACTTTTTCGTATTTACATTTGGACTTACCAGATTACTTTGAACATGAAGTAGACCTCTTGCAGGAAAGGCCTAAAGAGAGAGACTGAATCCTCAACTTGGTGGTGGAGAGGAGCTTACCTGAGGGCCTCAACTTCTTATATTAGGCTACCTAAAACTTTGCTTCTCAGTCCCGGATCACTTTCTGGTAAATTTGTTGCATGACTTCAAGTTGTGGTCCGGTCCCAATCACCAGATGCAGACCTCATGCAAGTCTTTGACCAAAATCTGCTTTCTATGATCATGGCATGGTTTCAAACTGGCTTTTTTTGCTGAGGGCATCATTCCTTAGCACACAGAGTGGTGCTTACATGCAGCTCCGCTCAGTCTTTTTAGGGGCGGTATGGAACCAACACAGAGTCCCACAGAACCATCTAGCAGTGCATGTGGACATTGTTGGCAAAAAGTTCCCAGATCCAGTCTGGCACCTCGGGAGTATTATATGCTGTGTAGTCATCAGTCCAAACTGCAGGACTGCAAACAAACAGTGCTGAGACTCCACAGCCAGCCAGAGATAGCGCCTGTAATCAGTAAGCATTAGCAAATGAAAGAAGGTGTCCTAGAGATCCATGGACATCAGCCAATTACCCATGTTTAGGGATAAAAAAACAGACTTAATGACAACATTTTTAATTTATAACAAACCCAAACTCAATGACAGCATTTTTAACTTTTCCTGCAGAATGTAAACATTAAAGTGCTGAGGACCCTGGGAGGATCTAAGACCTATGTCCTTCTTGGGTATAAACTCTGCAAAGCTCATGGAACAGGTTTGCTAAGGAGGTCTGAAGGAGCTGAGTTGACAGAATTAGGGTTGGAGCTACCGGAACCTGACTCTCACTCTCTGATCCCTTAAAGTGGATCCAGGAAGAGGAGCTGCAGACTGAGGGATCGTGTTTGAATCCTAGACACTAGATGAAGATGTTGCAAGGGTCAAATACACAAATCTTCTTTTTTGGAAACAGTTTCCACATCCAGTCTAGCCCCTCAGGATATCTGTTAGTACTTATCAGCAGCCTTATTTGACCCAACACTGATGTCAAATCCAGCTTTCGGACCATAACCAAAGGCACCAGAGCACATCTGTTATGCACGCTCCCCTCCAACCTTGCTCTTTAAAAACAAAGCTGTCCACACAATTTTACATTCAAGAACTGACGGAAAGCTTTCAATAGTATGCAGAGATGATGCTGAAGGAAGCTACAAAAAAACCATGCTCCTCTGAAGAACCTCTGCAGATCCCAGAGTAAGGTCACTAAGCAACAATCATCAACAAAACTTCCAAAAGAAGGAGACGTCTATTGAAAGCAATTAAGCATTGTGCAAATAAAACTCTTGACCTACCACTTGAACACATAAGTACAACTGCCACAATCAAACAGTACATCTAGATTACAAAAGTATTGGCCAACTTTCACACAGCACCACAAAGCAACATCCTTGAAATTGGCCTACATCATCAATTTCTTTATCACAGACCTCTCAAGACTCCTAAACTCCCCGAAGGGCACATTCTATTAGGAAATAATGATCATAACTTCAACAGAAAAATCCATCTTAGCAGGACTCTTGAACCCCTTATGAAGTGAGCCATCTTCACTGTTAGACGAAGCATCGTTGGTGTGGTTTCCCCCGAATTATTTCCCTTCAAACCGCCAGTTTGCTGACTTTGTTTCTGCTGGCTTTAGGAGTCTGTGCACTTCACCTCTGGTAACCAGTGCTAAAGTGAAAGTGCTCTCTCTCTAAAACATGGTAGAATTGGCTTAAACCCAATTGGCATTTATGTGTTACATATCCTGGTAGAGAAAAACTCTTACATTCATTTTTCACAACTGCAGAGTCTACCTCTCGCATAGGACTTACCTTATAAAATTTACTAAGCTCTTATTTCCAAATGGGAACAGGTACCAAGTTCATGCTTGGTTTTTTGGAATTGCAATAAAAAAATCCTCTCTTATAGTGAAGACGGATTTTTAATTACCCTTTTGAAAATGCCACTTTGAGAGTGTTGACATTTTTCTGGCTTAGTTATTTGGTGCCTGCAGCTTTTCTCTGGGTCACATGACTGGGTGTAGTTGACATTTGGGCTTTGTGCATTCCGCCTAGACAGCCACATGCTATAGGGAGCTTAGGTGTGCCTGGATAGGCCATCACTGGCAGGATGGGAGGGAGGAGCTGGGCACATAACCAATTACACTTGAAGAGGTTGTGTCCTGTCTCCACACAGAGGACTGCATACCCTCTGTAGTTAGTATGTAATTAGGGTACCTGTGCACTTCAAAAGTACACCTCTAGAAACGCCTCTTCACTTCAAAGGTATAAATGGATATAAACACTAGACCTCAGACACCAACTATTGAATACACTTCTGGACCTTTCGATACTCTGCCAGGCAAAAGAACAACTGTGCTTTTGAAAGGAATGCCACTCTTCTGGACGGCTGCTCTGAAAGACAGCTGTACTGTTGTGCTGACCTAATGCCAGATTCACTATTGGCTGGGTGAGAAGGACTGGACCTGCATTTCTTTTATTTATTTTTTGAAAATATTTTTATTTGCATTTTTAAAGTGCATAAACATAACAGGCATGTCATTTATTATCACCTCCCATACCCCATCACCCCTCCACCCTCCTACCTCTTCCCTCCTCCCGCCAGACCCGCAATCTCACTAGTAGCACAACAGATCCATAAAATGGTTCCCCACAAGTCTCTATAGTGCAAATTTAATTTGGTGGCCTCCCCGCATGCCACGTGGATAACAGATTACCCCATCCTCCTCGTTTCACTGTCCCCCGTCTAGGCCATGATATCATCTCCACTTCCCCCATACTCTGGTGAACTTCTTAGGGCATCCCCGAGCTTTGTATGTGACCCTCTATGCTGCCATATAAATATCCATCCCCCTTCTTCAGTCTCCTATCCGAGGAGGTATGGAAGCGCCCCACACCCGGGCCACATCTCTCTTAGCACCACTAATGCTAGCGCTACAAAAATCAGGAGCGGGCGATTCAGATTGACATTGTTGGTTATTCCCAGCAACACTAGTTTGGGTTCCACCGGGAGAGCCGTCTCCAGTATCTTACTCAGTTCCCTCAGTATCTCAGCCCAGTATTCCTGAATTTTATGGCACTCCCAGATAGTATGATAAAAGTCTCCCTGAGCATGACCACATCTCAAGCAGTTAGTGTCGCTGGCCCGCCCCATACAATGCAGCCGTAGTCTATCGTAATATACTCTATGTAGAATTTTATATTGTATGAGCCGAAGACGGGACTTAATTGCGACTTCCCTAGGATGCATCAAGGCTGTCTCCCAGTCAACCGTGTCCATCTCCCCCAGGGTTTGTTCCCATGTTTCTCTAAGCTTTTCTAGTCCATCAGGCATATTATGGGATTTGCTCCTGCAGTAAGCAGCCCTCAAGCGGTGCATACTCTGGCAAGGGAGAAGAGAGCACCTTCTCTGCCCTCCATGCATGGTGCAATTGCGCATATTTCAGATACTGAGAGTGATGCAATATGTCTTCCAGCCTCAGTGTCTGGAAGGACTTTAGGTCTCCCCTCTTTAGCAAATCTCCTAATATGGAGATTCCGATGTATTCCCACCCTTTAAACCCCTCCAGCTTATGCAGTTCCTTTAGCCATGAGCAGTGCCATATCGAGGTCTGTTTCGTTGGTTTGTGGGTCCAGCCAATCGTCCTAGTCGCTCTCTCCCATACCTCCATAGTAACCCGCATTGCTGGGTGCAGTCTTTCTTTCCCTCTACCCCCATATATATAATGCAAACAGGTGCGATGCGCCATTGCCCCTCTCTCTAATCTATACGTGGGGTGATCTGCCGGAGCATGAAGCTGGACCTGCATTTCTTGAACCCAAAACCTCACAGTGATATCAAAAGCTAGTTGGCTGGCCTCCTGATCTGAATCCTCAGGGACACAACAGGCTTCCAACAAGGTCCCTGCACCTGGACTCTGTTATCTGTAAGTCTACCCTGCCAAATGGTGCCACCCAAGTCCTGGATGCTTTGGAGTGGGCTTAAGGTGTTCTGACAACCTCTGTGGATCCCGCAGAATTTACGCATCTCCTCTGCTGTGCAGTGCAACCCAGAGCAGAACTGATGCCTCGTGGATTGGGCCCCTCACACAGTATCACATTGCCTCTGCAGCTTTCACTTTCTTTAGAACTGTGGCTGTGTGACACATCCTCAACACAGGACCCGCCATTGCTCATTGACGGCAACCCAGACGATGACACCAGACTCCGCATCGCAGCCTCACAGCTCCTTGAAACTGATGCATTTCCCTGACTGTGTGCCGTATTCTCGCTGCTGGACTTCACATCGCAAGCTGTCGACAGGATCCTCGGCGACAACGCAGGACCGAGCAATCAAAGCCTTGCTGCATTTAAGAACCTACGAATTGTTTCGAATGTGTGACTCATCTTTGATGCAGGTCCTTCTAGTGCTTCCTAAACTAGGATTTAAGGTACTTTGTTCAGTGGGCCTAACTGGATCCCTGTAGCCTACCCACTGTCCATCGCAGACAGCCTGAATTTGTGACTTTGTCCTGCTCCAGCAGGATCGTATATCCACAGTTGCTGATTTGTGCTTTTCGGTGCTATTTTCACTGAAATCTTAAGAACTGCATATGCCCGGTTATACTGTTTGGATTTTTGTAGTATGGATCTTAAATGATTTATTACATTATACTCTAATATTCTAAATTGGTTTGGGATTTTTGCCTGTGCTGCGTGCCAATTTATTATTGTGTGAATTGCTGCATAAATGCTTTACACATTGCCTCTAAATTAAGCCTGACTGCTCTGTGCCAACCTACCAGGGGATTGAGCACAGGTTAATTTAGGGTTAGCTGTGCCTCCCCCTGACAAGGACTGAGGTTCCTGCTTGACCAGGGCTCACAACCCAGTCAACCAACCACCCAATTTCTTACAGCCACCTTCCCATAGTATTCTGTCCTTCCTTCAAAACCCAACATAGAAATAGGCGACCTTGGAAACCACTGGCCTATCATCTACATGCCATTCCAGGGTGAGATATTCTAAGACGCATTCCCTTTTGAACTCCACGAAAAGATCAATAGCAAAATATCCTCTGATCTGAATTCAGACCTAAACGTAGCAAAGGCAAATAGCATTCAATCAGTGAATGTTGCTTTCAAGAGCTGACAACATAAATCCATATTTTTATACAGTTTCGCCTCCATGCAGTTTTTGGTACCACTGATTATCAACCTGTGCTTGATCCTCATTACGACAATAAGCTTTGACAGTACAGTCTAAGACGTTTTTTTATCAGACCTTAAAAATAAATTCTGTCTTGTCTATATGAGCTGGTGTAGGTCTAAGCCTATCCGTGTAACCTGCAGCACTTCCCAAAGCACTATCCTGCCATCAGTCATCTTCAATTCCTACTTGAAACCAATTGGAATTCTGCTGGCTGAGAAAGATATCTCTGTCACCTTACCCCACCTGTAATTTAGCTAAAATACCAAAAAAGCAGCAAGCAATATGGCTAATTAGAGATGCCGCAATCTCAAGCCAAACTATCACATTTTATGAGAGAGATTTAAAGGGTTTTAATGGCCTTTCATGTCTCCCTCAGATACTCAAGTATTTGGTTTAGTTACCCATGTTCACAGAATCACTGAAGTGGATTTGGGTACTCTACTGTTCTTGAAAAACACGCTTGGGGATCCGGAGAATGTGATGGCTGACAGAGGTTTTTGATCAAGTCTCAATTGATAAGAAAAAATGTAATTGCTCAGGCTGAACTACATGGATTTACAGTGCCAAATGCCACTCAACAGGTGGTCCACCAAGCACTCGATGGAAGTGTGTACCTGGCAAATCATGACAATGTGTGAATCAGCTGCTTTCTCATTTGCTTATGGAGGATTCACCCTTAACACTGAATGTTTGGATTTTGCCTCATCTGAGATGGTTTTGCTAAAAACTGATGGTTTATTTCAGAATTTTAGGGGAAGGTGTAGGTTATGTTGCAAAGGCCATCTTTTCATAACTTCCAGGAGACAACAATCATATGGTATGGCAATAAGTATCTTGAATAAGTTTTTTCCACAGTTGTTCCATGACTGAATGATTACTGGGTTCCAGCTGATAACATACGTGTTCTTCTTATACTGATAGTATACTCACAAGTTGAGGTCTTTGTCATATCTGCTCTCCTTGAAAAAAATGTTACTCATGATTCTTATCAAGTCTATATTATTAAATATTTTTTTTTATTTATCTAAACTTGTATTGCGCACAGCTACCCTCAATGGGTTTCCCGGCGCCAGGGACAGACAAGAGAAGAAAGCAAGCAAAAGCCCAAACAGAACAAACAGTGCAGAAGGATCAATTAAACAAAAGAGTCTTTAATTTTTTCCGAAATGAGAGGAGATCAGTCTCGGCTTTCAGAGCCGGCAGAAGAGCATTCCACATCCTTGGACCAAGATAGGAAAACGAGCGGCCGCCCATTTTTGCCAATTTAATTCTAGGGACCAAGAGATTGCCACTGGTGGAGGATCTTAAAGTACGACCAGGCTCATAGACTTGAACCAAGTTCTGCAGGTATTTAGGAGCAGAGCCCTGCCGAATTTTGAAAAGAAGACATAAGGTTTTAAATTGTACGCGGTTCGGGACCTTATATATATATATATATTTACAAAGTGCTTTATGTACAATGCTCAGATGATCAAAGGTCCAGACTCAAGCTGATTAGTGCAGGCTTTGAACCAAAAGCATTCTTCACTGTCATTGTCCTTCATCTACTTCTCAACCTCTCAACCTTTGAGACGGTCTTCCACTCAACCCTGATCAAAAGTCTGCAGTAAACGGGAAGTCAAGAACCCACACTCAACTGGATCTGCTCCTTCCTCCCAGGAGAAACACAAAATTTCAGCCAGCCACCTTACATGCCCGAAGCCAAGAACCTACGGAGTCCCCCAAGGCTCTGCTCTCAGCTCAACCCTTCTCAACATCCACATGGTACTGGTGGCAGACCTCATAAGATCATACGGCATCAACATACTTTGTTGCGCTGATGACATCAAACGTATACTCTCCCTGTCAGAAAAGTCCCCCACTCCAAAAAACGTTACCTGCTGCATGTTTATGCTAGCCTCCTATATGAAGTCCAACTCCTTGAAACTAAACACAGACAAAATGAAAGTGGTGATCTTTGGAAGAAAAACCTCGGCTGGAGACTCCACCTGGTGGAGAGCAGATTTCTGCTCCACTCCCCTGCTCCATTCCCACCACCCAAGCCAGAAATGTAGGAACAATTCTGAATGACAAACTCGACATGACAGGTCAAGTAAACACAGTAACCTCCTCATACTTCTACACTCTGAGAATGCTACAACAGATCTTCAAGTTGCTACCAGAAAACACGAGGAAAACGGTCATGCAGGCCCTGATCTCCAGCAGACTTGACTACGGCAACACACTCTACACAGGTTTCACCAAGATTCTCCTGAATATGCTCCAAACCATTCGAATCACCGCAGCAAGACTCCTCCTCAGACTACCTCATCACACCAATATCACACCCACACCTAAGAAAAAAACAAGGACTCACCATACACAAATACATTCAGTTCAAACACCTCAAACACACATACAAAGAACTTCACAACAAAGGCCCTGCCTACCTCAACAGCCACATTCACTTCCATTCCTCCCCCAGGTACCTGTGCTCAGTCGGACTTTCAGTAGCATACATAGGCCGCTTTCACAGAACAGAAGCTGGAGGCCGTGCCATCTCATACATTACCCCCAAGGCACGGAACAACCTTCCACATATCATCAGAACTTCCCAAACACTGAGTTTTGCAGAAAACTGAAATCTGGCCTGGATACCCTCAAGGGTGATTAGCGCGTTCTGCAATACAACTAACATTAAATACCATTATGCTGTTTTTTGCAACATTTTGCTTATTCAACTCTGAGACTGCACTGCCTGTATTTTTTGTCAAAACACTTTTTATTGAAATGATGACACACTTATAGAGTCAGCTATACATACATCTGTCCCACATTCCCTTCATTTATCTCAAAACACAGCTGCTTCTTCTGTGGCGATTACATCCTTTGTAAGCCAGGTCACAACTCTATAGCTTTGTTTCACCGTAAATCTTCTTTATATTTTCAACATATAAGAACAAGATGCTAACTAACCCCCCTTCCTAGCCCTCGCTCCCCCAATCCATAACTAACCTTGGGCGTGCCTCTTACAAGTCCACATCAATCTATGCACTTGTCTTAATCCTGGTAAGTCTCCTCGCCCGATCTGTTTTCCGGCCTTATATGGTGCTGCCCTGGCCTCTGTAGCTGAATGTGCAGCATCAGCTTTGGGTCCCACCCTCCACTTAAACTGGAAAAGATGCATATCCCTCATCGTGTGTGGGCAGACTGCTAACAGCATTCCCCTTGTAAGGTATGTCACTAGAGAGCCCCTTGTATTCAACATTTTTATAATCGTCCCTAAAAATGTCCGCTAGCCTTTCCATGGTGAATATTTTCCATTATCGCGCATGCCATTGTGCCAGGGACAGAGCTTCTTTTTTCCGCCGGGCATCAGCAATCGCCTTCTTTGCGGCCCCAAAAACCACTCTCATAATTGCCCTGTACGCCTTTATTGCGGTGGTCCAGTACTGGGTCTCGAAGCCCAAGGAGGACTGCCTCTATCGAAACCGTGATAGGGTTTCTAAGCATATCTTTCATCTGTGCCAAGATCTCCTCCCCTAGAAAGGTCGAATCGTAGGGCAGTGGTGGAAATCCCCTAGTAGTCCGCAGCCCCTCCAGCATAAATCTGAGGTCTCTGGTAAAATATTTTAAAGTTTGGTGGGGATTTTGTGTTTGGAAACTTTTTCTATCAGATGGAGAGTACAGCGAATGTTATCATGGCTCTGTCTTCCCTTTATAAAGCCCGGCTGATCCAGGTGTATAAGGTGGGCATCGGAGATTCAAGCCTAGCTGCAAGGATCGCCGAATACAACTTTGCGTCTAGATTTAACAGAGTGATTGGCCTATTAGAGGCACATAGTTGAGGGTCCTTCCCTGCTTTTGGCATTACTGTTATCCTGGCCTCTGCCATAGAGTCTGTCATCACTGTCCTATCCGTGATCCAATTAAGAAGAGTAGTCAGCTGGGGAATGAGTTCCGGGGCAAACGTTCTATAGAAATGAGCTGTCAGATCATCCTGTCCTGGGGATTTGTTAGGTTTAAGAGTCGCTACTGCTTGTCCCCCCCCCTCTTCTTCAGTAATACGAGCATCCAGTTGCTCTCTCCACTCCGGAGGAACCCTTGGAAGCGAGACTGACTCTAGGTAATTTACTTTGGCTGAGGGATTGGAGTTCACTGCTTGGTAGAGAGCACTGTAAAAAGACCCAAATATATGTGCTTTACCAGATTTTTCCACAACTCCCCACTTATTTTTAATCCCCTCTATGTATTCCTTCTCTCTTTTTTCACAAAGTTGCCCCGCCAGGTGGTATCCTACTTTATTCCCCTGGGCGTGGGATAACTGACATAATCTAAGGGGGATATATTCCGCCCTGTTGGTGTAAATTGCGTTGATTTTCCATTTGAGGGCACTGATCTGGCATTGTGCTCTTTTTCTACGATCTCAAGCTCCGCTTCTAGTGCCTTGCATTCTTAGGCCCTTTGTCTATTTAGCGTCACATTCAGCTCGATGCATTTACCCCTCATCACCACCTTAAAGGCATCCCAATTGTTTGCCGGAGAGGTGACTGTGGGGAGGTTCAGCTGAAAGTATTCTCTAGTTGCTACTCTTAACTCATCTCTCAACAGTTTGTCCCTCGTTAGTGAGACAGGGAAGAACCAACGCAGCGGGCCTGATGGCATACTATTCCAGGAGAGACAGACCGAGACGAGGCAATGATCGGAGATGGTAATCGGGTAGCTCTTTGCTGCCTGAAGGGACCCCAGAAGACTCTGGCTGAGAAATATAAGGTCCAGCAAGATGGCGCCCGCACGGTCGGACGTGTCGGACGCGTGAGCTGATCTCTCTCGCTGACCCACAGGTCTATGGTTGGACATGCTGTCAGCGGTGCAAGACAGAGTGTGAGAACGCCGGCGTTTTGGTGCTTGTTATAAACTTAAACGGAAAACGAACTGCTTCTTAGTAAACATTAGAGAATATAGGAAGTGAGACGAAGGAGAAGAACGTCGATGCTGGAAGTGGTCACAGCGTTCGTGAGACTCCGCCGAGCCTGGTGGACGGTAACCTACACAGGTGCTGCGGCTTGGCTTCGCGGTTAACGCCGCCTCACTGGAGATCGTGTGGAGAGAGGAGCCGCAAGAGTTTTTGAAGCTATGGCCCCGAAAGGTACACGCAACAAACAAGGCCAGGAGGCAAACACGACCGCGACCGCATGCAGGGCTGAGAAAGACTCGAGCGGGGGTGTTGCACAAAAAACTGGGACAGGGACAGTCTGTGAGAATCCTGGGAAAGTAAAACAGACGACCTCAAAAGAGGTGATGCTGAACGCTAAGTCGATAGAGCTAGAACCAATGTGTGTGCCACAAAATGCTACATCATTACTTGCTACTCCATCCGGTTTAAATGATGGCACTGGTCCTATCGCGGTAGAAGGTGAGCGTAGTTTCGGAATATCGGAGTGTAACGCTATAGATCCCCCTGATGGCTCAATTATGCTACAAAAGTTTCTGACAGCGAAGTCGGCTATAGCTATAGCTAATGAGGCAGAATCAGGTGATTTCTATTCGGTGTCAGAAAACTCAGCCTCATCGTGTGAAGATCTGGCCACACAGTACTCTAATGCGTATGGAGGAGGTTGAGAGTGAGGGTGACGATGATGAAGTTGGTGAATATACAGAAGATAGCCCGATAACAGTGAGGGGTGGAGGGGATGTGTCCATGACAGAGGGGGCCGTCGGAGGGCATCAAGAAGGCTTGACGGACAATATTACTTTAGCTACGATATACCAGACAATTATGAGCCATATGGCTAAAACCGAGCAAGAAAGTCATAAAATTCAGAACTCTTGTCGAAAGCTTCAAAGTTCTATCTGGAGATTAGCAAAGTCACAGTCTGACTTTGGGGAAAGGTTTACTAAGGTGGAAACCAGAGTATCCAATATTGAGGACGAATTGGTAAAACAGAAAGCGGTCACGGAAACATTAAGTGCTAATAAAGAGGACCTACTTTGGAGAATGGCCGATTTAGAAAATCTCGCCCGGCGCAATAATTTAAGACTTATGGAAATCCCTGAAGGTAAAGAAGGGCAGGATCCACGTAAGTTTATAGTGGAACTGTTTCAGAAGGCATTCCCGGATTTGAATAAATGGGACTGGGAGCGAGAGATTGAGCGGGCCCATAGATATCCCTTCAACATTCATCTTCGATCTGGGCAAAATGGAACTAAACCTAGACCTGTTCTTTTGGCCTTCAACAACTTTCGTGCCAGAGAAGATATATATATGCACACTCGACCAAATAGTAAACGTATGGGTGAAGGGTTTACCTTCTTTGCAACACCAGACTACAGTAAATATACAATGGATAATCGCTGGCAGTTACGACAGCTGGTGAATCAATTTCAAACAAAGGGTGCACAAGCCTATATCATGAACCTGGCGAAACTTAAAGTGATTTACAAGGAGAATGTTCGGTTTTTTACTAATGTTGCAGCAGCAAAGGAACATCTGCAGTTTATAAATGATTCCTAGACTCTTAGATTTATCAAATTGGTGCACTATTTAGTATGAAAACTTGCTGTGAGTGATACTATGGTCACTTTAGTATTAATAATTTTCCATTGTTTTCTTAGCTTAATATGATTTTGCTGCTGTCTGAGTACTGAGGGTTGATAGAAAGCTGAAGCTAAGATGAGCACGTAAAGTGATATCGTGTTTAGACCTGTGGGAAAATGACAGAGGGGGCGGGAAGCTCGCTACCATCAACAGGACCGCGAGTCCAAAAGCCTTGGTAAAGGAGGGGGGGGAGGGGGGACCTGCAGGGGGGGAGGGGGATAGGAGGGGGGTAGGTGGTGGAGGTCACATGGGGTAAAGGGGGAAAAAACCACGCTGGTATCAGGTGACAATAATGAAAAGAAAATACATTGTTGGTATAGAGCTATTAATTTAAGGTTTGTAATTAAGTCAGGATACATTTTTACAATCAGAATCAACATTGGTTGGAGGAGTTGGAAATTAGTACCTTATGTCCCGAAATATTAAAATGTGTTCTTTCAATGTATCCGGCCTTAATAATATCAATAAAAGGAAGAGACTAGCCTCTGAAATTCGTTTTATTCAACCAGATATCCTTTGCCTACAAGAGACACACTTGCCATGGGATAAACGGATGCTTATAGCAGATTTAGGATATACCTTAATTGCCGCTTCTCAACAAACCAACATGACCAGAGGGGTAATGATTCTTTCTAAACCGCGCTTCTGCACTTTAGTTCGTAGTTTGACGGACAAGTGGGGCAGATGGGCAATATCGGAATTAAAGTCTGGGGGCGGACAATTCACAATATGCTCAATTTATGGATCTAACATGGACGAGGGGGAAGTCTTAGAATGGTTAAATATTGAACTTGCGAATTGGAGTTCTCCTTTAATCTTGTGTGGGGATTTTAATATTAACCTAAGTACAAGGGAGTTAGCTGCTGATTTGGAGAATTACAGGGCCGTAAACCACGAGTTTTGAAAGCCTTACATAATCTGGTTATAGATAATGGTCTGATAGATATCTGGAGTAAAAATCACCCGACACTTCCAGGATATACTTATTACTCATCTCCACACAAGAAACTTGTCCGTTTGGATTATTTTTTAATTTCTACATTTATCCATTCTGGGACAAAGATACAGCTATTCCCTAGGGTATCATCGGACCACTCCCCAATCTTAATTGAATGTCCAATAGTAAAAGAGATAAATCCATTTAGGAGCTTTACGTACGATAGAAAGCTTTGCTTAGATGGACAGTATAGAGCTTATATGTTTAAATGGATACCAGAATTTATTAATAATAACGTGAACTCGGCTAGCACTGAGATGATATGGGATACATTCAAGGCCTGCTTTAGAGGGGAGGCGGTGAGCTATGGGCTTTATCATCAAAATAAATTACGATCTCAAATGCGAGATCTTTATAACTGTTTAAGGATTGCGGAAGAAGATCTGATCAAGGAAATTGGAAAGAGGGATAACTTATTGAATGTTTCTGAGGCTGAGGGAAAAGTTGCACAGTGCCGGGCCAATATAACTGGGGTATGGAGTGAAGAGATAGCGCGGAAATATCTAGTAAATAGAAGACACACTCATGAATATGGGGAGTCAATTGGTCGATCTCTAGCATTTAGATTAAAAATGAAGGAGACCTCCCGTTTAATCTCCAAGCTACAAGATCAGAATGGTTCATGAGGAACCGGGGAAAATACTTAATGTATTTCAGCAGTTTTATGTGGAACTATATACTCACCAGCCGAATCCAGAAGCTGGCTCTGTATGGGAAGATGGTATTGTTAATAAATTAACAGATAGAGAGAAAGAATTTTTAGATAGTCCCTTCTCCATGGAAGAATTGGAGGTGGCAGTTAAAAATATACCAAATGGAAAGGCGGCAGGCCCAGATCTTATTCCTGGTGAAGTATACAAGTGCTTTTTTGAATCACTGAAAAACATCATGTTGGAAACCTTTAGAATGGCACAAACTGGGAAAGCCCCACATACTTGGAATGAGGCCTCAATTGTGGTGTTTATTAAAAAAGGGAAGCCTCCTGAATTACCCGGATCCTACCGTCCAATATCTCTGCTTAATTGTGATAGCAAGATATATTCCAAAATTATAGCGAACCGCTTATCTAAAGTTATTACACTGCTTGTCTCAACAAATCAACATGGGTTTATTCCAAACAAAGGCACGGTTACACATATCAATAAGGTTATTACCTTATTTGATATAGCAGAAGCGGAAAAAAGAGATTTGGCGCTTATATTGCTTGACGCCGAGAAGGCGTTTGATCGCGTTGAGTGGCAATATTTATGGGAAGTGATGACAAGGATGGGATTCGTAAAGGACTTCTTGACAACAATTCAGGTTTTATATAAGTCACCAAATGCAAGAATAATGGCTTTGGGTATGAGATCTGAAAAGATCATAATAACTAGAGGGACACGACAAGGGTGCTCCCCATTGCTTTTTGCTTTATTTATCAATCCTTTTATTACTAATCTGTTAAACTCACCTCATATCAAACCATTTATGGTTAAAAATATTGCACATTCAGTATTTGCTTATGCTGATGATATTGCCATTACTACAGTTGATCGGGGGGGGGGGGGGGGGCAATAGCGGAGATTGAGCAATTAGCCAGCAATTTTGGTGCAATTTCTGGCTATAAGCTAAATTCAGCAAAGACTCAAGTTCTGTGAACAGATAATATACAATTCAACGACCCAAGGGTAACTGCTGACGTAATATATTTAGGTATAAAAATCAAAACCCAAATGCAAGAGATAATCGATATTAATTGGCAAGAGACAACCCAACAAGTAAAGCAATCACTAGAGAGAGGTGGGGGCGGCTGCAGTTATCTATAATTGGCAGAGGGAATATCATTAAAATGAAAGTTTTAGCCAAGATACTGTATTTATTTCGCAGTGTCCCATTGGAATTCCCATTGAAATATATACAACAACTTGAGTCTTTATGTTCGAAATTTTTTTGGGCTCCGGGGAAAATCAGGCGTGCAATGAAATGGTTGACGTTACTGGAGGAACGGGGAGTGCGAGGGATACCGGACTTTGTATTTTATTATTATGTATGTTTTTTGCAAAGAATGAGATTTATGGTGACAGGGGAGCCAATCGAGGAAGAAGCGGAAGCTCCATCGATATTTTTTTTGTTATTAGGGGAGCACGCAAAGGGGTTTTTATTAAAGGAGTTGGAGGGGAATTATTACAAACAAACGCTTTACGGTACTAGATTTGGCCTTTAAAGTATGGAGAAGGGTATGGAAACTTATAAAGTTTGGGAGAACCACATATTATACCCCCTTTAGTGCTGATAAATTACTTCCTTCTGTGTTCTGGGATAGAGTGGCAAAGGAGTGGTCAAAGAAAAGTTTAGGTAAAATTGGGGACTTATATGAAACTGATGCGATATTCGCTACCTATGGAAATTTAGTTGCTAAATATAAGCTTCCACAATCCTCTTTTTTTAAATATCTTCAAATTTGTGATTTTTGTTTAAGGAAGCAAATCAAACCCACCCCTAAAAATTAGTGGAAGGTATTCGTTTTAGGAAAAGGATTGGTACGCTATATGAGATTTTGATGGAGTATAGAACTGATGATATACAGAAATATAACACGTTTTGGCAGAATCAGTTAGGGGAATCAGAACTCGACATTCAAAATACTATATTGATGGCTAAAGAGGTATGCTTGTCAGCTAATTTAAAGGCTCAAGTATACAAGACAGTGTTCATGCTATATTACACACCAAAACGGATGGCAACTTGGGGCACACAATATGATGGTAAATGCTTCCGCTGTGGTGGGGCGGATGCAGATATCTTTCATATATTCTTTAATTGCCCTAAGTTAGTACACTTTTTGACTAGCATAGAAAGTTTTATTACAAATGTTCTACACAATCCGTTTAGAATTTCTCCTGCGCTTATGTTATAAGGAGGGGGGTAAAATGTTGGAAATGATAATGTATTATGTAAGCATAAATATTTGTTATTTATGGCCATGACCGTAGCGCGTTTATGTATCACAACTGAATGGCTTCAACCGGAGGCACCTACATTTGAATTTTGGAGAGCCAAGTTTTACAATATATATGAAATGGAATGGAGTTTGTATGCACTGAAGGGGGGTTGGAAAAAAACGATTAGGCATGTTAATTTGGGGTGTCATTAAAGACCATATGGAGGAGTGATGAGTGAATTATCATCTGCTGTTCAAATGTTAAGTAATTCCTGAATTGAAATTTCTTTTTTGTTTGGAATTGTATCAATTGAATGAATGTAATAGTTACTGTCACTTGGTACAACTGTGGAAATAACAAAAAAAAAAAAGAGAAATAAAGTCCAGTCGCGAGTAAATTTGGTGTACATGCAAATCAAAGGTGTAATCCCTAATGGTTGGGTATATTGCCCTCCATGCGTCATTGAGGCCTGTTTCAGACCTTTAGGGACCTTACCTGTGGGTACCCTGTGGGGGTGTGTGCTGTCCTCTGTCACTTGCCAAGTCGTTTTAAAATCCCCCATGAGGATTATTGGGTCTTCTGCGAACCCCCCAACATACTCAACACAGAGGTCACAAATGTTGGCTGGCCTGTGTTAGGTGCGTAGGCCGAAACGAATGTGCATAACCTCCCCTTTAGTTTCCCTTTTACCATTATCAATCTCCCCTTCTTATCCACTTTTACACCTTCTGTCTGGAACTTGGTTGCGTTGTGAAAGAGGAGACCAACACCTTTTTGTATTGTCCCCGAGGACGACCTGTATATTAGGGAGTAGTTTTTATGTCTGAGCCTATGTTCTTCCGAACATTTTAAGTGGGTTTCTTGGAGTGCCACTATGTCATGTTGGTGGTCTATTAAATATTTCCAAATTTTTGGGCGCTTGCAAGAGGAGTTTAACCCCATAACATTCCAGCAGGCTATACTAACCATCTTGATTTGTAAGCCCCCTCACTTCTTGTCTCACCCTCATCAGGGTGTGAATTACTGCCATCACCCGTTTGCCCCCCTCAGCTTCTCCTGATACTTCTGTGACCGGGCGCTCCCCATTGAAGAATTGAAGTGTGAACTGTTCATAACTATTGTGTGGACACCACCTTCCCCATAACAAATCCCTCCCCCCAACTGTAGAACCCCAAACCATAATTAAACCTTAGCCTGCGGGCCCGAAGGACCCCAGTACTGTCATCTTGCCCACTGAGGGACGTATTGGTGGGCGTTGTGGTCTAGGCCCGCCGCCCCGGTTGATTCTGTTCATTAATACATGTAGTGAGTCTGTATGTTGTCCATATCAGCTCCAGGAATCTTAGGGAGTAGGCCCTCCCTACAATTCCAGTCATTTTCCTCATGACCTATCTAAGCCATCCATTGCAGCAACTCTTAGAAAGTCACGAAAGCGATAAACTGTGGTCTGCAGTGTGTCACTAGCAAAAGTTGAGGCCATTTTACATCTTGGTTTGGTTCCCCTTTGAGATTGATCGCCACTGGGATGGCGTTGTCTGGGGGGTTCCTCCCTTTTTTGTGGGGGCGAGAGACTCCGGCTCTTCTGTAGCTGGGAGCCCAAGGAGTTCCAGGCCCTTCTCCAAGTCTGAGATATGCTGTGCCTTGTTATTCAGTTCGAAGGCAAGCCCAAATGGATAAGTCCAGCGGTATCTAATGTTGTTGGCTCTTAGCTTCGTTATAAGGGGTCAGACAGAAGAGTTGTCGTCTTTGTAGCGTGGACTGACCAGGGTCTTGAAAAAGCGTACAGCTGAATCCTTGAAAGGAGATCTTGTCTTTTTTCCTGGCTGCTTGCAATATAGCTTCCTTCACCTTGAAAGAGTGCAGCTTGACCAGGACATCTCGGGTTCGACATCTCTCTCCCTCAAACAGCGTACCCACTCGATGCGCTCTTTCTAGGTTTATTTTCTTTTTACGTGGGCTCACTATTTACGCAACGTTTCTAGGTCCGGGCCTTCGGCTTTCTCCTCGAGGTCCCTGATTCAAATATTGTCTCTCTGGGACCTATTTTTAAGATCCTCGTTTTTCAAAAGAGCTTGTTGCAGCTGGATATGAAGGTCCTGGACACTTTCGTGCGTATACGCCATTTGCCTATCCAACTCCTGGGTCTGAGGCTCCACCTCCATTACCCTCGTACCAGTGGAATCGACATCTTGTTGGAGGGAAGTCATGCGCTCTGCTAGGTTGGACATGAGTTGCTTCATGGAGACTTTTATATCTAGTTTCAGTTCTGTGCGAAGGTCGTTTTTTAATTCCAGGCCAGGAGGTCAACTTTAGTAAGCATCATGCTTGCATCGGCATCTCCCTGGTCTTGCACGAGCCTCTTCTCCATAGGGTTGATACAATTTGTGAACTTGCTAGTGGACCTTTTCGGTGGCATAGGTGTGGCCCATTTTTTCTGCTCGTGCTTATGCGTTAATGCTCGCAGGCCACCACTATTCCGTGACTCCTGTCTATGGGGAAGCATCGACTGCTGGTTGCCTCTGGCAGCCCCCGTTTACTCATTACAATGGGCCTGGTCTCCGTCTTAGGGTCAGGCGGGTACCTCCCTGAGAGGCTCCTCTCCTTCTCTTCTATGGTTGCTCTACTGCCTATGCTTCTCTGTGCCAGCTGAAATTCGTCACTTTATACCACAAAAAACTACCTGTCAAATTAGCATTCCCTGTATAGTCATTCACTCCCTTCTCACTCATTTCTCCCCAGGGATTGCCATCTTGGGGTTAGGCAAAGACGATGTCTTTGCTCTGGTGTCGTGCTATACTTTTCCTTTGCCTCCTCAAACCAGTGGTGGCTGGTGACATTTGAAAGTGGTGGGGGCGTAAACTTTCAGTTGCAATTAAAACATCTATGACCCCAATAGCTCTAAGTACGTTTGGCCATGACCCTGAGTGATTCATCAATTCCACAGTGAGCAGCTCTAGCATAGATAATGTTCATTTATGGAAATGTGTACTTATTTGGATAGAAATTGAGCTTTGTGCAGTTTTTGGTCAAAGTACTCAGAAACCTTGTAAAAGTATGCTACATTTACATGGGATAGTTGATACTTTAATACTTTGCCTTAATATGAATTGGAGAAAAGTATGTCATCTGTTCGTATTTGTAATTTGCCATGCGAATGACACGCCGGAGTTCAAAGAATTTGCCACACAACTATTCTGAGAGTAAAAATGAGCGAACGTAAAAAAGACGAGACTACACAGATTTGGAGCGAAAATAATATTTTCAAATGCACAGAACGCTCTCTGCTTTTGCTGTGTTCTACACCATTCCTCGGAAGTTGCGGAGCCGGTCGAACCTGGGAATGTCCAGGTGACAAGGGGCCTCTTCACCCACAGTCATTTGCAGGAACATTCACCTACTACTGCAATCTGATTGGCGGCGAACATCAGTGTCTGTGTAGCGAAAAAAGTAAAGGAATCCTCATTGTGCTTCCTTCAGTTAGATTCCCGAGTGCGGTATAGAGTTCCCTACTAATGACGGCCCTTAGACTTAGAGTAGACTGGGACCTGTAATGCTAGCTTGTGTTTGTGTGATCATCAAGTTGGCATTTCTCAGATTACCGCCTGCATATCGCAGCCTGCCATTAGTCCAATTTGCATGGCTAATCAAATGACGCGGCGTGTCAGTGAAGCCGGCCATTGTTTCTAGACAAACCCCAGAGGTGGCTGACCCTCATTTGGCTCTGGTGTGGAAAATGCAAATGTATTTTTAAATGACACCACCTATTTGAGACAATGGCGGCCCGTGCTTATGGTGTGTTTTGCTATTCAGAAGAGCGGTGTGGCGCCCTTCATTTCTGATCTTACGTCTATTATGTTTTTTGTTTGTATGGGTAAGGTGGTGCGAAATGCATTGTGTTGTTTGTGTGAACATATCCTCACTTTTGCTGTAGAAGAGACACAATTGCTTTTCCAGAGTAAATAGTACTGCTGATTTTCTCTTTTCACATCCACCTCTCACGTTTTCTTCACATCCTACACTGCACAGTTTGGTTGTTGGCTGGAGCAATGTTTTTTGGTTCAGTAGCTTTCATATATAGTGCGTGGCAGCAATTTCTAGCCCTTAATTTAATTAATACAATAAAAAAATAAACTTACCGGGCATCTCCATTCTCCTCCAATCCCGTGCGTCTCCTCTGCTCTGCAACGTGGTGGAACTAACTTCTCCCTGCTCTTTTCTTTTGCAAAATATAAACGGCCAAATCAGGATACTGGATGCGATGGGAGGCGGCTGACCCTTTTTTACTTCTTTGCACCCTGGCATTTGATAGGGCATGGCACCACCCATGCGCGTGGCACCCAATAATGGATTGCTGCGTGGTGGACCATTGGGACCAACCAATCCTGGCGCTGCAGCGCCAGGATTGGCTAGGGGGGCACAGGTACTATTCGCCCCTTTCAACCCTGGGGGCTGAGGCCCTGGGGGTGCTGTATGAAACAGCAGCCCCCTTGGGTCCCTTGCTAAGGGGGAAGAGTAAGCGTATGCGCTGGCTGAATAAAGCCCATAAATACACATGCACAGTTTGCGCACTACTGCTGCAGCTGAGAGATTGAACTGTCACTCAAGCTGCAGCAGCTCAGCCCAGCCCCACCCCCTGGCGCCGTGCACTCCGATATTTGGGCGTGAGGTGAGAACAGGAGAAGAACAATGTCCTGTTTGTGCTGATTTGCAGGCGCGGTGCGTGCACGCCACAAGGCTTAGTGGGGCTACGCCCCTACACCCCAATGGACGCACCGCGCCTGCCTCCGGCCCTCTATATAGCCTTAATTAGGGGCTCGTCTCACCCCGCTTACTGCAGGTATCACGTGTGGAACTCACTTGTGGCTGCATCGTCGACACGGTCTCCCCCGGGACCCTCCTTGGCTCGCTTTCATTGATGGTGCGCTCCCGGGCCCTTTGTTGCCGCAGCTGGTATCGGGTATATGTTGGTAAGTTACACAGCCTGTTCCAGCCTCTGAGGGACCTGCCCGCCTGATTGCCACTGGTCCGTATCACCCGCGCGTAGTCTTGGTCGCAGACGCAGCCGTCTTGCCTGCGTCCGACCTCTCGTGCTCACCCCCGGCAGACGCCAAACTCTGCAATCGAGCCGTCAAAATTGTAGCTTTCAGCCTATGGCGATCCTCAATGTCCTTCGGTTCGTGCACACACCCGTGGAGAAGACATACCTCGTGTTGATCAGGTAAGAATCACACCATGGTGGCGGAGCCGGAGGGGTTTACCTCCAACCGGCCATCTTGCCTGGCCAGCCCCCCTACCTGTATTTTTACCTGAATTTTGTTCCAAGTAAATCGTCTGATTCTCTAGCGCCTTGAAGATGCTATATAAAAAAATGAACTGAAAATGTTTTGATAATCACATTTCTGTGTACTCTTGTTTTATTTTTAATGTAATGCACAGGTTTTTATTGGGAACTCGTTATAGATAAATAACATTTGTTATTGTTATGAGGTGTCAGGTGGTAGACTGCTCCAAAACCCCACCTACACAGATCTGCAAACCCATACCCAAGAGTTACTCTGCGAGGAAAGAGGAAGGGTGAGCCTCACACCATCCTCTTGTTGCCTGGGGCACACTTTGTAATTAATGAGGCCAAGATAATATACTTCACCAACTTTGGACGCAAGGCATATGGAAGTGTGCCACTAGAGATATGTAATTCGTACACACATGTTATTTGCCATAATCCAATAAATAAAAAGAACCCAAGCTTTCAACATGTTTACAAAATAATGAAAATAGAGTCAAGATTAGTGGGTGCCCCACAGAAGCAGTACACAATGTGTGCTTAAACAATCATATGAATAGGCCTAATGCTCTGCCCTGTACTATTGGGGGAGAAATGCACTGCAGTACTAGTTTATACATTATTTAAGAGATTAAGATGTAGTATATAAGCAATTAAAATACTCTACCGTTATCCAGGGGTTGTCAAGTAGCTCATTAGCTGTGATTCGATAGGCAGGATCCACTTTCATCAGAAGCTTCAAAGTATCCTTAGCTATACAAAGAATAGGTTAAAAAATACATTCAATGAATGCTACAGTATAGGAGACAATATTCTGATACATTTGGTGTTCTTTACATGTAGAAAAAACCTTTATCCTTATGTTACCTCTGCGCTAAAAAAATACATTTATCAATCACATAATGCAGCTCATCATCATTACTTTTAGTGAGAGGGCGGTGTGATGGCTATATAAGCAATACAATACATACAAATAAATGCATCGATTCATATCTGTAAATCTACTGCACAATTAGAATTGCTAATCTGTAAAGTATTACGATCATCACGGGCAGGTTTTAGCGCTGGTGGCGATCGGTGCTTCAATCATTTTGTATGCCTCCACACCCCATGACTGCCTCCTCGGATTCTCTTACTACCACTAGGCAAAAGTGCCCCCTCATCCCTGGAATCATAAGTTATTGCTAAGCACAGCAACCCGCACCCCACACCCGACCCCCACGCCCACCTCCCCCAGGTCAGCGCCCAGTGCGGCCGCACCAGTCGCACTGCCCTAAAGCTGGCCCTGCGATTATCTAACATAAGCCTCGATTCTGTTGTACCAATCACCCGCAAACTAATGTTTTTACTGTATGGGTACACATTTGTGTCACTATCATTCAACTTATCATCACTTCTAACTAGAGAAGGCAAATTCACCTCCCCCCCACGGCAAAATAAAGCTGTACTCTGCAGCTGCTCGGAGCTAAACAAATCTTATAGAAAAATAGAACATAGCTCGAGAAAACACTTGAAGGGGAGAAAACCTACAATTAAACATGTGCATAGCTACTACTCCAAACAAATACTGATAAGCAGTACATACTGAACGTCTATAATTCTCCAGCACTTTGATGAGATGCAGGGCTTGAGAGGCTGTAATAGTCATGTGAGCGAGACAGAAGGTACAGCAAAAAGACAACTCGAAACCGATAAGCCACAATTTCCAGATGTGTTGGGAAGGTTAACAGCATCATGGGAGAGAGCCCCTAACAAGTACAGTGTGTGAATCTGTATTCCACACTTCAAGCACCGCTTTAAGAGACTCCCCATACAGGGGCATCATTAAATTCTGTCGGGCAATATTCGATCGCTGCCACAAGAAAACAGAGCTAATGAAGCCAAAAAAAGCCAATTTTACTATTTTTTCCATCTCCAGAATGCATCGCTAGGACTCAGGAGATCCAATTAAGGGGCAATGTTCAAACCACTTTGGAGATGCAGTGGCTAAAATGATTACACATTGTAATACTCTGACACTCCACCACAGAACTGGATTGATGCTTCACATTGCCCTCAAACACTGCTTCCACTGCTAAATAAAAAGTTTAACTCGTATATATATATATATATATATATTATATATATGAGCAGTACGTTAGTAAATACTGGAACGGTATCCGGTCTAGATATATATGTTTATGTATATATGTTTATGTATGTATATAGCTCTGAGACCACAATTTACTCCTGTGAGCAGCCTCGTATTTATTTTGACCTATCATCTTACTAGGTATTTTCTCTAGAATTACTAGTCGCTGCCTTCAATTCCTTGTGGAAAATGTGTAATATTTTACTTGGCACAAGCTGCAGCAATTTTGGCTGTGGTGTCCACTCAAGTTTCCTTCGTAATTCTTTCATCTTTTCACTCTGCCTGTGCTATCTATTTTAGTTGACTTCCTGACTCAGCTAAAAGCAATATATGTGCTGAGAATGTGTTAATGCCAGTACACCTCTTAACTGTCAATCATTTACTGCTGTCATAAGCACTCCTGCTCCCCCTCCCTTTTTGCTGACCAAGTGGTTGTTCATCTGCCCGTGACTTCAGTGTACTACCTCCTCCAGCACTTGAGAGTGGTCCCACTCATGAGTGATTAATAAATTTGTTATTAATTCCTACTCCAGTGCTGATCTCTACTTTGTTGGTCTTTGAACCCGTGGACAAAAGGGTGACCCTGCACCAGTGTACCGCTAAAAAGGTATATTTCCACAGTTGGCGCCCAAAGTGGAGCCCCATTGGAGACAAGGCCGTCCGAAGGAGTGGTCTTGACAGAGGATTGGAATCTTACTGTGGAAGCGCACTGCACGAGAAGACCTTTGTCTTTGCAGGCTGACGTGAATTTTCCGGTTTTCTTGATTTGACCCTCCAGGTGGTGGCCAGTCTCAACTGGGGTTTTCTTTGGCACACTGTTGTAGTGACCATTAGGTCGACCAGAGATCAGAAGATGGGAGTTGGAGACTTCTGTCTGATAAGGTCCCTAAAGCGGCACTCTTGATTTGTTAAGCCTGGGCTTTTTGTTTGAATTTGTGATTCACTTTTTGCATAAATTGAAGGCAGGTAATGTGGAGATTTTTCTCCTTTTGAAGTATTTGAAGTGATAATATTTAACACATTTTTGATGAACCATTCCTGTTCTCAGCACACTCCGTAGGTGGTGTTGCTGCTCTGGTGTTGCCAAATTAAACTTGAAAAAAAAAAAGGCAGCCGGCTCCCCCAGAGGGAACACCTAATAAAGACATATATGTCAAATATAGTATTTCTTCCATAATGTACAGTACACTGTGGAATAAATACACAAAGAAAGATTCAGATCTACAACGGCCTGTGAATGGGTAATTTTAATTTTAAAAAGGTTCAATATGTAGAGTAGTGTTTATTTGAAAGAAAAAATAGACATGATATGTTTGATTGTGTGCGTGTGTGGGAGAAAGAAGTACGAGAGAGAGTGAAGAGAGCAGAAGTTATAGCAGAAAAAGAAAAACAAAAAAGATATATCAAAAAGTGCTAGAATTAAAAAAATAAAGAAAAGAAGGAAAAAAATAGAAAAAGAAGATAGGGAACATCGATTAGAGATAAATGGCCAGTAGTCTATTAGGCGCCCTATTTATCCCATACTTAATAAACCTCAGGATGACTATTAGATCAACCCCTACCGCCGTATAAATTCCCCACTTCAAGTGCCCCTGAGGATGAGGTTTTTGGTGAAATGAATGGACACCTTTTTGGGAAATGATTCCTATTATTTGTGCCTAAGTTTGGTACCATAACATTTTTGGTAGCGTCTAAGTCTATGTCAAGTTTACCACAACAATGTATTAAGTAAACTTACACATACTATTGAAGAAATCATGCAAAAAAGGAACTGAGAGGGTGTATATAGAAAAATAGATGATTTTATCTTGGTCAAATACATTTCAGGGTACAAATACAAACAATTACAAAAATGAAACAGATAGGTGACACTATTACTCAGGTAACCTCACTGTGACATTAGGAAACACCTTTCTTCAAAGTATTAACTAAAAATAAATCATAGAAGAGAAGATGTAAGTCGACGTTTCGGTCTCTACGTTGTCATACAGGAGACCATCTTCAGGACAAAAATAAATGTTACAGTTGACCCCTTGATATGGAATTAGATGGCGTTTGTGAATTTCCACCTCGGCGGAAAAAAAGGGAGCACGACTTTTATGTGTCCGCAGATCTATTTTTTACAGAATCTCTTTTTATCGGGCTATTTCGTGCCTTTAGTGATGGTAGATGAGGCGGTTCTATCTTGCGCCGCTTATTAAGTTATATAAAGAGCCACAAGATGGTGAACTTCTTGTATGTGCACACTGGTTATCTTCCTGGATGGATTACGAAGCACTGCGCGGTGATGGTGGTCCAAAAAATTGCATGTAATTGAATGGCGCGCTACGTTTGAAGAGACTCACGAAAGAAATAAAGAATAAAAACTCTCCTAAGATTAGACCACCATCACAGCGCAGTGCTTCGTAATCCATCCAGGAAGCTATCCGAACTTAGGCACAAATAATAGGAATCATTTCCCAAAAATGTGTCCATTCATTTGCCCTTAATAAGTTGAAACTCTCTAAGAAGAGATAAAATATTGTGAAATAAATCCCTTGAAGGCATTCATACCTTATCATTTACTTTGCCCAAGCCCTCAAGGGTTGTTTGGGTTGCCCATTTTTCTTTGAGTTTTTGATAAGGAGCATTTATTTGTCTTCAGAAGAAAAAGATAAAGATAAGCAAATTGGGCGGCAGACTCACTCTACTTTATCTAGGGAAGAGAAAGATAACTTGCGGGATATTGCTAGAGAGGAAGTACGTCGGACTACTACAGCAACGGCCCTCACAGTTACAGTTCAGACTTGGGAAGACACCAAACAGTTTTATTTTCGTAGAAAAATTCACTTGGAAGGTAATATGTGGTTGGCGGCATATTTCGAATGCAACAGAACCAGATGATATAAGTACTGATTATAAACAGTTAGGACTTTCCTTTTTTCGAACTTACCTGATTTGATTAGACAGGTGGTCAAATTACGAGATGACACATTGTGTTTGCAAAAGGAGCAAGAATTAGCTAGGATAAATAAAGTTGCAGAAGCAGTTCATTGTCAGGAAAAGAAAGTAGATGCTTTGGTGGATGTGAATAAATCTAGTAATAGTGAGTCTGCTATGAAACCTATGTGTGAAGCTGCACCCCTGTATGTTCCTCCGAAGGGTGCGGCAACCAATAATGATACAACTTTGAATCATGGAAAGTGATATTTTATGTATAATTGTGTTTACACTCCTTGGAGTAGTGTGTGATGGCTCTTCAAGCTGCTCTGCCCGACCCCCGGAAAAAAATCCTGCTGCTTTCTATGAGGAGGTAGAACGAGCCATTAGCTCCTGCACTATGACCTTGTCAGATATTGACATGTTCTTTGGTCTTATTTTGCCTTTTGATATGTGAAAAACAATATGTAAATTAGATGATAATGTAGCATATGGTGATACCTGGGAACATTTAGAACAAATAGATGCGGAAAGGGAGGCTGCGCAGAAACCTCAGAAGGAGATATTAGATCTTCCTAAAGCTATTGTGACTATGTTAAAGATTCTCATACCCCCTGAGAAAATAAATTGGACCACTTTAGCGTCCTGTAAACAGAAAATGGATGAGTTAGTTTCTGACTTCTTTTCAAGGTTTAAGGAAACATTCCATGATTTTAGTGGTCAGTCATTGGCCGATGATACGGGTAGGCATTTGTTTGTTGATAAATTTGTTGCCAATATGTTACCGGAAATAGCTAGTCGCTTAAAGGCCAGCGAGAGTTCTTGGACCACGTCTTCCCCAGTTTGCCTTAAGACTATGGCCCAATATTATGAACGGCAGGAACAGGAAGCAAAAGGCAGGGAGGATAAGAAGGTTAAAGAATTAAAGACAAAAGTTATGTTGGCTCAAGTACATGGTCCACCATTTAGGGGAGATGGAAGAGGTGGACGTGCAATGTATACACCTGGAGTGCCCCCTTTTGCAAGGTCAGCAGGATCAGCGAGGAAGGGGAAGTATGAGAGGACGCACAGGGAATTCAGGAAACAGGGGCGGTACAGGAGTTCGCCCCAGATTTGAAGCAGCAGAACAAGGACCACATTACTCTAATACTTTTGATTGACGAAATCAATATCAAATGTCTGATTATTCTGCTGATGCTCTTGCAGATTCCGATTATGCATAGGGATGTCCAGGATGGGGTAGGGGATTAGTTGAGGTGCCCATAGATCAAATGGGTCCTTAGGTTGATGCAAGCTTCTTGGGATCTACTGCTCGGTTTCTCGTTGACACAGGGGCTACCCGTAGTGCTCTGTCTAAAAATGTGTTCCAAGGGCTCTCCTGTCCGACACAATGATTCGATGGGACACCTACAACTGGCCTACTTTCACAGCAACTTGAATTTGCACTTGACAAATTCACTGCAGCATGTCCATTTTTGCTTTCCCCTAACACGCCGGACAACACTGTGGGTATCGATATGTTTCAATATTTTCGTGCCACAATAACTTGTTCTCCAGAAGGTGTGCGTGTTATTTTAAATAACAATCATCTAATGGTTGAGAGATTCTGTCTTATCAGTGAGGATGCTCATTTCTTGCCTTCCATCATCACAAAGTTTCGTGAAAGAAATTGCAATATTTTAGACAGCAGGTTACCTATTTAGGTCACCTCCTGTCTAAGGGGGGATGTGCACTCACACCAAACCGCATTTAGACCATTCTAGACACTCCTGTGCCCCATACTCAGAAGGACGTTCGTGCACTGATTGGCCTCACTTTTTTCTGTAGGCAGTTTTTGCACATAAACCTTTGTTGACCCTTTTTTTGCCCCTCCCATGGACTGCCGAGTGCCAGAGCGCCTTCCAACAGTTACGCCAAGCACTTTGTTCTGCACCAGTATTAGGTACCCCAGACATGTTGATGAGTGACTATTTGTTCCAGTTAACTGACAGCTTGTCTTCTATTTATCAGCAGGTGCAGGAAACTCTTCCTTCGTGAGCACTGCTATGCTGACAGATCATCGCAACATTTTGGTCACCGAGAGAGGATGATCTGCGTCGCCTGAAGGACCTGAGGAAGTCTTCCCAGACCACACGATCCCTTTACATCTAGATATTTGCTTTGATCCAGGAAGAAAGACATTTCAGAGCAGTAAGAGACTGTTTGAGCCAGTGTCCTAGGTGGTTAAAGACTGACTACAAAGGTGGGGTAGCCTATTACTGACTACTCGTCTCAACGTTAGTGAGGAAACCAAAACCTGCCCAGGACCTTAGGGCATCATCTATTTTGTTGTTTGCCGATGAAAATTAGCTCGCCTACGAAGAAGGAGATTGATGCGACAATGTGCAACAGCTGTACAATCTGCATCCTTGGTATGACTTTGACTGCTGCCATCATCGCTACTGTAATGTGGGTAGTGGAGGAAGTAATGCCTGCAGCCTCCTTACCTAACATTACTGTTACATCACTTGCTGCAAAAGAGCACCATCATTTTGATTTGCCGCAACATGAACTGGGATACTATCAAAATCTGAGAAACAATACATTTCTTCAAATGTTGCATCAGACACACCAGCTAAACAACACTACTAACTCCTGGGTTTGTGGCAAGATTCCTTCTCATCAGAACATAAAAGGAATCCCATTGTCACCGCTGCCAATCTCTAACAATGGCTCATGCCCAGCTTAGTTCAAACTTCTATATGCCTCTAATGAACAAAGTCTGTTACCCCGATGAGGAAGGGGACCCACAAGCCAAAGGAACTGTATGGGAAATGGAGGAGTATCGCAGAGGAAATTCTACCACACATTATGTTTTTCACAACACTCGAACGGCCAAGGGTAACAGGCCTTTTGTCATTGCTGTTACTAGAGCCCGAGCAAATCTTTGTGTGAGCAGTTTTGGTAGTATCCCAGTGGGAAAAAGTGACTGTACCAAAGTATTGAACATTACTGGAAAAAACAATAGCAGTTTTCTATCCTCGCACAACACTTATTTCATTTGTGGGAGTAAAGGCTACTATCATCTACCAATTGGATGGTCCGGAACATGCTATGTGTCCTTGCTTCCTCCTGTGCTCCTAGCACTTGCATCTTTTAATAAAGATCAAAAACTGTTTAATGACATTTCCTTGAACTGATTCAAAAGAACTATAAATAATGATGAAGTGGATCAAACTGACACTGCATCTTTGTTGATGCGGCTTTGAATAGCAGGAAAATCAGGCGCTTACAAACGTCCAAAATGTAAATGCATGTTTAGCAATAGACCGAGAAGTCAGCGATATGATGCTGATCGATATACATGATATTTATCGGACCCTTTTTGAAGCATAAGAAAATGGCTTAGTTTATGCCACAAGGGCTGTCTGTGGAAAACGTGTAATATTTTACTTGGCATAAGCTGCAGCCATTTTGGCTGTGGTGTCCATTTAAGTTTCCTTCGTAATTCTTTTGTCTTTTCACTCTGCCTTTGCTATCTATTTTAGTTGACTTCTTGACTCAGCTAAAAGCAATGTATGTGCTGAGAGTTTGTAGCTGCCAGTACACCTGTTAACTGTCAATCATTTACTGCTGTCATAAGCACTCCTGCTCCCCCTCCCACTTTTCTGACCAAGTGGTTATTCATCTGCCCTTGTTTGTTGAAAACTATTTCTAAAATTGTTATCCCTATTTCTGTTCACATGCTTACACTGCAGAAAAACTGTATAAAAGCCCTGTGTTCTGTGACTTCAGTGTACTACCTCCTCCAGCACTTGAGAGTGCTGTGTGGACGTGGTCCAACTCATGCGTGTTTAATAAACTTGTTATTTATTACTACTCCAGTGCTGATCTCTACTTTGTTGGTCTTTGAACCAGTGGACAAAAGGGGTGACCCTGCACCAGTGTACCCTTAAAAATGTATATTTCCACACTCTGACACGCACATGACTCACTTAGAGTTTTCATTCTGAATTCCCTAAACTCTAGCGAGCATAGAGACAGCAGAAACTCTTCAGATTATAAGTGGCTAGGCCAGTGGAAGTCTGACAAATCTCTGCAAAATAGTTCTACCCCTAAAAAAGGTATACAAAAGGCAGCCACATTTAGAAAGGCTAATACAATGCCTAGTGTGTATGAGTTACAATCTTCTGGGGAGGAAGAAATGAAAGACATCAAATCTACCCTGAAATATCAACATACTGCACCTCTAAGTCAGAGAAGGGAAAGCAGGACACACAGGATATATTATTATGGTTTGGCAAACCCAATGTTAGAGTCTATGTCATACTGCTCAATTATATATGATCAGACCACACTGTTTTTGCTGAATGGGTGGATAAAAGGTCTCTAAAATGACTAAGAAATTTACAGAGAACTGGTTCTGATAAAAAAAATTACTGCCATTATAAAGGCAGTACAGCAGGGGTGTCTGGAGTAAGGAACCATCCCAGGTTTTAAGGATATGCGCGTAAAATATAATAACATTCAATACTTTACATAGTCACTGGCTACCATATAAATTTGGCATCGATTTGACTTATATAATGAATGTTAAGAGCACTAGAAACACGCAAAATTTTAAACTTATGAAATATATAAAAGAAAAGAAGAGACTTCTTGCAACTTAGAAAGCTTTGAGAACAATGTACACAGAAACAACATCTGGATCACCATTGAATTGCCTGAAAAGAATGCTGACCTTCAGATTTATATAATTAAATTATTGAAAAGTGCCTTGATTTTCGATAGAGTGAGCTAGATGAACAATGAGCCATACAGAGAATTTAGAGGTAAGCCCTTTATCAATCTAGGAAACACATTAAAATCCGGTAACATTCTTGCCAACTTTCTTAATTACTCAATGCTGGAAGTGATTCTCTTCCATCTACTGTGGATAAGCAACAGATTTTAATATTATCAGCCTTATCGAGAAAAAACACTAAAGACAGGGAGATTTAAGGTGCTCCATTTACAAATCTAAGCAAACCAACCTGTTTGTTTGCAGCATGCAATGACGCGAAAAGTAATAACAAAGACACTCTCAATTTTCTATTTGCAGCGGCAGAATCCAAAAAAGTAGAATCAACAAACGTAAGATACTGAATGGGTTTCACAAAGGGTTCTTTTTCATATAAAAACTGATATGCACATGTCCGATTCTAGCTGAAAACAAGTAGATAAAAGCTGCCAGACTTGTAGTTACAATGCATTAGATTTACTGCCCTTTCTACCATTTTGCCATTAGGTCGACCGTCAGTGCCATGCACTGTCTGCAAGACCTGCTGTAATCAATACTACTACTCTATGCCCACCTGCTGCTTCTCATAGGCTCAGTGCAGCCTCGGTCTTCTTTCCTGCTTGCTAATTCGTTCCTGTAGCCGATACCACCCTTCCATATGAATAATATATGAGGACACTACTCAGGGAGTATACTTCACCTCTCCTATCTATGCACAAGGTTTAATCCCATGCATTATCCTCATACTAAACAATGGCTAACACACGCACAAGGACTGTATAAATACAGCACCTCTTGCTATCAGTAGTTGGAGGGAACCAAGACTTCAAGGCTGACACACTGACTAGTGACGCTGAGGCTCCTGCATGCAGTCGCTATAGCTGACAGTGGTCTAAACATCCCTTGCGCGGTGTCCAACTCAAAACCAAGATGAGGTCCCACACTCTCATTATTCAGGTAATGGGTTTCGACTAAATCCTAGCGGGATTCTTGGCTCCTAGGCTTATTAGCTCTTTTGCACCTACTCACATGCTAGGTACACTTAGGTACATCTAGACAGGCATCGTAGGAGTATGAACTTTATTTTATAAATGCATTTTATATTCATGTATATGTTCCTGACTATTGCAAAATGTTAGAACTGTACTATTCCTTTGTATTCACTGTACTGATGATCCTATATCTCTGCTACTGTGTAACAGTTGTAGCAGCACATATATTTTACACCAGAACAATGGTGCAATAAATTCTTATATTAAACACGCTCGACTGTCTCTGAGACCAAATGAGCAAGCACGAGTGACTGGGTGAAAAGTAGTATATTGTTTCCACGAGTCTGAGGAATCTGGGTTTGTTATGTTCTGAGGTTGCCAAAAACTAATCTCTCTGCTAAAAGAAGATTCTAGTGGCACTGTGAGCTAGGTAATGCAAACAAAGGCTAACATATGCGGTGGGGGTGCACAGGGTCAGTCTACAACCTGACCCACAGTGTACGTTATCTAAAAGCGCAGATCCTGGAGGGGTACTATGGGAACTACATGGCACCACCATCGTTTGGTTTGGTACTTATTTAACAGTAGAATCTGAGTAGCTCAGTCATGCTGATTCTCAGAGACCCCTACTCACAAAAACAACCCAGAGATGTCTGGAGTGGGTTGGCACAAAACTCCACCACAGCTGAGTAGGCGAAAGATCCTATTTATTGGCAGTTGTTTAATCAAGCTTGAAGGACATTTTTCTCAAAATTGTGCAAAACACTGTATCTTAATTTCCTTGGACAGTTATTCAGTGTCTTAAACACAATGACTACTGTAAACGGAGAGTTAGACCCACTGACACAGGCACTTACTCAGTCAGATGACGAGGAATATGCAGATGCAATACATATTGCAGCCAATGTAAGACACGCATTAACAGTTAAGCTCGTCAAACATGGATTACTACCCAGAGGAGATGTAGTAATATTAGAGATAGAGGCACACAGAGACTTCCAAACATAGGTGTTCTATTCATGGATTACATTCCCAGCAGCAAATGCGGTAACATTAACTCTACATTATTACACACATGAAGAAGTCCCAGCGGTCTACACTCCGTTTGGGGAGAATGAAATTTCGCTTGCCTACCAGGAACATATTTTCTGGTTTAATGGTGCCCTACCCCATTCAAGAAAAAGAACAAGACTCAGTCCTTTAGGAAGACCAGGAGCAGCATGGCCGATATTAGCGACCTATGCACCACATCCTGACATTTACATAATTCCAGATAATAAACTGCTTGTTCAACACAAAGAGTTGATAAAACGTAACAGAAATATGACACAATTCATCATGAGGACACTTGCAGTCCAACATACAGTAATTACACCAAATGCAGCTCCTACACAGAGCACAGCTACTAAAATTACTCCACAAACATTATACGTGGTAATGGGTAAATTGCCCACAAAACGTAAACAAATTCCTTTCTGGGTAGCTCAGAAAATAAACCAGTTAGAAGCAGTATTCCCAATTACAACAACATTTGAAAAACGCAGAATGTTAGCAATCTGCTTGCCCATGGGGATTACATCACAATTAGAGGATTCTACATCTTGAGGTAGAGGCTTTGCTGCCATAAATAACAGAACGCATAGTATTCTTTCTTTAGCCGTAAAACCCGATGTATTTAGACATATACAAAAGGAGTACAGAGCAGAGCCTGCCCTAAACTTAGGGATGAAGGTATTAAATACCAACGACCAGGTATCAGCTATAATACTAGCTAACATTAAAGGGGAAGCAGGATCAGTGGCAATCAGCCAACTCTTACAGGAGTTCTCTCTATAAGAACAGGAGAATGAACTACCCAATATCAGTGAAACTGCGTATGCAGAATTAGATAGGGATAGTTTGGGGGGAAAAGCTTTAAAATCTCAACTAATGGGCAATCCCGAAAAGGACACTTCTAAGCAGACACCTACTTCTTCTATAAAGAAGTGGGCTAATAAAAAACAACACTCTAAAGGCAAGAGATCTCAGTCCCGAGGTAGGTCTCCTCCACAGGAGCCCTCTGAAAAGAGGTACAACCTCAGGAATAAGGATAACATTAGGAAACCTGACAGGTATCAGAATACTGATACGCGTTCCTCTCGTTCCTTTCAGGGCTCGATGAAAAGCTCTGAAAGAGAAGGACGGTCAGAACATAGAGAGGAGTGCACACAGTCCAGAGACAAGCAGTGCGCTCAAGACTTTACTTCTAAAAAAGAAGATAAGCCAGAATCAAAACCTCAATTTAAGAAAAAGAAAGTTGCTGGTCTGAAAATCAGACATGCCCAGAATTCTGAGGACACCACTTCTGAACAGGGAAAGGGCTCTGACAATGCTAAACAGTGCAGCAGAAGTAGCAATAGCTCGCCAGAACCTGAAAGAATTTCTGGTGACAGCGGACTTCAATGATTACATCACAATGGAAACACCAGACACCGGGGGTAGCGTCCCACATAAGTTGCATGAAATAACACTCCAGATGGAGGGGGACAAGCAGCAGAAAAGTAAAAGGTCTTTTTTGCAAGAACTTATCATCTGGTTATGACATCCTGTTAGCAGACCAAGATTGGCCGCCTGCATTCGTAATGGAGTGCCCCAGAGGATACATTTTATTTTTTCTGCATTTTCCAACAATGTTCTCGTACACCTTAAACATACACATGCACGGGAGTGTGCAGTAGCCCAAGCTCCAATATTGTATAAAAATCACGCTGGGTGGGATGAGGATTCAACCTACACGTGGTCCCGGTAAAAGTTTCACCTAATGCTCAGAGGCAATACCCAATAAAGCAAGAAGTTAAAAAACATGTCAGGGAGATCTTAGATCTTGAATACCTGGGGGTCATTGAAAAATGTACCTCTGAAAAGAACAATCCTTTGTTTCCCGTCTCTAAACCTGACAATACATATCGTCTAGTTTTAGATTCCAGACATTTAAACTCATGCACAAAGACATTTGCTGTCCAAAATGCACATAGTGCTGCATTACTGAATAACATTGTGTGCAAAAAATACAAAACAACACTTGATATCTCAAATAGATATTTCTGCCAAAATAGCCCTGGTGTATTTTCAGCAAGAGTAACGGAGTTATTTCAAAAATTTGATGAAGAAGCGTTGTCCTATATGGTTGATATTTATCTAACGGACAATGACTTAGAGAGGCATTTGACCAGGGTAAGCACCAATATTATGGGATTTGCCACTGAGGGCTACAAATGTAACTTTAAAAAATCAAAAATAGCCTGCCTCAATGTCCTATTTTTGGGATATGAGCTGTCAAGTGAAAAGAAAAGACTGGCAGCAAACTTTTTAGAAAAGTGTGCACTGATCCCACCTCCGAAATCATAAACACATTTACAATCAATACTAGGACTCCTAAATTTCAGCACAAAATACATTTTAGATTGTGCACGAAGGGTAAAACCTTTCTACGACTTAATAAAACCTGACTTTTCAGCCAGAAATTGGACATAAGAACATACTAAGGAGATTCTAGTGGCACTGTGAGTTAGCTAATGCAAACAAATGCTAACATACGCGGTGGGGGTGCACAGAGTCAGTCTACCACCAGACCCACAGTATATGTTATCTAAAAGCGCAGGTCCTGCGGGGGTACTATAGGAACTACACTACACTGCTGAGGGCTGTAATCTAACTCCAACAGGCCCAATTATAGAGCCAACCCCTGTTCGCATTGAATGTGCAATGATCCTTGTATTGAACTGAGCGACCTTAAGTCCAACTTGAAAGATCTGACTGCAGAAGTCTTGGTTCTTAGGAGAATAGTAGGCACTTTGTTAGACCAGCTGAATAACACCTGTCCACACATGACAGGGGGAGTAAGTTATGGGCCGGAATCTGGTTACATGCACATGACCCGCCAAAATAACAAAGGGGCGACAGGAGGGGGGAGGGTGAAAGGGTGTTTGAATTATGTAAATCTCTGGCACCCTATCTCAAGCAATCTCACACAGCATCAGTTTCTCCAAATTAATCCATCTGCTTGCACTATACGGGCTGATCTATTTGCCCAACCGTTAATGCACTGTAATCCACCTAATTAAGGTCCTTACCATGGTAGAGTAAACGATCTGAGAGAGGTGATGGGCGATGAGGGTTCTACGGAAAGAATACTGAAAGGATGACTGGAAGGCCATAATTATGACATGATTAACCACCATATCACTAACCACCCCACAAATACTCACGAAAGGGGGTATAATATAACATACTCTCATGGGAGGGAGGGGTACAATGACAGTGAAGAGACATCTGGTGGGAGTGCAGGCTCTGGTGTGAACAGTATTTTCCTCAGGGGTGTAAGAGGGTGTTCATGACAAATATACTCAAAATAACTAGTGATCAAGGGGAATTCAGGGACACTCTGGTAAGCAAAGCTATTCACTGGATAAGGCAGGTGAGACAGTGACGCTCAATCATCAGACTAGACATACTAAGTGCGAAGCGTTGTCCAACAAACAAAGACTCAGATTATATTATTACATTAGAACTGGCCTCAAACGATTTGGTACAGGGGTTAGTTAACTTGGAACAACACACACTGCCCCCGATTAAATCGCAGATCCAGATGAAGTTCACCCCCCCGAATATACCTTTTACTAATAAGAATCAACTAAGCCCGCTAGATAGTATCACTAATACCATTCAGCAGGTAGCGCCCGTAAATAGACCCATGTGACAGGCACCAGGATTGTTCTCTAGCAGCGACCTGTTAGAAACACAACAGGAAGGTAACTACCACTGTTTATTTAATAACCCACAGGGGGTTCATACACCTAACGCTGAGAGAGTACAGTCCCGAGTTCCAATATGAACATAAATGCAATTACTCACACCCCAACATCTAACAATGAGGGCAGCCTTCAGGTATTCCATAAACCCCACAGAAAATTGAGACTGCTCTCCAGGAACATAGCAGGAATTAGGCCCAAGATTGCATTGAAGATTTGGGGGGACTAATATATACCTATGACATCTGCCTCTTTGAAGAGACGTGGGCAGTAAATAAAATACATAGAGCGAGGGTCACTAATTATACCATAGAAGCTACCCCATCTAGAAACGGGTGCCCTGCAAGTGGACTAATAATCTGGACCAAAATCAAAAGGGGGGTTCACATTAAATTGTTAGATCTTGACAGCCCTAATCTACTACCCGTGATTGTTAAAGACATAAGGTCCAACCAGTTACTTTTGCTGGTAAATGTTTATAATAGGTTTACCTAACACCAGGACTCACCAACATTCGCACGCTTGGACCAATACCTTGAGATAGATAAGGCATACCATCACCTAGTCGTAGCCGGGAATTTTAATTTAACATTCAAGACTTTTGAAGTAACCAAAAGCATCACGGATGAAGAAGACTCTGAACTGGGCATTCCTTCGCTCAGTCATGGAAAACCAGCAAAGCACGTGAAAGTAGCTCTCCAAGTAGCTTCACTTACAAATATGGGTTGAGGGCTGTGAATGGTCGTTCTACCTCTGACCTTAATATACATCACACATACAGGAGGGCAAATAGTAAAAAATAGATGGATTGATGTCCATCTATGGTCAACCCTAGTAGGAATGCAGGTGATAGAAAGAGAGAATAGTGACCATAATGCCCTCTCTTTGGAACTAAAAGATGTATCTTGTCTAGTCCAACAATTTATGGAAAGTAAATCCTTTATCGTATCACCACTAGTAACATTAGGAATAGGATTAAATGGCCACAAATTGTGACTCGTGAAGAGACCCTGAAACAAATATACACTATAATCAGTGACTCATTGAAGACCTTAGATACCGCTCACATGGAGGAACAAGCAAAAGTAGACACATTCAAAACCTTAGTCAGCAATATAAACAAGTTCTTCTACAAAGCATATACTGGGGAGGGGAAGATCATTAAAAAAAACAAAAGAGTGGTTCAATGGTAATTGTATACTAGCGCGGCAAGCGTTGATGAGAGCAATTAAGACCGGCCATGCCAATATTATAGCCATGGAAAGGAAGGCCTACAAAAATGCACAAAATGAAGCACATTGGACCTCGCTTATAGAGCTTTGGCAAGATGTATTAGCTGCGGCACACACTACAAATAGTAAAGAATTTTGGCATTTAATAGCGAAAGGGACAAAACACCTGGTTCTGGAAGAAGACTTTAATAGTCTCCCACAGACCTGGGAAGATCATTTCTCTGAACTATATGTAGGGCTGGCATAATAACTATAGAGCCCCTGAACCTGGGAAAAGGTGATGGCTGCTTATCCTTCACTATAGACGAAACGCTGGAAGCAATTACGACTATACAGAGGGAGATAGCTCCAGGGTTAGATCTAATACCGGGAGATCTCTACTTATCAGAACCACAAATATGGAGTGTCATTCTTAACTATACATACAATGCAATATTAAAAGGGGAAGAGATACAAGACTCCTGGCTGGGAGCGGAGGTCGTCCCCATTCACAGAAAGGGAGATAAAAGTGACCCGACAAATTACAGTCCCATAAGCCTCATTGACTTTGCGCAAAAAATATTCGGTCACCATTTGTTATTCAGAATAAATGATTGGATAAGGAAGGGGGATTTATTATCACCACTGCAAGAAGGATTCAGAGGGAAGACAAGCACTGTAGATCAATTGTTCCACTTCCTTCTGATTCTTTGGAAATATGTAACAATTGGGAATGGCACTATGATCGATTTGGGGCAAAAAACGCTCCAGAGAAATCCAAAATGGAGGCCGCGCTGACCCTACCCGGAAACAAGGTCATCGCTCTAACACCTTTGGCTTCACCAGGCCAGGAAAAGCCGGAAATGCATCGGCCAGAGAAAGGCCGGGGAGATAAAACAGACCCGACCACAAAGAGAGGGGAGAAGGAGCAAAGAAGGACAGATGAAGAGAGGAGTCGACGAGAGCAACGGAGCAGGTGGAGACACGAGAGCCGGTCAAGGACGGAGGCACCGAGTGTGAGGAGGCACAGGACAAAGATAGGAGATACCGCTTACGGAGAACTGCGGTCGGGTCTGGCACACCTAAAGGACAAGAGGAGGCTGGGACTCCCCTCCCCACAGCCCCAGAGGGTTGTGGGCTCAGGCAAGTGAAGTACATGCCCCGGGTTTCAATTAAGGGTTGGTGGGCAGGGTTGCGGGCCGCTCCACCGTAAAGTGTCACTATTTCCCTCCTTCCCCTTTAGGCACGAAGCATGTTAGGGCACTAGTGAAGGCTGCTCACTACAACCCCCTATCCCTCCCCTTTCTATAGAGAGTGTTATTTCGGACATACCCTTACACCATCTTTACCTTTGTCTTTCTGGTTCCTTTGGGAGGAGACAAC
Organism: Lissotriton helveticus; assembly: GCF_964261635.1. Lineage (NCBI taxonomy): Eukaryota > Metazoa > Chordata > Amphibia > Caudata > Salamandridae > Lissotriton > Lissotriton helveticus. Next base: position 771,942,500 of record NC_136061.1, on the reverse strand, counting down.
CCTGACGACCTGGACGTTGGAAGTATGGAAAAAAGTCGGCCATACATCTCCCTATTGCCTAGCAGGACAACCGGACGAACAAGTTACTTACCTTCGGTAACGATATATCTGTAAGAAACAGTAGTTAGTATTAGATTCCTTACCTTAGAATATCCCCAGGCGTCAGTCTGGATCCGGAAACTTTTGCGTAGCAGTACCCCTGCGCGTCGGTAGGCGTCGTCTGCAGGCGTCCCCTGCGGCTCCGCGTCGTCGGCGTCGTGCGCCGTGATGACGTCGCTGGAGTATATAGACGCCGCCTCCGCGCGCTGACGTCAGTTCTTTGCACACAGCTTTTCCGCGCCAGAACACGCAGAGCCATGTGAGAACTAACACTGGTGCCATTTGAAACTAGGGCCCTGAAAGGGATGTCCTCAACCCTAGGTATCAGTTCGCAGAACGGGGAGGATGGGCGGGGCGGTAAGGAATCTAATACTAACTACTGTTTCTTACAGATATATCGTTACCGAAGGTAAGTAACTTGTTCATCTGAAAGAAACAGGTTAGTATTAGATTCCTTACCTTAGAATAGATACCCCAGCAATACCAACCCCGGTGGTGGGTCTGCGAACCAATACAACCTACACCAGAAAGTCCTGGAGGACCGAACGGCCAAAGAAGCCATCCCTCCGGACTTGACTGTCCAGGCAGTAGTGCCTCGCAAAGGTGTGCAGCGAGGCCCACGTAGCCGCCTGGCAAATGTCCTGCAAAGGGACTCCCCGGCCCAGGGCAGTAGTAGCCGCCGTAGCCCGAGTGGAATGGGCCCTCAGCCCAACAGGAGGCTCCTTCCGAGCCAAAGAGTAACATGCTTTGATGCACAGGACGACCCACCGAGAGATGGTGCGCTTCTGTACCGCCCTTCCCTTCTTCTCACCCACGTAGCCAACAAACAGTTGGTCATCCACCCGGAACTGGCGTGTGCGATCCATGTAAAATGAAAGCGCACGTTTTGGGTCCAGACGATGGAGCCGCTCTTCATCCTTTGAAGGATGCGGAGGCGGGAAGAAGGAGGGCAAGGTGATGGACTGCCCAATGTGAAAAGCAGAGACTACCTTGGGCAGGAAAGAAGGTCTAGTCCGAAGAACCACCTTGTCAGGATGAACAGACAAGAAAGGAGGTTTAACAGAAAGGGCCTGGAGCTCACTCACTCTCCTGGCAGAGGTGATGGCAACCAGGAAGGCCGTCTTTAAAGTGAGAAGACGGAGAGGACAGGAATGAAGAGGCTCAAAGGGAGCACACATCAGGAAAGTCAGAACCAGGTTCAAGTCCCACTGAGGCATCACGAACGGAGCAGGTGGATACATGTGCGTGATGCCTTTCAAGAATCGTAAGACAATAGGGGACTTGAATAAAGATGGCTGATCAGGTAGCCTTAAGAAGGCGGAAAGGGCAGAAAGATAGCCCTTGATAGTGCCCAGAGCAGAGCCCTGCTGGGCAAGGGAAAGAAGGAAGAGGAGAACCTCAGACAGAGGGGCAGAAAGGGGGTCCACAGCCTTTGCTGTGCACCATGCCACAAATCTGTTCCACCGGCAGGCGTATACCGACTTTGTGGAGGGACGCCTGGCTGCCAGAATAACATCACAGACTTCAGGAGGCAAGTCAAATGGCCTCAACTGTCGCCGCTCAATCTCCAAGCATGGAGGTGGAGACTGGACAGGTTCGGGTGGAGGACCGTCCCCTGCTGCTGCGACAGAAGGTCCTCCCGAAGGGGCAGGCGGATCGAGGGACCGACTGTCATGCTGAGTAGCTCGGGATACCAGTACCTTCGAGCCCAGTCCGGAGCCACAAGGATAACTTGGGCCCGGTCGCGCCTGATCTTCTTCAGCACTCTGGGCAGAAGTGGTATAGGCGGAAAGGCGTACAACAGACCGCAACTCCACTCGCGCCGAAAGGCGTCGCCGAGCGAGTGCCGTCTTGGAAACTCCAACGCGCAGAACTGATGACATTGCGCGTTCTCTTCTGTGGCGAATAGATCTAACCAAGGCTCTCCCCATTGCTGAAAGAGGCCTCTCGCCACGTCCGAGTTCAGACGCCATTCGTGATCCACCGAGCACCGACGGCTGAGTTCGTCCGCCCTGGCGTTCAGAGAACCTGCCAGGTGTTGAACCGTCAGAGTCACGCCCTGACGTTCCAGCCATTGCCAGAGACGCAGAGCCTCCTGGCAAAGGGTCCACGACCCCACACCGCCCTGTTTGTTGCAGTACCACATGGCGGTGGTGTTGTCCGTGAACACCTGCACTACACTCCCGTTGACAAAGGGGAGGAATGCCTTCAGTGCTAGGCGAATCGCCCGTAGCTCCAACATGTTGATATGGAGCCGGGACTCCGCCGGAGACCAGATGCCTCTGATCTCCGCCTCTCCCAAGTGGCCACCCCAGCCCTGGAGGGACGCGTCCGTCACAACCACGTGCTCCGGTTGGGGAAGGGAGAGGGATCTGCCTCTGACCCAATCGCGGTCCGTAAGCCACCACTGCAACTGTCTCGCAGTGCCCTCCGAGATCAGGACATGGTCGGATAGGTTGCCCTGATGCTGGGCCCACTGAAACTTCAGGTCCCACTGCAGAGCCCGCATCCGCCACCTGGCGTGATGCACCAGTAGGATGCAGGAGGCCATCAGCCCCAGAAGCCGCAGCGTCAACCTGACCGAAACCCGGGATAACGGCTGAAAGATGGGAATCAGAGCCTGAATATCCCGGACCCGCCGTTCCGGGGGATAAACCCGAAACTGCGCCGAGTCGAGAACCGCTCCGATGAAAAGGAGCTTTTGAGAGGGACACAGGTGTGATTTCGGCACATTGATGGAAAACCCCAGCTCGTGCAGGAGGTCTGCCGTCATCTGAAGGTGGTGGACGACTGTCTGGGGCGAGCCCGCCTTCAACAACCAGTCGTCGAGGTAGGGGAAGACTGACACCCCTAACCGGCGCAGATGAGCTGCGACCACCGCCATCACTTTCGTGAACACCCGTGGGGCGCTGGTAAGGCCGAATGGGAGCACGATAAACTGAAAGTGCTCGTGGCCTACCGTGAACCGCAGGTAACGCCGGTGGGCCGGCAGGACGGGGATGTGAAAATACGCATCCTGCAAGTCCAACGCTACCATCCAGTCTTGTGGGTCTAGAGCAGCCAAGACCTGAGCCAAAGTCAACATCTTGAACTTCTCCTTCCGGAGGAAGCCGTTGACGTTCCGTAGGTCCAAGATAGGACGCAGGCCTCCTTTGTCCTTCTTGGGCACCAGAAAGTAGTGGGAGTAGCAACCACACCCTACTTCTGGCCCAGGAACGCGCTCGATGGCCCCCTTGGCCAAGAGGGCCGTAACTTCCTCCTGCAGAAGTGTCAAGTGGTCCCCCGACACACGGTGGTTCTGCGGTGGCATGGCTGGAGGAGTGGACTCGAAGGGGAGGGCGTAGCCCCTCCGAACGAGCTGCAGCACCCACCTGTCCGATGTTATCGTGCGCCAGCGGGAGTGGTGATGGCGAACCCTGCCACCCACTGGCGTCACGTGAGCCCAAAAGCTCGGACTAGGAAGGCTTGGATGCAGCAGCGGGGGGAGGCGTGGACTGACCTCGCCGCTGGCCTCTACTGCCACCACGACGGAAACCACGGCCCCCACCGCGCTGGGGAGCGTTCTGCGGCGCGTGGCTGGCAGCACGTGTGGGACCGCCCCTCCCTTGGCCACGAAAGGGGCGAAACGAACCCGTCTGCTGGCGCTGGGTCGAAAGACCCAAGGACTTGGCCGTGACCCTGGAGTCCTTGAAGCGCTCCAGCGCGTGGTCCGCTTTGTCACCAAACAGGCGACTGCCATCAAATGGCATGTCCATGAGTGTATTTTGGACGTCTGGCGAGAAGTTGGCAGATCTCAGCCAAGCATGGCGACGGATCGCCACCGTCGTGGACATGGCCCGTCCCAGGGAGTCGGTCGTGTCCAGACCACAACGGATCGAGTACCGCGCCGCATCCCGTCCTTCAACCAAGGCCCGGGTAAGCTTGTCCCGCACTTCCTGGGGGCATTGAGGCAAACACTCTTCGACCGTGTCCCACAGGGAGTGGGTGTAGCGGCCCAAGAGGCACGCGGTATTACAAGACCGCAGTCCAGCGCTCAAAGAGGAAAAGACCTTTTTACCAAACTGGTCATACCGCTTTGATTCCCGATCGGGCGGAGCCGAAGGAAATGCGGACTGCGAAGTGGAGGCCTGGATCACCAGACTCTCCGGGGAGGGATGGGTGGATAAAAAGGCCGGGTCGTCCGAGCATGGACGGTGACGCCTTGCCACATTCCGGTCAACCGGTGCACCGGAAGCGGGCCTGGACCAGGTGCCCAAAAGGACATCCGTCAGGGCCTCATTAAACGGCAGCAGAGGCTCCTGGGGGCATGACTGCGGTTTAAACACTTCGGTCAGAATGTTCGGTTTGACCTTCGCGACGGGGAGCTCAAGGTGTAAGGCCTTGGCAGCCCTCATCAGGACCACTGAATAGGCAGCACCTGCCTCGGACGCCACAGGGGACGGGGAGACAAACCCAGGGTTGGGCGACTCGTCCAGGCCACTGGCATCACCCAGATCACCTACCCAGTCCACATCATACTGGCAGGCACGGGATAAAGGGTCCTCAGACCCCTCCCAACCCTCTCCATACTCATCCTCATCATACCCATATTCTGGGTCGACGATATAGACATCGGGGTCAACGGGCCCCATCGGCGTCGGATCCGGCGTCGGCCGACGCCGGTCCGACTCCGTGTCCGGAGTCGGGGAGGAAATGGGGGTGGCGCCGCGCGGCGCCGGTGCCGGGGACCCGACGCCGGCCGGAGCCGACGGCGGAGTCGCCGCACCACGCGGAGGCGGTACCACGGGTTGGCCCAAAGGAACCGACGCCGGAGAGGCCGGGAGACCAGCCGGCGACGAACCTGAGGGACCCAGCGGCGCCGGGACCGGAGCCACCGGCGGCGTCGGGGCAGAAGCACCCGAACCGCTCGGGCCCCCAGACGGGACCGACGGCCCCGCAGGCGCCGAAGGCCCCGCCGGAGGAGACCTCGCCCTCATAGCAATGAGGAAGGCCTCGATCTCCTCACGCGACGCGCCTTCCCCAGGGACCGACGGGTATGGGGTAGACGGCGTCGGCGACCCACGCGGGCCCGCGGGGGTGGGGTCACCCGAGCCCCCGGCCGCAGCACGCGGGCGTCGGGGGGAGTCGGGGGTGCGATGGCGACGCCCCGACTTCTTGTGCTTACCTGACGAACCGGAGGAATGGTGGCGACTCCCGGAGCGCCCATGGCGGCTCCGCGATCGTTCCCTCGACCGCTCCCTCGACCTCCGACCGGACCGGGACCGCTCTCGACGCGGGGCCGACACTCGGAGCTCGAGAAGCTTGCGGGACCGCTCCCGCCTAGCTTTTCCAGTCAAGGCCCGACAGTCGACGCAGGACTCCACGTCGTGGTCCGCGCCCAGACACCGGAGGCAGAGTCGATGGTGGTCGGTGACCGACATCATGCGGTCGCACTCGTCGCAGCTCTTAAACCCAGGCATCCTACCGGCACCGTAGAAAGATTAAGTTTTACAAACACTTGGTCAAAAGACCGGAGTACTGCTCTTCGGATCTGCGCTAACTGGCGCGGAAAAAAGAAGAACTGACGTCAGCGCGCGGAGGCGGCGTCTATATACTCCAGCGACGTCATCACGGCGCACGACGCCGACGACGCGGAGCCGCCTGCAGACGACGCCTACCGACGCGCAGGGGTACTGCTACGCAAAAGTTTCCGGATCCAGACTGACGCCTGGGGATATTCTAAGGTAAGGAATCTAATACTAACCTGTTTCTTTCAGATAGTGATTATACTCACTCAACATAACTTTTCATGTTTTGCTTATCCTGACCTCAGTTGGCCATCCCAAAAAGCATTGAGACTGTTGTACTTTAATCAATAAAAACCCTTAACTCTAAGATCAGGCTGGTGTGTCGTTTAGGGAAGGCCCCTCCAGCACGTCCCTTGGGTCATCGCAATCGCGATAGTGTCAGCTGAGGGATCAGAGTGCCTAGCTGACATGAAACAACCCATAACAATGGAGGCCATTATAACCCAATTGGCAGAAGGTCAAAGACACTCACAGCTGGTATTTGAACAACAGACAAAAGTGCCTCAGAAATAACGTGATGCCCGCCATTCGGCCCTGAAAGACCAAGTGTCTCTCTTGACCTCAAACCAGCAGATGCAGGACACGGCTATTTTACGATTAACTGATGCCATCTAAAATGCAAGTGTACACCCCAAAGTACCGGGGAGCGTCCGGCAAAAGTTCCAAGATGGTGAGGATCCAGACTACTTGTCTTTGAACTATGAAATGAATTGCCACCATGGCTGCTTGGCCACGAGAGAGTTGGGGTCATTACAAAGCCCCCTTGTTGTTGGGGGAACTACAAGCAGCATACCAAGCAGCTGATTGGCAGGGACAACAGCTTATCCAGGCATAAAAAGGGCTATCCTAGAACGCCTAGGTTGCGACCAGGAATACTATAGCAGCCGTTTCCGGAAGGAGAAATGGTCTGCAGGCGACAATCCACGGACCTTATATTATCGAATACGTGACCTAGGAAACCTCTGGTTACTACCCACATCATCCTCCATAGACGAGCTCACTGAGGAAGTCTAACTAGAACAATATCTTGAAGCACTTCCCTCCAATACCAGGGCATGGATCAAACAACATTCTAACCTCACAGTTACGCTAGCATTCGACTTCACCTGTGCCTATCACAGGTTCCCTGAGTTTAGGGCCCAACCCCCTCGCCTTCCCATCAGCCTCACCAGAATTGGAAGTAGAGCCCCTACTCCACCCACCGACCATAAAGGACCACCGGGATTAAAACACCCTCTCAAACCCCAATTAGGAACAGGTCCCCTGCAGGGACACCAGTGCTTCCATTGTACCGAGTGGGGACACATTGCTCAGCATTGTCCTAGACGTGTCCCTTCCCAAGAACCCATGGAAGTGGGGTATATCCGTGGGTGAGTCTTAGTAGCAGGAGAGCCCCAAGAGAAGTACGAAAAGAAAATACATCTTAACGGGAAGCATGTACTGGCCTTTCTAGACACAGGATGTCATCACACGGTTGTTAGTAAAGACTTAAAACCGGAGGGCCTACTCTTAGGGGATGAAATTGTACGGGTCACATGTGTACACAGAAAGGAGAAAACGTACCCCCTTGCGGAAGTGTTATTGGAGCTTGACGTTGAACCCCTACTGAGAGAGGTGGGAGTGGTGCCTTCCTTGCCTAAATCTGTCCTGTTAGGCACCAACCTCCCGAGATTCCATGAGTACCTGTCCTCCCTGGCCTCCCCTTCCCCGATGGTAGGATGGTTAGAAAACACCAATTTGCTAGTGAAGAGATAAGTGGGTCCCCCCAAAGCCCAGAAGACTCGGAGAGAAAAAAGAGAAGAAAGAGCCTTATATTGTACACTTGATCATGCCTTGCCTACACCTGTCCTTCTTTCTCCAGACGTACCACAAACAGAGAGTCAGAGCTTTTGAACAGCCCAGAAAGAAGATAACACCCTATACCATGCCTGGGACCAAGGCCAAGAAGACCACCCCGAAAAGGTAGGGTCCTTCTTTTGTGAAAAAAGGCCTGTTATATAGAATTACCCGAGAGAATAACAACACGAAAGAGCAATTGTTGGTCCCGAAGGCCTTTCGGGAACAATTAGTGGATGTAGCACACAGTCAGACAGGGGGTGGTCATTATGGTAAAGAACACACCCTTAAGTTTCTACTAGACTGGTTCTACTGGCCAGGAGTATACAAGGAAGTCGCCCGATTCATTGTTTATTGTATCAGGTGTCAGTTTGTAAATCCACCAGTCCTTCCCGGTGCTCCATTACAACCTCTCCCCATCATTGATGTCCCATTCAAAAGGATAGTTATGGACCTAGTGGGCCCGTTGCTTCCCTCAGGCCAAGGACACCAACACATTTTGGTATTAGTGGGCCACGCTACAAGATATCCGGAGGCAATACCTCTGTCCAGAACCACCACCACAGCAGTAACCCAAGCTATGGTGTCTTTCTTTTCATGTGCTGGTTTCCCTCATGAGATACTAACAGACCAGGGCACTCCATTTGGTCTAAATTGATGAAACAAGTGTGTGCTATTTTAGGGATCAAACAGATACGAACAGCAGTTTACCACCTCCAGAATGACGGTCTGGTTGAAAGATATAAAAAGACCATTAAAACGATGCTTAGAAAAGTCGTAGACAAGACAGGGCTGACTGGGACCGCCAATTACCCTGAGTACTTTATGCCATTCGAACACACAAACAGAAATCAACAGGGTTCTCACCCTTTGAAACCTCATACCCTCCTAGACATGGCGGTTGAACAATGGGTTGAGGACGAGGACGAGAGCAAACCCTATTACAGTATAGCACGACCCTCAAAGACACCCTTGCTACCCTCTGGAAGGAGGTACATGCCAATATGGAGAAGGCACAAGGCCAGGAAAAGCGATATCATGACCAGAGAACCAAATTAAGGGAATTCCAGGGGGGGCCAGGTACTTATTCTTCTGCCTAGTACAGAGGAAAAGCTATTGGACACGTGGGAGGGCCCCTATCAAATCTTAGAGAGGATCACTCCTGTAAGCTATCAGGTGTCAGTACCCCACAAACCTCAAACAGGCCAAGCATACCATGTAAATCTCTTGAAAGCCTGGTAAGGACCCCAGGCTGTGGAACTATGCTCCACAACATGTATACATCAGGTGACCGTAGAGAAACCCCTAGAAATTTCCCTAGCCCCAGAATATCCTTACCAACATGAACCAGTGCAGTTCAGACAACAACTCACAGAGGAGCAAAAATACCAGCTCCAGGACCTTTGCGACTCCTTTTCCACAGTAGTCTCAGAAAACCCAGGACGCACGACCTTAGTCAAACACCAGATAGTCACAGGAGGAGCTGGTCCAGTAAGGTTAAGACCCTATCGTATTCCAGCCGCAAGAAGAGAGGCGGTGGACCAGGAAATAAAGTCCATGTTGGAAGCAGACATCATATAACTCTCCCATAGTGCCTGGTCATCCCCAATCGTCCTCGTACCAAAACCTGACGGAAGCATAATATTCTGTATTGACTTCCGTCAGCTGAAAGAAATATCCAAATACGATGCATACCCAATGCCCTGGATGGATGAATTAATAGAGAGGTTGGGAAAGGCCAGGGTGATGTCCACAATCGAATTGACTTAGGGGTATTGGCAAATTCCCCTGTCTCATGAAGCCAAAGAAAAGATGGCTTTTTCCACACCCTTAGGTCTATACCAGTTCAAAGTGCTCCCCTTTGGGCTTCATGGCGCCCCACCACCTTCCAGAAGCTAATGGATGTTCTCTTACGATCCCACCAGGCATATGCGGTTGCCTATCTAGACAACATAGCCGTATAGAGTCAAGACTGGGAAACACATCTTCTTCATTTAGGGGAGATCCTACACACACTCCAAAAGGCAGGCATCATGGTCAACCCAAAGGAGACCACATTCGGCACAGACCATATCAAATACCTAGGTTATGATATTCAGGGAGGATGCATAAGACCACAAGTAAACAATCCATCACCAAAATCCCTCGTCCCATCACTAGGAAAGATGTCCGTTCGTTTTTGGGATTAGTAGGTTCTTACAGGAGGTTCATTCCACACTTCTCGGATATAGCCATTCCTCTCACAGACCTCCTAACAAAAACAAAGATAGGGAAACCCATTATCTGGTCCACTGCTCTAGAAAATAGTTTTCCCAGCTAAAACAGTTCCTAAGTAGCGCTACTGTCGTAATATGCCCAGATTACGAGAAAACCTTCGTCCAACAAACCGATGCCTCTGATAGGGGTCTCGGAGCAGTGTTATCTCAACCTGACTATAAAAGGGATCTACGTCCTGTTCTTTTCATTAGTAGGAAACTCTTCCCTAGAGAAACCCGATTTGCGACCACAGAGAAAGAATGCCTGACAATAAAATGGGTCATTATTACCTATTAGGGCGTGCTTTTTTCCAACTCACAGACCATGCTCCTTTAACTTGGCTTTTCTTACATGAAGACACCAACCCTAAAGTTCTACGCTGGTTCCTTGTTTACAGCCCTTCACCTTTCAGACCCTGCATGTTCCGGGTAAACTACAGTCAAACATGGATTTCTTGTCCTGGTACCCAGTTTGAGAATGGCCCTCAAATCCATTCCCGGAGGAAAGGCAGTGTGATCAATTCAAGGCACATAACGCTCCAGAGAAATGCAACATGGCGGCCGCACTGACCCTAACTGGAAACAAGGTCAGTGCTCTAACACCTTTGTCTGCACCAGGACAGGAAAAGCCTGAAATGAGCCGGCACGTTAAAGCCCGGGGAATATGGACCTGACCACAAAGAGAGTTCCAAAGGAGCAAAGAAGGACGGATGAAGAGCGGAGTCGACGAGAGCAAGGAGCAACGGAGCAGGTGGAGACACAAGAGCCGTTCAAGGACGGAGGCACAGGACGAAGATAGGAAATACCGCTTACGGAGCACTGCGGTCGAGTCCGACACTCCTACAGGAGAAGAGGAGGCTGGGACTCCCATCCCCAGGGCCCAGAGGGTCGTGGGCTCAGGCAAGTGAAGTGCATGTCCTGGTTTTCAATTAAGGGTTGCAGGCTGCTCCACCTTAAAGTGTCACTACTTCCCTCCTTCCCCTTGAGGCACAAAGCACGTTAGGGCACTGGTGAAGGCTGCTCACTACAACCCCCCTATGACCCCGCTTTCTATAGAGAGTGTTCTTTGTGACATACCCTTACACCATATTTACTTTTATTTTTCTGGTTCCTGTGGGAGGAGACGACCCTGACGACCTGGACCTCTGAAGTACGGAAATACATCTCCCTATTGCCTAGCGGGACAACCGGACAGTGACTATACTCACTCCATAATCCTTTCATGTTTTGCTTATCCTGACCTCAGTTGGCCATCACAAGAAGCATTGGGACTGTTATACTTTTATCAATAAAAACCCTTAACTCCAATCTCAGACTGGTGTGTCATTTAGGGAGAGCCCCTACAGCACGTCCCTTGCGTCATCTGGACCACAGGCACCTTATATGTAGTATTTGTAGATCTCTGTGCTGCCTTCGATTTAGCACCCCGGGGAAAACTCTATTTAGTACTGACTGAATTAGGGATTCCGATGCATCTCCTACAAATTATCATAAGATTACACACAAACAACTATGCTCAAATTAGATGGGGGAAGGAAGGTGGCTTAACAAAATGGATTGGGGTGAGTCGGGGTGTGAGCCAAGGGTGCGTCTTATCGCCAACACTATTCAGTCTTTACATAAATGGATTGATCATATTATCAGGCTGCAGGGGTGACCCTCCCAAGCTTGCAGGACAAGAGGGGCCTGCATTACTTTTTGCAGACGATACCCTGCTCATTTCACGTTCACCAATGGGCCAAAACATAGTGGACAAGTTTGAGAGTGCCTGCATAGACCATGGATTAGAAATTAGCACTCCAAAAACGAAATTCATGGTTTTTAATCGTCACAAGTCTTCTAACCGTAATATAAAATTGGGTCACACAATACTTGAAGAAGTAAAACAATTTGACTACTTAGGATTGCGACTTTCAAATACACTTTCATGGTCACCACAATTACTAAAAAGCCAGTTATTATTGCAACACGTGGGGATGGCTTTAATCAAAAAAATTAAGGAAGTCAGTTTATAGACCACTTACACCTGCAATCCAAGTATACCAAGCAAAGGACATAGGAGCTGCACTCTATGGCCCAAAAGTATTGGGACACATTAATGCATCCTATTAGATCTGTGATGGAACTTCCCCAAAACGGCCCATTAGTGCCAATGCGTCTAGATTTTCGGCATGAGGAATGTCACCCATGCCCTACGTCCCTTAGTCTTTTGGCTATACATATGGGTACATGAGTCACCACTGCCAATGAAAGAATCATTACAAGAAATGTTAGCATTGGATACTAAAGGTAGTGTTCAAAGGCTTCATTAAGCAATGTTGTTTAAACTTGGCATGAGTGACCTATGGCTATCCCCAGGGAATACAGCAAACCCTAGGAGATGATGGACGGAGTGCTGAAACATTTCAAACACTCTCCCCCAGTCACAGATCTGGGTTGAATCCATCATCATTCTTTAGCTCACTTTGCCATCCCAGTTCAGGCACAGCTATATGCAATCAGTCTTGACCCTGTGCCTCATGGGAACAGTCCAACCCAGACTGCCAAGCCATGTCTTCCATGGACTGGAAACAAGCATCCTGAGACCGGTTTCGGGCTAACAGCCCTCATGAGCCAAGCTAACTTGAATCCAGTGGCAAAGTGAGCAAGGGACCCATGTCTGGGCATACCCTGCCAATTTAGGGCAGACAAAGCAAACACAAGGAGATGATGGACGGAGGAGTGCTGAAACATTTCAAACACTCTCCCTCAGGGAATAGCCAAAAAAGCTCAGTTATGCTTTTGTAAAAGAATTATTGGAGACAGGTAGAGGACAACTGGTTAAACAGGAACAGAACTGGGGGTGTTAACATCTCTATTCCTAAATTTCAAGGATGAAATTAGGCAAGATGTTTTCCTGAACCGAATAGGGCCACTGTTAGCAAGATCACTTTACTTGAAATTGAGGTATGGTATTGTGAGGAGGACTCGTGCGGGGCGGACTGGAAGTGCGGGGCGGACCGGAAGGTGGAGCCGACAGAAGCTGGTAGCAGTCTAGTGGCAGAGCCGGAAGAGGAGCGTCACGTGATGACGACACCGACGTCCTCCGAGGGTGAACATCAAAAAGACAAGAAGAACGACGGAGCAGAGAGCAGCAGCGATCATCGGAGCGGCTCAGGAGGCGTACAGAAGACGGAGAAGGAGCAGAGGAGTCTAGGAGGCGTGTGGGAGATGGAGGAAGAGCGGAGGAGTCTGGGAGGCCTGTGGGAGACGGAGGAGGAGCAAAGGAGTCCAGGAGGCGTGCGGGAGACGGAGGAGGAGCGGAGGAGTCCAGGAGGCGTGCGGTAGACAAAGGAGGAGCAGAGCGAGATGGAGGAAGACAGCATACACAGCGGAGAAGCACTGTATACTGCGACCATACCCGGCGGGCACGAGAAGGGAGAAGACGCCCCGGGTCCCAACGCCGCGGCCCTGGAGACAGGTCGTGGCCTGAGGCGAGTACCGTTTGGGGGGGGCATTTTGGTGGGGATGGTGGGGAGGTTTGGGGAGGTAGGACACTTGGGTGTTGTATAAAAAGTCCCTACACTCCTTTTTCCTACACATAGAGCAGCAATTGGTGACAGCAGCACAAAACCCAAGCCCTATCATTACATTTACCCGACCTTTCTTTGTTTTTCTCCCTTGCTTACCCACCGGCCTGAGGGAAAAGCAGACATTTGGGAAGCCAGAGAAGACTCGAAAAAGAGAACTCCAAAGAAGACGCCTGCCTGTGTTTTTTTTAATGTCTTTCTAATAACAAAGAGAGAGAACACTAATCACTCAGAGCAACTCAATTGCTATAAATAGCCTGATAATACCAATAAAATCTGAGAACTCTTAACAAATCACATATCCACTGTCTTTTGTTGAGCCACATACACTCACAGCGGCCCACGCGGCCACAGGCATCCTCCCGGTTAACAGTTTTGTTAGTAACTGGAAGGGTGTTGATATCGCACCCAGTTGTCCAGGGTGTAATGATACCCTTGAATCAGAAGTCCACTTCTTGTTTTTTTGCCCTATGTACAAACTATTAAGAAAGACTTGGTTAATCCCAATTTGCCGAATTCTGGCAGCAAATTGTTTAAATTAATTTATCAGAATTATGAAAAGTGACAGTACAGAATGCCTTGTTTTTAGCCTGTCCAAGTACTTGCTCTACGTGTGGATAACACGTTGTAGAGCAATAAAGAATCTCAAACAAGCACAAACAGACTAATCCCAGTGGATTTTAATGGGATGGAGCTGTGAAACATAAAAGGATCAGATCAGGGTATTTTACTATTTTATGAACATATTTTTAAATTTATGATTTTAGTAAGTTACAACGTAACCAATCATCTGTTACTTTTAGTCTTAAACTGATATTTTGTGTACTTGTGACGATAGGAATACATTGTTATCATTGTGTATATTAAACCTACTACGTCTTGCTCAGCCGTTTAAAGTATATGCATTTGTCAGTTTGTCGATTAATAGAGCATTTATGTTAGTAAATTGAACATCACAATAAGGTTTATAATATCTATAAAAATAAATATTTATTAGTGAATGTTTCATATTCAGCGGACAATGGAGGGTGCTAAACAAAATATACTTAATAGTATACTTCCCGAGAGCATTAGATGGGGAATTTGTCACTTCTCTTCCTTTTCCTCATTACTGCTTGAAAATGTATTTATTATATGTACTGTAAATGATGTGCTTTTATGATTTTATAAAGAAATCGAAGATATATTTACTTATTAACGGGAAATACTATCTTCCCACAGGAGACCAAGGTCCACTACAGTGAAGCCCTATCTCTGATAATCAGTTGGATGGACAAAATTACCTTCTATGGCACAAAAAAGAAAAACAGTGGCATAATCACGTTAGTGTCTAAACAATCGGAATTATCCGGGATAATGACAGAAAAGGTATCTGGGGGCAGATGGCTAATCACCAGGTTCCGGGACTATGACTTAGACATTAATGCCATACATATTTATGCTCCCACCTTTGAATCCCTGGAATTTTGGACCTAACTTAAAAAACGAACTGAATCCCATAAAATGCTAACATCATACTTGGTAGAGGCTTTGGTCTTCCAGTGGATGGCATAACTGAAGCTCGTCACCCATATTCTGTCCATCTGATCCCAAAGACAGATACAAAATCTATGCACAACACATAAGCTTAAAGATCCGTGAAAACAGCACTACTTTAACGGCAGAAAATTCCCATGTTTTTCTATTCCGCTTCAGAGCTACTCACACATTGATTATCTGTTAACAGACTAGGGGGGCGTGGCCACGGAGCCGCCGAGCATGGATGCCTGAGCCCTGAGCTCCAGGCCGATCTCGGGGATTATCCTGTTTGCAAACCCCCCCCGGCGGCGCCACCACCCGGGCTCGACAGCTGAGAGCCGCGGGTTGCCCTAGCGCCGAGAGGGACTGCGCTGGGTCCCGCAGCAGCGGAGAATCGCGCTCCTCGGCGGGCTCCGTGAGTGCGCCAGCCGGCCATCTTGCCTGGGCCTGCGAGTGACGGCCGATCCCCGGCCTGGATTTCTGAGGGCCGCCGGAGCGTCTCGGACGTGGGAGGCTGGCAGGCGGCGCGGACGGGCGCCTGAATCCTGTGACAAGACAGCGACGAGGCCCTGCAGACCGGCCCTGACACATTGGGCATCGGCGGTGCGGACGTCTGGAGAAGGTTAGAGGCGGCTGCTGGAGGCGGGGGTGCCCGACGTCGGAGGACGGTGCGGCAGCCGACTGGCGCCTTGCTCCTGTGGCTGCGTGAGTGGAGCGCCGCCGGCCCGGGGGCACCGATCTGGGAGCGGAACTGTGGACTCTGGTAGTGCTTGCCGGGACTAGTGGCCAAAATCGTTGGGGGGGCCCTGGGATCACCAAAAGGAGCCCCCTTGTGTCCTGCGGCGACCGGCGGCGCCGGTGAACCTGTCCCTGCGACTTCCCTGGGACGATCGGCTGGCGCCGAGGAAGACCTGGGCCTGTTCTACTCCCTTCGCGGACCCTGAGCAGCAGGCGACCGGCGGGAACGATCTGGGCGCAGTGCGGGATCCCTGGCGGCCTATGCTGTTGGCGCTGGGGGCCTGGGGTGCAGTGCACAACTTTGGAGATAGTGGGGCCGGGTCCTGGCAGTGCTGGCTGGTTGACCTCCCTTCCTTCCTTTTTCGTCCCTGTGCTGGGTCCTGCTGACCCGATAGGCTGTTTGACGGACTACCACATTTGGCCTTGCTGCGGACCCAGGTTGGGTGATCCTGCGGGATTGGTGGCGCCGTGATCACCAGTTCACCGCCATGGGAAAACCACGGAAGGGAGCGGGTGCCGCGCAGCCGGAGGATTCATTGGACCCCCTGGATCAGCAGCAAACTGCAGGTGATCGGACGGTGGGGTTACAGCAGCAACAACTGGACCAGATTCTCCAGGCTATTGGGGACACGAGGGAGGCGCTGCGCCAGGACATCGCCCAAGTATCCACGAGCCTTGGCCTTCTGAAGGCGGACCATGGAAAGCTTGCGGACCGGGTCAAAGCCACAGAACTGGCGATAGAAACGCTGGAACCAGTTCAGAAGGCGTTGGACGTTGCCCTGGAGGACCTAACTCGTAGGGTGCAAATGTTGGAACGGAGGGCGGCCGACGCAGAAGGGCGCAACAGACGCAACAACATCCGCGTGGTGGGATTGCCCGAAAATATCGAGGGGGACGATATGGTTGCGTACCTGGAGAACTGGCTGCGGGACGTGGTGGTCACTGAAGGCTTGACGCCCTTCTACACTTTGGAGAGAGCTCATAGGGTCCCGGCGCGTCCCCTTGCCCTGGGCCGACCACCGAGGCCGGTGATAGCCCGGCTGCTCCACTTCCGGGACCGGGACCTTATATTGCGACAGGCCAGACTGGCTGGCCCCTATAAGGTGGACAACGCCTCTGTATCGATCTTCCCAGACTACTCCCAGGAGGTCCAACACAGCCGCTATTCCTTTCTCGCTGTCAAGAGAGCCCTCCGAGATGAAGGGGTTCAATACTCTCTGTTGTTTCCTGCCCGCCTGAAGGTGCTGGTGGACGGAGTAGCGACGTTCTGTGATTCCCCGGACGACGCTTGGCAGTGGTTAGAGCGATACAGAGCGGGCAAGGATGGCTCGGGTACTTGGACGGAGAGTGCAGAGACCCGGCCGAGACCGCGCAGGAGCAGGCGCAATCGGAGGAGAGAGCAGGGCAGGAGGTCACCTTCAGCTTCTCAAACTGCACAGGAAAGGAGAGATGCCCTGCAAGCGGTGTCGGACATTTCTGGAGTGGTTCATCAGACTCAGGTGGCGGACCCGGGCTCGAGACAGGCTTCGGATGAGGCGGAACCCGGGGGGTCGGATGAGGCTTCGGACAAGGACATAGGGGAGCGGCTCCGGATCACGCCGCAAACGGCGGATGGCCTACTGGATGAGTAACTGCGAGCTGTTGAGTACCAGACAGTAAGGGGATCTGCGGGCCCAGTGGGGTGCACATACTGAGGGCTCCAGAGGCCCTGTGCTCTTGGCGCCCAGAGGGGCATCTGTGCTTCGCATCTTAGGGAGGGTGATGGGCCTCCGGCCTGATTGTTGTTGCGGGGTGGTGCTGCCGGGGGTGGGGTGGGGGAGGACTATTACTGGCCGGGATCGGCACCTCTGGTGGGATGGGTTCTGGCTGTCCGGAGGGCTGGTGAGTGGACACCTCCTCGATCTCACGCACTTCGTGAGTCTCTGGTAATTACCAGAGTTTCCCTCGTATTCGGGGGTGGGGTTTGGATGGGTGACAATTGTTTGATGCCTGTTCTGGGGGCGGGTGGGAGGGGCGTTGGTTGGGGATGTTATGGGGCTGTTGAGTTGCTGGGTATTGTCAGTGTGCCGGTGAGACTGTGGGGGTTTGGATTGCGCTATGTGCCCATTGATGGCGGCTAGATTGGAGCTGAAGTGCATTACCTGGAATGTGCGGGGGCTTAACTCCATGAGGAAGAGGTATAAAGTACATGCATATTTGGTCCGGAGGGGGGTCCAGGTGGCTTTCTTGCAAGAGACGCATTTAACTCTGGCGGAGGGCCAAGCGCTGCAGCGGCGATGGAGAGGGCAACTCTTCTATACTACTTACTCTGCGCATGCTAGGGGGGTACTCATTTGGGTGAGGGCGGGTGTCCCCTTTCAACCGTTGGTCACTAGAGTGGATCAGGACGGGAGGTTTGTGGCAGTGTTGGGGAGGCTGGATGGCAGGGATGTGGCGTTCTGTAGCGTATATGCCCCCAACTTTGATCAGGCAGCGTTCTTTACCGCCTGGTCGAATCGACTTTCGGATGTGCTCGTGAGTACGGTGTACATGGGTGGGGATTTTAACTCGGTGACAGACGTTGAGTTGGACCGTTCTCATCCGCCGCTGGCTCGATCGGTGGTGCGTAGAGTGGCTGCGGTCCGGAGGGACTGGCAGGACCGCTGGGGACTGCAGGACGCGTGGCGGACATGCCATCCCACGGATAGGGATTATTCGTTCTACTTGGTACCGCATGATTTACATGTGCGTCTTGACACGTTCCTCTGCTCAAGTGGGGCCCAGGAGCTCACGCAGGATTGCGAGTACTTGGTGCGGACCATATCGGACCATAACCCTTGCCTGCTTACGGTCATTTGGACCAGGCAGCGACAGCCGGTTCCTTCGTGGCGGCTGAATCCGTTGTCGCTGGAGGACCCAATCTTTCACGCTGACTTGCAGACCTGTATTGAGCGCTATTTCCTTGAGAACTCGGGGACAGCGTCCACTCGGGCACTTGAGTGGGACGCCTTCAAGGTGGTGGTGCGAGGCGCGTGCCTCGCGTACACGTCGGGGGTTCGCCGGACGCTGTTAGCCGATATCACGCGGGAGGAGAATGCACTGCGCCTGGCGGAGAGGCACAGTCACGCAGCGGGCAGTAATAAGGACGATGTGCTGGAGGCTCGGGAACGGGTGGCCGCCCAGGTGGAGAGGCTCCGCTGTCATGACTACAGGGAATACATGGTCCGGGCGCATGCGGAGCGAGATCGGGTCGGCACGTTGCTGGCCTGGCTGGCGACCCCTGATACCAGGGGCACACCGATTCTGTTGTTAGCTACATCGACCGGGGACGTGGTCCATTCGCAATTGGAGATTAACACCCAGTTCCGGGAGTATTATGCGGAACTCTATCGGAGTCGAATGACGGCTTGCCCTGCGGAGCTGGATGCCTTCCTTGAGGAGGTCCAGCTGCCACGGCTAGAACTAGAACAGGGCACTTCGCTTGGGGCGGCTATTACACAAGGGGAGATTAGGGCGGCGATTAAACATATGGCCAGGAAGAAGACACCGGGGGGGGGGACGGTCTCCCTGTGGAGTTTTACGCGGCGTATGTGGATTTGCTGGCACCTCGCCTCCACCAGGTGTATGGGGAGGCTTGGGAGCAGGGTACACTACCGACGTCGGCGCGAGAGGCGATTGTCATACCGCTGTTGAAAAAGGGCGGCGTCCCTACAGCTAGAACGGCGTATCGGCCGTTGTCGATGCTCACAGTAGACTATAAGGTGTTGAGCCGGATATTAGCGACAAGGCTCTCAACTCATATGTGCTCGTTGGTTCATCCGGACCAATCGGGATTTATCCCCACTAGGAACACCTTGACGTGGACATTGAAAAGGCCTTCGACGGGGGAGGAGCCTAGCTCGCGGCCGTAATGGTCGCCCTTTAGCTCGGCTCCCGCAGCCCTCCGTCCTGATTGCCTATCCTGTCTTCTATCCTGTCCGGGGACGACACATTTTTGGGGCATTGGAACCATAACGGCTTGTTTGTACTTACCATCCGACCCCGGGGTCTCGGTGTGCAGTGGCTCCGGAGTTGTGGCCTCTGAGCGATCGGGGCCTCTGCGAGACTTGGACCGGGACCTGACCGGTGGGATCCGACGGCTCTCGGCCCCGGCCGAGAGCGAGAACCAGTGTTGGGAGCCGATGTGCGAAGATCCCGGCGATCCTGACCCGGGCCTGCCCTGGTGGCCGCGCGGCCGACGTGGGCGAGAGGCCCGGGGATCTGAGTCTGTGAAGGGGTCTCTACCCGCCGCTGCTTTGTCCGGCGGCCCTGGTCCTCGGGGCCCGGACTCCGCTTGATTGGGGCACCGGTGCTGGTGCTGGCGGAGACCCGTCTTGGGCGGACATCCTTTTGGCATCGAGGCCGCCCTTGCTGGGACCCCCGGAGCTTGTAAAGTCCTACATTTGAGAACTGTTCTTTCCGGGGGTCTTGGTGAGCGGCGATTGGGCTGATTCGCGAAATGGCGGCCGACCCTCTGAAACGAGAATCATCCTGTGGCGGCGGGCCCGTGTTGCCTATTGGTGTGGGGAGCGGATCTGGTGGACGTGAGCCGACGGTCAGAGATATCCTGGAAGCCCTGAGATCCCTACACGCTTCCCTGGCCCTGGGCGTCTCGGTGGGTACGCCACGATCTGCCGCCATTTTGGGTGACCATTTCTTCTTGTCGCCCTCTTGTTTCGAAGACTTCATTGCCTCGCCCCCCTCGATTGACTTGAGTGTCTCCGCCACTGATCGAAGATCGTGTAGTGTGCCGGTGACTTTGGGGCGCCCTGCTTTTCAAGGTTCGGACCCCGGGGACTTGGATGCTGTACTGCGACCCTGTTTGACATTGTTGCCTGAAACTATTGGTGGACTGCCTCCTGTGCCTGCTTCGATGACTTTGCCTGTGTCTATAATTGGGGCCACCTCGCCCGCTCCAGTGGCGCAACTGAACTCCTGTTTTTCATTGCTCATGCTGCGATATTTGATGCATCGATACTTTCTGTTTGGACTATTGCTCCCTTGTGGATCTATCTACCCCCCACGTAACTATGCCAGTCACCATTCCACTTGATTATATGCTGATTTAGTATTTAGTATGTGGTTTTACATTGCCATGTGGTGGGTGGGGTTTGTCGCTCGAAAGGGTTGGGGGTGAAATGTACGACTTCCGTTTGATTCCCGGTATACGATTTAGTAGCATAATTGTTTTTAATCGTAGAAAGGTGGGAGGTCCCCTTCTCCTAATGTTTTGTGGCGCGTGATGGGGTGTCGTCCTGGTCTGTTTTTGACTGTGCTTGTCTGGTTGGGCGGAGGGCTGCGGCCGCCCGTTCGGATTATGTTTATTCTGCTCCTCCCTCCTGTCTTCTTTTTTCCGCTTTTGTTGCCTTTTTGTCTCTTTCTTCTTTCTTACTTCTCGCTATATTTCGGGTTCTGGTTTAGGGCGACAGGCACGCTGTTTGAAGGGTGGGCCATAGCCTTCTACAGGGGTGCAGGGTGGGACGGGTGGGTTGGGCTCTATTTTTTGTTTGTCTTCTGGTTCTATGGCCCTTTTGTATCTCTTTTTCGTGAGGCTGTGTCTGTCCCGACCTCCTATGGTGTGTTTCGGGTGGGGGGTGTGGCGTCGTTAATCCTCCTGCTATGTTTCGGCTGTCTTTCTCCCCGATCGCCATACCCCCACTTGGGCCGCTACTCCTTTTGTCTCCTGTCTTCCCGCCACGGGGGGCCTGTGTTGGCGTGTCTTCTTCCTTTCGTTCTTCATATTTTCTTTTTTTTTTTTATTGTTTTATTTTGTCTTCCCTCCATTTTCCTTTCCCTTCCTCTTCCCCTTCCCCACTTGGTCCCCCCCCCCCTTTTTTTTCCTTCCTGTGTCCCAGAGGTTACTATGACGGGCTGGTTTTGATGCATTGTTTTTCCGATCCCTCTGTTCTGGCTTGGTAGTGTCTTGGGTGGCGGGCATGTTACGAGGATAATGCTCAGGGGCTGATTGTGTCTCACGTATCCTGATTTTCTTGAATGCATTGTATTGTCCCCCCGATATTTTGCCCCCATGCCCCCTTATTAATGTTGAGGTTGGTTTGGGGTATCGGATGCCTCTGTATTGAAAGTGAGCCTGTCATATGTCTTCTCCCCATATTATAAAATTAAGCCTTATTTATTCCTGTGTTTCAGCCCTTTGGTTTCTGTATCTTTTCTCCCCTTCTGTGATTGTACGGCCTCTGCTTTGTATTGATTGATTATGTAATATTTGCCTGGTGACTCCTGATTATCTTGCACATTGCGGCCGGCCGGCTTGGTTGTAGGCCTCGACTTGTCTTTCCTTTTGATGTCAATAAAGGTTTTCAAAACAAAACAAAAAAAAAAACAAAAAAAAAAGAAAAGGCCTTCGACAGCGTGGAATGGCCTTATTTGTACTGCGTGCTCCTTCGGTTCGTGCTGGGTGAGGGGTTTGTCCGCTGGACGAGGCTACTCTATGAGTCGGCCACTGCTAGGGTCCGGACGGGCCGCTCCATCTCGACGGCATGCGTGGTCGGGCGGGGCACTAGACAGGGTTGTTCCTTGTCCCCGCTCCTTTTCGCTTTGGCAATCGAGCCGCTGGCGGCTCGGGCCCGACAGGGTCGGTCCTTTGCCGGAGTACTATCCAGAGGCGACATGCATTATATCTCCCTGTATGCAGACGACCTCTTGCTGTTCCTGGCGGATGTAGATTCGTCCGTGGCGGGGGCACGTGCCTTGCTTCGAGAATTCGGGGACCTATCGGGCCTTCGGGTTAATTGGTCCAAGACCTGCCTCTTCCCCTTAACCGCTCGCTGTGTTCAACCGGCGGGGCTGGACGGCCTGCGCTGGGAACCGGATTGCCTGCAATATCTCGGAGTTCATATCTATCACACCCATTCGCTACTGTACGAGGGGAATGTGGGAAGGGCCATGAGGGGCGTCAGAGGCAGTATGAGGTTTTGGCAGGTCCTCCCGTTATCTGTCGCGGGGCGGATAGCCTTGTTAAAAATGATGGTCCTACCGAGATTCCTTTATTTTTTCCGGACGTTGCCGGTGTGGATCCCATCCTCTTTTTTCCGTACTCTGAGGTCCGTGGTGATCGGCTTTATTTGGGGCGCTGGCAGGCGACGGGTAGCCCCGAATACTTTGCTCCGGTCCCGGGATGAGGGTGGTATGGCCGTACCAGATTTCGAATGGTATTATTTGTCTGCTCAACTTCAATGGCTCACGCAGGCGGTGGCGCGAGAATTTAGAGGACCAGACGGCACGCAGGGTCGGCTTGTGCAGCGCCATGTTTTGTCCTTTATTGTGCTCCAACAGGAATTACGGCTGGAACAGCTGACCCTTGAGGAGCGTACTCTTCGCAAGTGCTGGTTGCGCTGCCACAGACGAGGGGGGTGCCGAACGCCCTATGCACCGGAGATACCACTTGGGATGTGTACTGCCATCCCGCACGGCGGAGATTGGTCGGCACTTGCAGGCTGGGAGGACCTTGGGATCCACATGCTGGGTGACTTATATCGGGACGGTGCCTTGTTGCCGTTCAGTGCACTACAAGAGACGTTCGGGCTCCCGCGGGGTGACTTCCTGTTGCACGCGGCTTTGGTTGCTGGGATTCAGAGGCGTTGGAAGATGGGGCTGGTGGAGCCGCCCACATGACTGGGCTGCCAGCCAGTACGTAGTGATGGCGGCTGGCACGCATAAGGCCATCACATGCTTATATAGGAGAATGGCACTAGCTGAACCCACTCCCCTTGATGGGCTGCGGGAGCGCTGGGAGGCTGACCTGGGACGGCAGATACCGGAGACGACTTGGCCCCAGCTAGTACGTAGGGCCTGGAAGGGCACCCGAAATGTCCGGTTCCAGCTGGTTCGATATTATACGCTCCATAGGGCATATTGGACACCGGCCAAGATCCATCGAATCTTTGGAGGTGCGCAGTCGACCTGTCCACGCTGCGCTGCGGGGAACGCTGACTTTGCACATATGTTCTGGTCATGCACGGGGCTCGGCACGTACTGGATGGAGGTTTCCGCTTGCCTGAACGCGGTCACGGGTCGGCAGATTGATGCAGACGCGGGTGCATGCCTGCTACTTTGGTTTCCCCATACTCCTGCCACTAAGGTCACTAGTAAATTTTATGATTTGGGGTTCATAATGGCCAAAAGGGAACTTACCCTACACTGGAAAGCTAGAGGGGAACCCAACTTCCTGAGGTGGCGGAGGTGTTTCCTGCAATGGGCCTCATCTGAGAGCACTCTCCGGCTGCAGTTAGCTAGGCGCGCAGCTAATGATAAGGCGATGGAGACGGCTAGGGCGTGGAGCGCACTAGTGATAGAGTTGCAGTCGCTAATTGAAGCTGATGATGGGGGGGAGACTGGTGAGCCGGCGAATAGGGCAGGGGACGCAGGACGGGGCGGGGAGGTAGCTGCAGGGATGGAGGGTATAAGTTAAACTGAGACCCGGAGGCAGGGAGGGGGCGGATTGAGCGGATTGAGGGGGTTACCGGGCCCCGAGGTTGAGACGCTGGACTTTGAAAATGCTGGATTATACCTGGAGCTCTATGTGGGCGGTGAATAAAGGGGAGTGCCACCTGCTGTTGTAATGTTGGACCAATTGAACCGTCTTGGGGATGTGAGGCACACTGACAAGGGGGGGGTGGGGGTAGAGAGGGAGGTGGGATGCTATGTTTAGGATTTGTTGAATGGGTATGTATGTACTAGGCGGGGAGGAACAGCATATGAGTGGGATGATCTGAGAATTTGAATTGTCTGTTTTGTGCACAAAATTAATAAAAAACAGTTTAAAAAAAAATCTGTTAACAGACTACGGAAACTTGCAATATGCAAAATAATCCAACAATTGAACTTATCATTACATCTGACCCATACGTGCATCTCGTTAACCATAAAAGTCAGCCCGACTAACAAAAGCATTTCAGGGCGCACGACATTGGAACGTGTCTAAAATGTTGCAGCTGCAGAAGCAATTTCAAAAGTCATCCAACTATTTGTAAGAATTCAAATTATCGCATCTCTCCAACTGTTCTATGGAATACACTCAAATGGTATACCAGTTTGTTATAATTAACTTAATGGACAAAAAAAGAAATCAGTAACAAGTTCGATAAACTCACTAATGATCCCAAAATACTTGAAATGTAGTGTTGGCACCTAAAAACTCCTAAGCATTTGGATAACTTAAAAAGTTTAAAATATGATTATTACAAAATTGTCAGTAAAACAGCCCAACTATGGATACAATCACAAAAACAAAGTACGCCACCTAAACAAAGTGGTCAAATGCTAATATGTTACCCCAAATTTAGGAAGAATAATAGTTACCAGTATCAAAGAAGATCATACAGGCATTCAAACTAAACACAATAAGATCTCCAAGGCCAGCTTTATGAAGGAAATAATAACATCACAATACAAAACTGCACACATATTGTGAAGAAAATATCGGAAGAGGAAATGTAGGAAGGTGGATATCTGACTATGGTTACCCCCAAACGTTTTGCCTGGTGTTTAGCTGGTTTCTGACTTTAGTTGGCCTGGGATCCTGCTATTCAGGGCCCCAGGCTAATTGCTCTCTCCTTAAAATGGACTCCATGTACCTTAGGTACATACACAATTGGAACTGGTTCACCTTATTGGCCCCTGTAACAGTGTACCCCAGGTACCCAGGGCATAGGTGCTTCCAAAGGCCTACCAGGGGCTGCAGCACGTATTGTGGCACCCCTGGCCTCCATATTTGACACAACTGGCTGATCACTCAGCTGGGGTAAGTCAGTGTAATCACCCCTTACTTAGGTATAGTATGCCTATATCTAACCTAAAATGGACACATATGTTCCTATCAGCCACTCCTATGGAAGGCCTCATCAATCCTGGAGGCAGAGTGCTTGGAAATATGTGAGATGGTGCTCTGGCATGAGCTGAGCCTGTCTGCAGCTTTCGGAACCAAGTCCTTTAGCTGTTTAATGATACTGCCATACCATATACTCTTAAGTGCATTATGAACCTCGCGGTTAAATGCTATCTTTGGTTTGGCTTTATCAAAACATGTTGAGTAAGGTGTCATACGAATTGGAATACTACCCCCTCGCCAGTTCTGGTGACGGGGGTAGCATTCCACCCTTCTAGAGGGACACGACATGTACCTAACCTGAACCCCGGTTAAAGTTAAACAGAGCCTCAGCATCACAAAATGGATGCTGCCACCACAGACACAAGTCTGACCTCCTGCTGCTGGGAGTCCTTCCAGCGAGGGCAGCTTGGACAAAGAGTTTCCTGCCTTGGGAGGTGCTAGCACCACCCCAGACAGGATTTTGTGTATTGGGTAGGACAGGGCTGAATAGAATCAGACATGCCTGGGGCACACAAGGTGTCCCTGTGCATATGCCAGTTCAAACCGGTGTTGGGGCACTCCAGCCCCAGTCTTGGGGCAAAGCTGGACAAAGGAAAGGGGGTGTAACCACCCCCCTTCCTGGTCCCACCCAGAGGAGGGACCTAGCAGGTAATCCGGCCCCAAGAATTCGAATAAGAGTAGGAGCTGTGTCCCAAGACTTCAGATCATCCTGAACTCGACTTGAAATAAGAAGAAAACTGGACTTCGACATTCTGCTGCACAGAAGACTGAAGAGAATCTCCCTTGTGGCCAAGGAGTGACCACCCTGTGAATACAGGCACCAACCAGCAACTCGACGTCTGCTTTGCCGCCGCCTCCCGCCGGAGCCCGAGCCCAGAGCCTGACAAGACCCAGACTCCCAGACATCTCAGAGCCCGATCCACAGTCCCTGAAAAGAAGAGACCCGTGGAGGCACCGAGAGACGTGGGACCGGACATCTTGGAAGATCCCGAAGAGCTGACTGCGCAGCACCCGAGGCACCCTCGATGCTGTGCTTTGGGGTTTGAGAAGCCCCGACACCGAGCAGCATTTGCACCGAAGATCAGCCCCCCAGCATCTCCACGATCTGCGTGGGGCCCTTTTGCACTTTGCCACTCGGCGCACCATCCCGGTCACTTGCCACGCGGCTAGTGGCCATCGTGGCGATGAAAACTACAATTTGCAATGCTGGTCTGGTTGCTCCAGACTGGCCCTTGCTCCCCTGAAAAGGAGCACCCGCTCTGACCTTGCTGGTCTGAGTGTTAAGCTTTTTCCACTTCCTGCGTGGCTTGCATTAGCCAAGGCCTGTTTGCTCCAATCAAGTTGCCGACACCGCCATCAGCTAGAGCCTTCATGGGACAGCTCGTGATTGACTGCTGGACGTCCTTGACCTCTTCGTGTCCACGTGGCTGCGGAGACAAGCTGCACCTCTTCACCTGTTTGCACCCGACATCGCCTGGTTCCATCCTGGTTCCACGGTAGTCACTGGCTAGTGACTTTGAACATTGTCCCCTCTGCTTTCAGGTCTTCACCTCCTCAGATCCACCCTTGGATCCACCGGAACTCTCCTCGACGACCCGCCTGCAGCAACTTCAGCTCCAAGCACCATCGACCTGCGTGACGAAACCCGACACTACTTCGCACCTGTGCACCCGCTTCCTGTGGGTGAGGTAACTCAGCAACGCCGGTGTTCCCACACTGGTGTACACCTCTAGTGCCTGTGTCTAAAGTTTTATCCTTGTAGGTCCATCGGAAGGTTCCTTAAACACTAACTTTGTAACTTTTACGCACCATTGACTTAACATTGGTGCATGCGTGCACTTTAAGCACTGCACCCGAGTCCCGCGGGCCTTTCCCGACTTCATCACTGTTAGTCCCGAACAGCTCCAGCGATTCCCCAGGCCCTAGGCCTCTTTCCTTTCCCCATAGTGGTTCTTATACCACTATTTTATTATATGGTTTAGGTGGCCCCTAGGGCTCATCCATATTGTGCAACTTTTGTATATTTAAACTGTGTTTTGTTTTAACGCATTTGCTTCTGTGCTCATAAAGAGTATAGGGGATATTTGTAGAAATAAATCTATATATATTTTCAATATATATCTGTGTGGTGTCCTTTCATTTGGTATTCAAGGGGATTGTGTATGGTAAAACAGCTTGCTTCACATGCCTTTACAGAGTTTAGCCTAAGACTGCTTTGTCCACGCTACTAGGATAGCTGGTCTATGAAGGTTGACTTACAACCAGTCATCATAAGGGTTGCTTGGCATGGTACAAGGTGATCACTAGAACTAGTGAGCATCATATACCAGGCCAACTTCTCACAGGAAAGACTTACGCAAAATAAACCACCGGAGAGAATGGAATTCAAAAAAGCTATTTCTTCCACACCAAGAGGCAAAGCATTTTGGGCAAGAGGGCTAACCTATTGCCTTCTAAAAAACCTTTCAGCAGTAATAATGAATCCTCTTGTAAAGGCATTACAACACTTTGCGTTGGATGGCATGGGCGTCAACTCTACAATTGTTTACATTCCTAAGGAGGGAAAAGACCCATCATAAACATGCATTAGGGTTTGCTTATGTGATTAATAATACACTTTTTTTGTTGTAAGTGTAGCTTTCGGAGTAGTTGGCCTATAAGTTACAGAAAGTCTGTTAAAGTGTTATGACATGTTTATGTAGAAAAAAGCAATATATTGTGCACCATTTAAATCAAGTCCCTTTGGAGGGCGTGGATTGAGCTGCCACAAGATGGCTGCAACTCTGTGAGGCTCTGAGCAACGTCCGGGAACTTTTCCGATATGAGCAGCAGCGTCTAGTTGCTAAACAAACGGACTGGTTATATTAACTACCCTGATGCGTGAGAACAGGTAGCTGGGTTTCCTTTTCTTTTTAGGCTGTTTTTCACTCATGTTTCTCCCGCGACGTACCCCCCTCAGAATGAATAGCAGAGTCTGCATTTTGTCTGCTGTGGGCCGCAGTGGTCTTCTATTGTCTTTTTTTGCCTAAAGTAGTAGGATTGTGGCTTTAGCTCACTTAAGAGTGGAACTTTGCCATCCCCCTAGAGATACCCCGCAGGCTCAGCAGTGGTTGGGTGGGTTTTTAGATACCTTTGGCCTTGTGGACTGCTGGCGACTGTTGCATCCTACTCAACTCCAATACACCTTCCATTCTGGGGCCCATGGCAGTCTGTCCCGGCTGGATTATTTCCTGATGCCCGCAGCCCAATCATCGGCGGTTCGTGAGATTTTACACTTGCCGAGGGGTATTTCTGATCACTCGCCGCTCTGGCTTCGTTTCGAGGTTGGGGTAGAGGCGGCGGGCCGAGTGGCTCCCATTAACCCTTGGTATCTTTCCTCCCCTGAGACTCGTACCCTCTTGCTCAAGTCCATGGATTCATATTTCCTGGAAAATGAGGGGTCGGTCTCTTCGGCTGTGTCCCTGTGGGAGGCTTTTAAAACTGTGATTCGTGGACAGGCCCTTTCCTTGATTGTTGAAGCTAAGATCAGCATCTGTTTATATGCATTACGCACATCTATCTGAGGATATTCTTACTGGCAAAGCGCGGAGATACCCCTTCGGGGGTCTATTCAGGCGCTATAGAAGAATATAAAATAAAATAATAAATAAAATAAGAGGGCAGGGAGGAAGGAGGTGGTGGACCTTGAGGGGGAGATCTCTGCTTTGGAGGACGAGTTGGAATCTGGTGTCACGCCTGACAAACTCCATGCCCTGGGTCTAAAACAGTTTGCATATAAATCTCTGGTCACTGACGCTGCAAAGGTGATGTTTCGTGAGCAGCAGGGCAGATTGTACGATGTGGGTGACAAAGCGGGCAAACTCCTAGCGTGGTTGGACAAGAAAGAAAGAGTTAATCGTGTGGTGCCCGTGATTCAGTCTGCGAGTGGTGAGAATGTGATAGATCCGACCGCCATTGTTGATCGTTTTGCGGAATATTTCCGTGTGGTATACGCTCCCGTGTCTGTGAGGGATGTTGCCGACTCCCGCCTTCTTCTGCGTGATATCGCTTTGCCCTGTGTCACCGACTTGGACCGTATTGCTTTGGACTCCCCTTTTACGAATGATGAGATAGCCAATGCAGTTCGCTCGCTCCGTTCGGGCAAAGCATTGGGCCCGAACGGTTTGCCTATTGAGTTGTACAAATTATGCCCCGATAAGGTGGCGCCGTATCTCCGCGCCATGTTTCTAGAATCTCGTGAGCGGAACATGCTTCCCTATGATCAGCGTCTGGCGACAATCGTCGTCATTCCCAAAGAGGGTAAACCGCGTGACCTCTGTTCCTCCTATAGGCCCATATCCCTATTAAATGTTGAACCTAAGGTGTTGGCTAAACTTTTGGCGACCCGTCTCCTTTCGGTTCTTGGGGAGTTGGTCCATCCGGATCAGTCTGGCTTTATCCCGCATCGCAACACTGCTCTGAATTTACGTCGCCTCCACGGCGCGCTGGCGAGGGCGGGGCTTTTGACTGAACCGGCCATTTTGGCGTCCCTGGATGCCTCCATGGCCTTTGATACTGTGGAGTGGCCCTATTTATGGGCGACACTTGAGAAATTTGGATTCGGGTGCGAGTTTATTAGCTGGATTAGGCTGTTGTACGCGGAACCTCTGGCGCAAGTTGTAGTGAACGGTAGAGTGTCGGCCCCCTTCTCCTTGGGCAGGGGTACCCGTCAGGGTTGCCCCTTGTCCCCTCTGTTGTTCGCGCTCGCTCTTGAACCGTTGGCGGCCTGGCTCCGTTGGGAACCGTCCCTTAAAGGTATTCGTTGGGCCCCGGACTTCGAAGACCGCGTCTCGCTTTATGCGGACGACATCCTCTTGTATCTTACTTCTCCTCGCAAGTCTTTATCTGTTTTATTTGACGTTCTTGCGTCCTTTGGCGCTAACTCAGGCCTCGTCATCAACTGGTCTAAATCCTGTGTATACGTTTTATCTGGTATCTTGCCTCCGTTGCCGAGTAGACTTCCTCTTCAGGTGGTTCGGGATGGTTTCAAATACTTGGGGGTGTTCGTTACCTTGGATCCGTCCCTTCGTTTTGATCGTAATCTTCTTCCCCCGTTGCTTAGGCTCCGTTTGGACGTTGCCCGCTGGCGCAAACTTCCCCTGTCTCCACTGGGTCGGGCAGCCCTGTTTAAGATGATGTCACTACCGCGGTTTCTCTACGCTCTCCAGAATTATTATGATCCTATCCCCAAGAACTATTTTCGGGAGATTGAGAGCCTTCAGAGGCAACTTATTTGGGATGGGCGACCGCGCATTGCTCTCGCGAAACTTTCCATCCCATGGTACGATGGGGGCATGGCGCTCCCCGATATTAAGAGATACTACTGGGCTTCCCATCTGTCCGCTATTAATCACGCTATGTTCTCTCCGGGTCGTAATCCGGCGTTTGAGATGGATAAACTTCAGCTTCCGGGAGGTGACTTTAATAGAGTACTCTATTCTCGCTCCGCTGGGCGCCACCTTGTGGGACCTACTTTGACTGCTTTGACAGTGTGGCGTGCTGCGAATGTGAGCCTGGGCTGGGAGGATCGCTTGACGTTGGCGACGCCGCTTTATGCTTCGGGACGTCTGGGCGGTCTTTGGTCTTCCAAGGGTTTTGACCGTTGGGACTTGATTGGGATCTCTAAAGTGGGGGATGTATATTCTAAGGGTTCTGTGCGCCCGTTTCAGGCCCTCCAGGCTGACTACGGCCTGAGTAGTCGGGAATTCTTTCGTTATTTACAGATCAGGCACGCTTTGGTTTCGGTGTTTGCTCCTGGTGAGATTCCGCCTGACTCTTCCCCACTTGAAGACCGTATCCTTGACGGACATCTTCCTGATAGCACTATCTCCCTGATCTATAAAAAGTTGATCAACAATCGGACTGACTTATTGGCCCGACTTCGGGAACAGTGGATGGGGGATGGGTTGGAACTTGATGATGAGGATTGGCAATCGGCCCTCTCCTCTCCGAAGGAGGTGGCTATACCGGCTCGACTTCGTCTGGTCCAATTGAAGATCCTTCATCGGGTGTACGTGACGGGACCGCGACTGATGGTGATGGGCTTTTCCTCCGATGGACTGTGTAAGCGTGGATGTGGTTTGCGTGCTACTTTCCTGCATATTCTTTGGGAGTGCCCGATGGTGGCTGCTTATTGGGTGGCCGTGCTTGATCTGATGACTGTGGTGACGGGGATATCCTTGCGACCGGAACCTCGTCGCTGCCTTTTGAATGTTTGGGAGCCCACGGACTATTCGGTGGCACAGACTAGATGGGCCACCCTGGGCTATATGATCGCGAAGCGAGATATTGCGCAACTCTGGGGGGCCTCCAGGCCCCCTGCCCTCTCGCAATGGGAGGATAATATGGATTGGTCCATGTTCCGTGAGAAAACTGTTTATGTGGCCAGGGGTAGACCCAGGGCATGGGTGAAGGTGTGGGGTCAATGGAACGAATACCGTGGCGACATTTGTACTCCTCCCCTTGTGGACGCTATCGAGATTACCCTATCTCCCTAGGCTGGTGTTCCCGGAATCTTCATATAGGGACTGAGCTGGTGTCACCGGCTTTTTCCCCCCTTCTTCTTCCTGATCTCTGCCCCCCTCCCCCCCCCCCCCGCTCCATACTCCTTAGTGCTTAGGATATTGTTACTGCACCTCCGCTGCTGTCCCCCCCTTGCGTCCCTTGGGCTGACCTTCAGTGATACACTCTCGCCTTTTTGTATGTTTGTTCTTTCATATATATAAAACCTGTTTTGGTTCTGTATATAATGTGGAGTATTGCATTGTTGATTGACGGTTACCTCTGCGGGCTTATGTGATATGTCTCTCCTCCTTTTTAGCGGCTGGCCCGTGTGGTTGTAGGCCCATCCTTGTACATTTCTGCTTGCTCAAATAAAGGTTTTTAAAAAAAAAAAAAAAAAAAAAAAAGAGTGGAACTTTGGCTAATATATTAATGAAATAGACATTATTGGAGTTTTCCCACTGTTTTGAGGGATTGCCAGTTGTTCTTCCTCGAAGACCTTCTTTATTCTTCTCTGCTTTGTATTGGCTGCCAATAAAGGAGGGGGACAAGAGACTATGTAAGAGGTTATGTCTGTTTCCTGTCAGGCTGGTCTTTTTTCTGCACGTCGCTATCTCTGGTAATTTATCATCATTGGCGATTTCTCTTCATCCTCATTGTGAGAAGTTAGCCTGGCATATGATGTCCACTATTCTAGTGAACACCTTGCACCAGTGTAAATGGCCCTTATTGATGGTGGTTGTAAAGTCAACCTTATAGACAAGCTATCCTAGTGGTAGCAAGGACCAGCAGTCTTAGGCTAAGACTTCAGAGAGCAAGCTGTTTTACAAAATTTTAATCCCTTGATTACCAAATGAAAGGACACCACACAAGGTATATTTCAAATATATATGTATTTATTTCTAACACAACCCCTCTGCACTCTTCATGAGGTCAGAGATCGAAGTACATCACAAGTTACTCAATTAGCATACGATAAGTTGCACAAATACCGTTTTGCCCTAGGGGCATCACAAACCATATACTAAGTAAGTAGTATAAGAACCACTTCAGAAATAGTGAATAGGCCTAGGGCCTAGGGAATCACTGGGGCTACCCTAGACAACCAGAGGTTAGGAAGTAGGCGACCCACGGGAGACACGTGCAGTGTCTAAACACAGTCGCGAGTTACCATCGACTTATAATAGAGAACGAAGAAGTTACAAAGTTACTGATTTTGGACACTTCCGGGTGGACTACGGTGAAACCCCTTTTAACTAGGATACTTGAAGAGTCAATACCCACGGGAGCACTGGAGTACTCAAATTACCTCACCGAGGGAAACCGGGTGCACAGGTGTCTTTTTGCGTCGGGTTTCGTCGATGCTTTCAATGGAGATCTGCAAAAAAAGTGCTGCAGGCGGCCAGTGGAAGAGTGGCCGGGTGGATCAAAGAGCGGATTGAAGAAGTGAAGAACCTGAAAGCAGAGGGAACAGAGTCTGGGTCACTAGCCAGTGACCAGGAAGGAACCAGGAAGGAACCAGGCTATGCCGCGATGATCTCAGGTGAGGAGGTGAAGCTTGTCTCTGCAGCCACGAGGACCAGGAGGTGTCGACGACAACCAGGAGCTGGATTACTGCTGTCCCACAAAGGATCTAGTTGACTGCGGTGTCTGTATCCGGATTGGACCCAACAAGCCTTAGCAAACGCAATCCACACAGGAAGTGAAGATTGGCTTCAACCAGCAAGGTCTGGGGAGCCTCTCCTTTGCAGGGAAGCTGGAGCAAGCCTGGAGCAACCAGGAAAGCTGTGTAGTTTCAAAAGAAAGTCTTCGGAGAGCTAACTAGCCAGCGGGCTAGCAACCGGGAAGACGCGTCGAGCTGAAATGCAAGAGCAGGCTCCACGCGGCACTCATGGAGTGTGGAGGGCTGAGCCTCGGTGCAAAATCGGGTCTGGGGCTTCTCATACCCCAATGCACAACTGCAAGGGTACCTCGGGAATTGAGCAGTTAGCAAAATGCAGAATGTCCAGGTTGTCCGGTCCCACGTCTCTCGTGTCCGCCACGGGTCGCAGCTTTGCTGTGGATGTGGATCGGAGTCGGAGCAGTCTGGAAGTCCAGTTCCTGAGTCGCTGAGTCTTCAGGTTCCGGCAGGAGCATCAACAAAGCAAACTGGCAAGTTACTGGTGGTGCCTGTTTGCACAGGGTGGTCACTCCTTGACCACAAGGGAGATGTCTTCAGTCTTCTAGTCGGTATAGAACGTCGAAGGTCCAAGAGTTCTGTTTCAAAGTTTCAGTCCAGGATAATCAAATGTCTCTAGACACAGCTCCTATCTTTATACTGATTTTAGGGGCTGGATTACCTGCTAGGTCCCTCCTATGGGTGGACCTGAGAAGGGGGTGGTTACACCCCTTTCCCTTTGTCCAGTTTCACGCCAGAGCGGGGCTGGAGTGCCCCAGCATCTGGTTTGTACCGGGCTATGCATGGAGCACCTTGTGTGCCCCAGGCAGTGTCTGGAAAAGCTTCTTTCCATTCAACCCACCCTGCCCCAATACACTACAGGCTGTCTTGACAGGAAACCTATTGTACAGGCCTCCCTTGCTCGCGTCTGTGGCAGCAGCATCCATTTTGTGATGCTGAGGCTCTGTTTAACTTTAACCAGGTAAAGAAGTAACATACATGTCTTTTCTCTCTAGAAGGGTGGAATGCTACTCCCGCCACCAGAATTGGCGGGGGGGGGGTAGTATTCCAAAGTGTTTGACACCTTACACAACATGTTTTGATAGAGCCAAACCAAAGTTAGCATTAACCGCGAGGATTATAATGCACTTAAGAGTATATGGTATGGCTATATCATAGAACAGCTATAAGGACATGGTTCTGAAAGCTGCAGAGGGGATCAGCTCATGCTAGGGCACCCTCTCACATAAAACCAAGCACTCTGCCTCCAGGAGTGTCGAGGCCTACCATAGGAGTGACTTATAGGTGTATATGTGTCTATATATGTGGGTAGATATAGGTATACTATATCTAAGTAAGGGGTAATTACACCACCTTACCCAAGCTGAGTGATCAGCCTGTGGTGTCAGTTTGGATGGCCAGCCAGGGGTGGCATAATACATGCTTCAGCCCCTGGTAGGCCTTGTATGCACCTATGCCCTGGGTACCTATGGTACACTATACAGGGGCTCATAGAGGTGATCCAATATCCAATTTGGTATGTACGTAAAGTACATGGAGTCCATTTTATAGAGAGAGCAGATAGCCTGGGGCCCTGAATAGCAGGATCCCAGACCAACTAAGTCAAAAACCACCAAAAACAAGGCAAAAAGTTGGGGTAACCATATAGTCAGATATCCACCTTCCTACACTCATATATATGGAATCCCCTCAAGTCAAAAGGTTACCTCTGCCATTGTGTTTTCCATACTCTACAACCGCTGCGTCTAAACGCCAAAAGAAGGAGCCGGGCTCTCCTTCAAAGTCTCCATTACCTATCACACTGGATGATCTCATGGAGGAGATAAAACATTTAAAACCATTCGTTATTGATACCAACGCCACTCTTCCGAGACTAGAGGAGAAATTATTTAATTTGGAATTGAGGGTTACGATGGTGGATAAGAGGATCAGTGACACTCAAGACGTGATTCCTAAAATGGAGGTTATGTCCAAAGAAATATCCCTTCTCAAACAACAGACGGAAGACTTGGAAAATCGCAATAGGTGCAACAATCTTAGACTGTTTGGTATTCCTGAGGGTGAGGAGGGATCTGACATGATCACCTTTCTTAATCTTCACATTCCTAAGTTAGTGGGCCTGAAGGAAGGTACTACTCTCAACCTGCAACTTGTGCATCGTATTGGACAGAATCTTGGTGGTTCCTCCTCCACATCAGCTGGAAATTGTCCCAGAGGGATAATTGTTCTTTTCCTTGAGTACACCGAATTGTTAATGGTCTTGTCTGCAGCAAAACAAAGGAAGCAGATTTCATGGTCTGGTCACAGAGTCTTTCTCTCACAGGATGTGGCTCACGCCACTGCTGCTCATCGTAAGGAGTTTCTTTCCTTCCATCCTGCTCTCCGTTCCATGAATGCCTTGTCCATCCTTGTTTTTTTAAAATCACAAATAAGGAACACACTCATTCTTTTGATCAACCTGAGGGTCTACGACAATTGATTTCTCGCCACAAAGTAGAAAAATTGGACCTTGAGAGAACTTGAATATTGATTTTCCTAACATGATTTGTTTCTTATTTGCTTAATTGCTCTAGATTTAGAGGTCCAATGTTCTTTATCTCTATTTGTTTGTTTGGTACGTGATTGGTATATGTTCATCCTCTCAAAGTACTACCTTTAATGATCCTGTGGTTTTTCTTTCACAGATATACCTTGTCTAGTTTGGATACCCTTCCTTGATGTTCTCTCCTAATTGTGCCTTCCCTACTACTCCTGTTGTTTATAATTCCTCGTGTATTGGTAAGTGTTCCTTTCTCCTTAAAGTATGCACGCTTCCTATATTTGGTTCTACTAGGTTTTTCTCTTTGTGTTATTTTGTTCGACAATGTTTCTATAACTGCTGCTCCCTATTATATTCTTTCTTTCCCTTACTTATTGGTCTCTGTTGTTTCTCCTGGACTTCGCTGACTCTCGTCTGTCTTTCCTTCGCGGCTCCCCGCCTTCCTATGTTATTCTCTTTACTCTTGCAATATGCTCTGGCTACTTTGGCTGAAGTATCTTCATTTTTTTTCAATTCTTCTTTTTCTACCATTTTTATCTCTTGGTTTCTTTCTCTCCCCCTCTTTTTTCTCTTTTCTTCAATACTTCACCAATGTATCATCTCTGCTTACCTTTATTTTTTTTCTTTTCTTGCTCATTACTTTTTTATTCTTCCTTTTCCTCACTGGTTTTTATTACTCATTTTCTGGCCTATTGGTTCACAATTTTCCGCATGTTTAAATCTCAGTTTTATCATTTTTAAAATGCTCATGCTGTCGCCTAATGTTTTTCTCCTTCCACTATAACTGATAATGTTCGCATAATTTCCTGGAATGTGAAGGGACTGCATAACCCAGTCAAGAAACAGCGGGTACTTACTCATCTATCTAGATTGCATTGTAAAATTGCGATGCTTCAAGAGACTCATCTCAATGATAATGATATCCGTTCTCTTAAAAAGCAGTGGGTCGGCCATGTGTATTGTCCCCCGGCTAAAGACAGGAAAAATGGAGTGGTGGCATTATTTCACAAGTCCCTTTCTGTTGTTATAGAGAAGGAGAAGAAGGATGGTGATGGTAGATGGCTCCTCCTGCATCTCACTATAAATGGTTACCCTATCTCTCTTCTCAATATTTATGGTCCCATTGGTGTTGGTTCACAATTTTGGAAGTCCACGTCACATACTCTTCACTCATGCCCTGTTTCTAACCTCTTGGTGGGTGGGGACTGCAATCAAGTCATGGATCCTTTCACTGATAGGAAGTCCACTGCTAGATATATTCCCAATAAAATGCAAAAAACCTTCACCAATACGATTCGCTCAAGAGGTCTGGTGGACGCCTGGAGGATATATAATCCGGACAGTTTGGAATTCACTTTTTATTCTCCCACTCATAACTATACTTCTAGAATTGATTACATCTTTTTGAGTCCCCACCTTCTTCCCAATCTAATTCATGCTGAAATTGGGCCCATACTTATTTCCGATCATGCTCCCGTTATGATTAATTTAGATCTTTCTTCTGAGCCCTCCAAGCCCAATAGATGGCGTTTTAATAACTACTTACTTAAAGATCACACTTTTATAGGGCGATTCAAAGAATTTTTGTCTGGCTTTTTTCTTATTAATGCTAGTTACGACATTCCCTTTCATACTATCTGGGATGCCTTTAAGGCGACAGCCAGAGGATTTATCATTAATTATATTGCGATTAAAAAGAAACAACTTATCAAGGAGTCGGCCTCTATTAAGCATATTGAACATACCTACCTTTCTTCTAACAATGAAGATACATTAAGAAATTAGTCCAGGTAAAATTGAATTTTAATTGGAAATCGACGGAGGGAGCCTCTGGGGTCTTACTTAAAATTAATTCTAAGTTTTATCGTGGTCGTAATAGAGCCGGCAAATTGCTTGCAAATTACTTGAAAGTTAAATCCCAAAGATCTAAAATAGTTAATATTATTGATGATGGTGTAAATCACATCAAGGACAAGGAGATATTAAACTATTGTATGGATTTCTATAAGTCATTATACACCTCTGAATCCTCTGATACTGCTTTTGGGTCTTTTTTTTAAACATTGCCTCCTCGCTCCTTCTCCTCTCCTGATTGCTCTTTATTAGAGAAAGATCTTTCCCTTTCTGAACTTAAGTCAGCCCTAGCTCAGTAACCTAAAGAGAAGTCCTCCGGCCCGGATGGCTTAACCGCCGAGTTTTATTCCTGCTTTTCACAGACCCTTCTCCCTCATCTTCTATCTCTCTTTCAACATTTTATTTCTCATTAAGAAGCTCGTGGCTCCTTCCTTGAAGCTATGATCTGTTTAATCCCGAAGAAGGATAAAGATTCCTCATCTTGTGCCCTATTTCTTTAATTAATTTAGATGGCAACATTTTTGCTAAGGTTCTGGCTCTTCATATTAATAAAGTTATTCCTGATTTGATTGGCTATGAGTAGCCAGGATTTGTCATAGGTAGAATGCTGGCGGACACTAGTAGAACTCTTTTGAATATCATCCATCCTGTGTCTTAGAGTTCCTCTCAGCAGCCATCTCCTTGGATGTGGAGAAAGCATTTGACTGCATTAATTGGCTCTTTACGATGAGTGCACTCAAATGGCATGGTCTTTCTATGCCTCATAAATTTATTATATTCCTCCCCCACCACTTCATTTTTTGTAAACTGATTTCAATCACCTTACTTTACTCTTCAGTGAGGTACCCGTCAAGGCTGTCCTCTTTCACCTCTGCTTTTCATCTTTATCTTTTGAACCTTTTCTTCCTTCTCTATAACATTCTTCTGCTTTCCAGGGTTTTACTTATAAATCAATTGAAATCAATTTCACTGCTTATGCAGATGATATTCTGTTATATTTCTCAGATGCTTCTATCTCTTTACCTGCTTTCACTGATCTTTTATCTTCTTGTGCTGCCCTGTCCGAGTATGTTACATTTTTCTAAATCTGAAGTCCTTCCATTAAACAAGTATTGTTTAAAAAGTATGTTTGAAGGGAGGGATTTTAAATGGAATACCAATTACATTACATGTTTGGGAATATCAAAGGTTTCTGGCATGGCAGAGAAATGGTCTCCCGTATTTTTGTCATGGTGGGGCAGGTTGAACACCTCCAAAATGATGATGCTTACAGATCTTAATTTTTATCTGTCCATTTTACCATTGTGACTTCCTTTAAAATTCTTTAAGACTCTTAACGGTATTTTGAGCAAATTTCTCTGGAACAACCGGAAAGCTTGCATATCTTTATCTTTTTTGTCTGCTCTTAAAGATAGGGGAGGTGTTAATTTTCCCAACTTTCGTCAATACCATTCTTCCTTTTTAATCTGCCAGGTTTTACCTTATCTGTCTTCCTCAGAGAATCCCCCCGCATCGGTTTGGCACAGATTGGAGGACTCGGTGATTCATCCGTTTCCTTTCTCCTCACTACCTAGTTTTACTCACTCCCCTCGCTCATTTGAATCCCCCACTATCTCACAATTTATATTGACCTTTAATTCGGTTCTTACAAAATCTCTTTCACCTCTACAAATATACCTGGACTCCTCTATATGGCATAATAAGTCCATTAAACTTTCTAATTGTGCTATGTTTTGGAAGGATTGGGTTGCCAAAGGGATTATCCAGGTTAAACACCTAATGAAGGATATGCAATTTTTGTCTTCCCAGGAAATACAATCTAAGTTCTGTCTACCTGTTACTTCCCTCCTTAAATATGACTCCCTAAGAATGATTTTAGTTCAACAGTTTTCTCTTATCTCTGGATCATCCTCCTCTCCGTCTGACCTCCCGTTAGAACCGTTACCTACTTCCCCTTTCGTCACGGCCTCCCACATTTATAAGTATCTCCATTTCTCTCTTCCCACCAGCCCTAAGAGCAAAACCAAAATCTTATGGGAATCAGATCTACAACCTACTCTCTCTATTCACATATGAAATTCTATTTGGGCACGATTACATCACACTTCTTGCAATGCTAGCACTACTCAAACTCTTTATTATTTCTACCAGAGGTTTTTTTTAACCCCATTATCTGTCTCTAAATTCAGTTCCAACATGTCCTCCAACTGTTGGTCCTGTAAAAACAATCCTGACACATACTTACACTTCTTCTTCCTTTGCCCTAACATTTCCTTTTTTTGGAAAAGGGTTTGTAAACGAATTGCCTCTATTTGTTCCACCAACTTCCCTTTTGATATTTATTCCATATTTTTGGGTAGTAATTCCATACACTGGTTGGGTGCCAGTAAATTGGGTCCATTTGTGGATTTGTTAATTGCTATTGCTTTTCAAGTTATCACCTCCAACTGGAAGGATGCCTCCATTGTCAATTTTTCTGCGTGGTGGAATCTTCTTCTTTTTTTTTTTGTTGTTGTAGAGTTTTATATAGCGCAAACTAGTCCCGAACCGAATCAGGTATCAGAGCGCTTTACATAGCACAAGTTACGTTTTTACATGAGGACACACACTTTCATTTTTAGGCACGGGGAGATTAAGTGATTTGCCCAGAATCACATGAGGTTTTGGCGTCGTTACCGAGACTCGAACCCAGATCCCCAGGTCCGCTACTACTTCTCAGCAACTCCTATTAAAAGAAGCCTTCCGGTCTCCACTCACTAACTATTTATCCTCTTCTGCATTACGTAATAAGGACAGTCATTTTGTATTACAGGTGCCGTGAGTATTCTGTTAAATCTCTTTCTTATTGTTCGTATTTTATTGATAACATTTTGTTCTCTAAGACTTTACATTGTTTATTAGTGGAAATTCTTGCTAACTAATTTGATACGGTTGTTGATTCTCTCTGGTTTTCTTTTTCCTCTGTCTCTCTCTTTTTCTTTTCTCCCATCTATCATAAAACTTAAAAAACACGCAAATTTATTATGGTACTTAACTGTTTAAGATTGTTTTTATCACTGGTTTCAGTTCTTGATAATGTGCATATATATCAAGTTTCCACCTTCAGTTTTTCATATGTATTTCATGTTATCTTCTGTACTTCTTTTTTGATTATTGATATCATTCTGTACCCTGGTCTCTACTTGTTTCAATAAAGCGCTTTAAACAAAGTAAAAATTAAGTCGCTTTTAACTGCAAGGTAAATGCAATTGTGACTGCCTGTTTAGTAGTCAAATATAGCAATTTTACGTGTTTAGAGGAGTTCTGACAACTTTTGGACCCAGCGCTACTGCACCTGCTGCATCATTCAAACCATGACTCTGTTGTCTGCAAGGTAACTGCACTTGTGGCTGCGTGTTTAGTAGTAAAACAGCATAGTTCTTGTATATTAACTTAATTTTTAACATGCAATGTTTATTACACCATTTAGAATTTGTCAGAATGATCAAATAGATTAAGTTGAAAAAATCATTCTGATAGTGCCTACAAAGTGCAAAGAATGGTACTGAGGCATGAATAGGTAATGCCACAGACGTCCTAAGGCTAAAGCTCCTGCTTTACACAACTAAGTAATAAAAAAGAAAATAAGTTACTTACCTGTAACTACAGTTCTCTATTATTGGTATTTTTCATAGATTCACATGCTTGAGTCATTCCCCGTAGCTGAAGTGAGAGTCCCACAGTGTCATAATAAAGTAGTATGTATCAGTATCATAGAATATGATGGCAATGAAAAAGTCAGTTTAATAGCCTATCGATGTCCTTTTAAAAAAAGACCAAATTGAACTATAACCAATCAGGCAACAGGACCCTCTAGAACACTTCCAACAGAGGCTGAGTCCCTCAGATTTTCAAGCACAAGTGGCAATGAATAATCCAGTGCTGTAAGGGGAGCATCTCTGGGGAGGAGGGTGGGTCGCATGTGAATCTATGAAAGATACCAATACTGGAGAACTGCAGTTACAGGTAAGTAACTTATTTTCTTCTCCAGTATTGGATCTCTCACAGATTCACATGCTTGAATCAGAATAGCAAGCAGTTAATGTATTTGTATATCTTATAGTATTAGCTCAAGTAGCGGATGGTGGGTAGAAATATATACATAACATGTATATGCAATTTAATAAATTAATATATAAATATATATTTATATCATACTCTTAGAAATGGGGGTCTCCAGTTGGCAGAGGTAGGTACCTTTGTCCAAATAGGGATCCTTGCTTCTAGTCAGGGTAAGGGGGATATACTCCTAAAATAACCCCTGTTCACCCCCTTGGTAGCTTGGCACAAGCAGACAGGCTTATCTCAGAGGTAGTGTATAAAGCATTTGTGAACACATACAGTAATACAGTGAAAACACTATAAATGAACACCACACCAGCTTAGAAAAATAAGTAATCTCTAAACCAAACAAGACATTTAAATCCACAATACAGTAATAAAAACAAGACTTTTAAATGGTAGAAATAGTTCAGTTCAAAGCAAATTGCAGATACAACACTTTTCACACAAAGTACCTTGGATGCGTTGCACACACTAACAATAAGGGTTGCAGGGAAGGTGATGCGGAGGTTCCTTACACTCAGGTAAGGTGAGGCGCCAGTCCCTTGCTCCGGGGGAGGTGATGTGTCAGTTCCTTACTGCTGCGCCGGGGAGGTGATGCAACAGTTTCTTACTGCATGGGGAGGTGATGCGTCTGTTTCTTCCTGCGTTCCCCCAACGATGCAACAGACTTGGCACTTCGAGGCCCTGGGCACACACAGTGCACTGAACTAGGGACTGACTAGTAAATCATTTAGCCAATTATGGAAACAACAATCCATAACAACAATTTACAGGGAGAGCATATGCAGTTTAGCACTGATCAGCAGTGGTAAAGTACCCAGAGTCATATAACCACCAACAACAGGTCAGAAACAGAAGGCTAAAAAAGCAAAACGTCTAGGGATAAACCCGCAGAAAAAGCCAAGTCTAACACAACCCCCTTCCAGTCTAAATCCAGGGTAGACTAATCAATCCCTTGTTGGACTCCCCTAGTTGAGGTGATAGAACCTAGACCTGGCCCACAACAGCGGGGGCACAGTCTGGTTCTACCCCTTTCTGAACCCAGTTTGATCCATCTGTCCATACTCTCAGGGCCCACTAGGCTAACCCATGGGGAACTCTTCTCCTCACCTGTGGACACCATCTGTGCGGCACCTAACCTTACCTTGCTCCCTCACAGATGTGTCCCAAAAGAAAGTCAGTACCCACATGGCCAACAAAGTGGTGTGGCCCAGTGCTTCTCCCAGGGGCAACTCTGTCCACCGGGACAGCAACTTATAAAGAGTGTGTGGAGTGTCCTGCCACCACTAGGACTATGAACCCCTGTGCCCTTTCCCCAATCCACCTCAGTGACACTGCACACAACTGGAGCTACCTCATATCCTTGAACCCCCTGGTGTATTTAAA
Source organism: Lissotriton helveticus (assembly GCF_964261635.1). Taxonomy (NCBI): domain Eukaryota; kingdom Metazoa; phylum Chordata; class Amphibia; order Caudata; family Salamandridae; genus Lissotriton; species Lissotriton helveticus. The sequence continues at coordinate 771,898,949 of NC_136061.1, read as the reverse complement.
CCCCCTCCTTCAAGTCAAGTGCCCCATCTCTGGTTGTGTGTACTGCTCCCTCAGCACAAGATAACACCTTTTTGCTGCCACCATCTGAGCTGGACTCCACCTCCAGCCCAGGCAAGATCACTTCCTGAGCTACACACTCTTCTTTTTCTTGGCCAAAGGCCCTCTTGGTCTCTGCCTTCTCGAGCTCCTCATCAAGCTCACTTAGCCTCTGCTCACAAGCCCTTCATCTTTCCCTGTTTCTCCCTCAGTTTCAGAGAATTCCTCTTCCTCAGACTAATCTGCTAGTGTTAGCCTCCAATGTGGTAGTTAATACTGAAATAGGGCTGTCTCTAGATCCTGCCTGGACCTTCTCTTCACAGGCAGACCCCTTTCCTTGCAGAACACACTTAGCTCCCTTATCGTTTACATGAACATGTGTCAGAAGTCAAATTCCATCTTGTCAAGACTTCACAGATGCAACAACTAATCACAGTCTCAGTACAAAATACTTCCAGGAAGACACCAGAAAACAGAAAAAGATAGTATGTGGTCACGTAATGGTCTCCACTATACTAGTAGTGTACACCAATCACTGTATGTAAGACACAAATGCAAGTCCAGATCCCACCGCTGAAACCAATGTTGGAAATGGGGGTCTCAAGTTGGCAGAGGTAGGTACCTTTGTCTAAATAGGGACCCTTGCCTCTACTCAGGGTAAAGGGGGGATACACTCCTAAAATAAACCCTGCTCACCCCTTCGGTAGCTTTGCACGAGCAGACAGGCTTATCCCAGAAGGAGTGTGTAAAGCGTTTGCGAACACATTTAGTAATACAGTAAAAACACTACAAATGGACACCACACCAGTTTAGAAAAAAGCAATCTTTATCCAAACCACACAAGACCAAAACAACAAAAATTCACAATGCACTAATACAAATACGAATTTCAAATGGTAGAAATAGTTCAGTTCAAAGCAAATTGCAGATGCAACACTTTTCACACAAAGTACCTTGGATGAAATGCGCACACAAACAAAAAGGGTCGTAGGGAAGGTGATGCGTCGGTTACTTACACTCAGGGAAGGTGATGCGCTGGTTCCTTGCTCCTGGGGAGGTGATGTGTTGGTTCCTTGTTGCTGCGCAGGAGAGGTGATGCATTGGTTTCTTACTGCGTAGGGAGGTGATGCATCGTTTTTTTACTGCGTCCCCCCCAATGATACAACAGACTTGGCGCCTCGAGGCCCTGGGCACACATGGTGCAGTGTACTGGAGACTGACTAGTAAATCAAATAGCCAATTATGGAAACACCAATCCATAACAACAATTTACAGGGAGAGCATATGCACTTTAGCACTGATCTGCAGTGGTAAAGTGCCCAGAGTCTTAAAATCACCAACAACAGGTCATAAACAGAAGGCCAAAAAAGCAAAAAGTCTGGGGATAAACCTGCTGAAAAAGCCAGGTCTAACACATACATTAAAATTTGCATGAACACATAAGCAAACATATGGAACCAAACAAGGCTACCCTTATTGAAATAAGTGGTGTACCCGTCCAACTGCTGCATCACTTCACTGTGCCGATTCCAGGTAATAATACTGCATGAATTATATGCACACTCTTCCAGGTCGCAACACAACATAGCTTCTCCAGAGGCACCTCCGCAACAAAGTAGTTGAGGTGGAATCTGCCCTAGTTGAGTGCATCCTGGTTTTCAATGTGAAGGGCTTTCCAGCCTTTGAGTGGCAGAACTAGACTGCAGCTGAAATTCATCAAGCGATGGTTGCCATCATGACTGGAGCACCCTTACGACTGTGTCTATCTGAGTCCAACAGTTGGTCAGTTCTTATGAGTTGTTTAGCACGATGTAAGTAGAATTTTAGATATCATATCATAGCGCATTAATAGTCCTCCCAGCTGGAGATGTTGGATTCCGGAAGAAAGTCTGAAATATTATAGGTTCTGTAGGAAAGTAGGATCTGCTTTCATGGTTACCCCCACATTTTGTGTGATGTCTGTATATTTTTGACTAGTCTGACTGGGATCCTGCTAATCAGAACTCCAGTCACAGCGCTTCTTCCCTATATTTGAACATGGTAAGTACTGTTGTACAATCACAATTGCCTACTGGTGTACTGTGGTAAGACCCTTGTATATGGTACTCGGGTACCCATGGGCTGCAGCATGTATTATGCCACCCATGGGTGCCCTCTTAAACTGTGACTACAGGCCTGCCGTGCAGCCTGTGTGAGTTGGTGCTTGCATCCCTCATGAGAGATATAAGTTTCCTTATATCGGAGGTCACTACACTTACAAACTATAAGTCACCCCAAAGGCAGGCTCTTCAGTCCTGAGGGCGGGGTGCTTGGTTATAAGAGTGAGGGTGCCCCTACATGAGCAGGACACCCCTACAAAACCCGGAGTCAATTCTCTAGGCTTTGTAAGTGCGGTGAGCCATTTTGATACATATAGTGGACATCAGTCATTACGAGATGTCCAACTATATAGTGGCATCAGTGATCCTGGCCTTCTTTGATATCAAACATGTTGGAATCATACTCCAACGATGATTTCACTGTTGGAAGTATGATCCCATGTACTGGGGACCTCCATTGGGGTACCCCTCTGTTCTCCAGGTAACAGCCTTTCAGGGTCTGACCGCAAGCTAGTGCTGCTGCCGACCACAGACACGATTCTGCCCTTCTTCTGCTGGGCCAAGCTCGAGCAGGGGAAGATAGGGTTTCCTATCGTAGGGAGGTGTAACCACCTCCCAGACAGGACTCAGTGTATTGGGGTGGCGCGTTTGCCAGTGCCACCAGACTGCTTTGAAGGCACATCTGGCGCCCTCCTTACATACTCCAGTTTGAGTTAGTTTAGGGGAAACCTTGGATCCTGCTCTGGTGCAAAACTGGACAAAGGACATAGGAGTATCCTCCCCTCTGAGAGGGACCCTTGAGTTGTTCTAACCCTTCACTTAGGGTACTGAAGGACTTATCTGTGGGAAGGTCCTCAGATTCCTTATTTGACAAGACTCATGGCTGAAACCACGTCACTCTTCAACCGAGTGGACACTTAGACTTCGCCTTGAACCGAGACCGCATCAAGAAAGACTCCTGCTACTCCTGGTCTCACTGTTCTGCAAGTCTTCTTCGTCGTCTGAGTCTTTGCTTCATCCAGGATCTTCAAACGACCTGTTGGCATCAAGGACACCTGAAGTAATCTACATGGGAATGAAGGAGTCACTCCCCTCCATCTGCAGGCACCGCAATGAAGCTGACCAGCCTGCTGCGTCACATGTACTTCGAAAGGCTCAGCAACACAGGTGTGGTTCTGCAACTCCCTCGAGCCCTGACCAGTCCTCTAAGCAATTTGAGCCAGTATCTCTTGTCGGAACCACTGGAACCAAACTCCTGTGCACCGTGTCAACTTGCCGTTGCCACGGTTTGCTGGCTCTGCGCTCCAGAGATCTTCGGGCTACAAGACGCTCCAGCATCTCTTCCTGCTAAGTACAGCGTTCTCAATGCATCCTCTGCACCATGGGCCTTCCTTCTTGGTGAGCTGCCTGAGGTCCTCTTGTGGCTCCTGTGCCTTCAGCCTGTAGGTCCTATTGAGGGTCGTCTTCTGCTCCAGTGGGCTTCACTGCTTGCTTGGGCCTTGTCTGATTCTCCTGCTTGTGGTGAGTCTCTTGGACCTTGCTGGCCCCAACGTTGCTCCTTCTTCGCTTCTCCAGCCAGTTGCAGTTGCCAATGCTTGTTGGTGCTCCTGCCGGACACCAACACCCTGATTCTCGGCTTCTGATGTTGGACAGCTCCTGCAAGGCTCCTAGTCTTCCTCAGCGTCGTCTGGTCCTCACAGCTGCAGCAACAAGGTCACCGTCAACACTTCTGAACCATCCGACATCAGTGGGCATTGCCCCTCCGAGCCTCCTGGTCACCTCCGAGAGGCAAAGACTCTGTCCCCTCTGCTTACAGGTTCTTTTTTTTAGGTAGAGTTTTATATAGCGTGAACTAGACCAGACGATATCAGAGTGCTTTACATGACCACCAGTTACGTTACAGATGAATACATTAATTCCTTTTGTTAGGCATGGGGAGACTAAGTGATTTGCCCAAAATCACAGAATGTTGAGCATCCCTGTCGAGACTCGAACCCGGTTCCCCAGCTCCGAGGTCGACCACCCTAGCCAATAGGCCACATTCTCTCCCCAAAAATCACTGCAAGAATCTACCCTTGGTCTTCACTGGACTTTTGCACTGTCTTCTCCAGCAGCATCTTTCGCGAAGTCTTCAATTGTGGTATACAGTGGTTTCCGACATCACTTCGCACCTATGCACTTGGGCTACCCCAGTGTAGTTATCCTACTTCCTGGGGTATACATGGGTGGGGTGACTCTCCAACCTTCTATCCTCCACAGGGTTTATTCAGGGTCCACTGGGAAGGGTCCTTTTTCTTGAAAACTGCGACTTCCCTTAGACAATTGCGTGGCTATGGGACACACAGTTGTGTTTCAACTCTGCACACAGCCTCCGTGGGGTTCCTGGGTACTTATCTTGGGTGGGTCCTTGTGTCATCAGCTCCTCAGAGTCTCCTGGTCCAAGTGCCGAATTTGGTTGTAGTTTCACATTCCACTTCTTTAGTATATTGTTTGGTCTCCCCCTGGTCAGGCTCAAAAGTGGGGTCATTGAGGTGAGCCACCCCTGACCCTTCTTCTTGGCCTCCTACCATCCCAAAGTTATCCAGCCCTTCTGACCTTTGTTAAGGTTACTACCTGTATTTAGCATCCTAGATGCAGCCAAGGTCCAGAGTTCCTAGAACCTCAGACCACTGTACCTAAAGGGCTGGGACCCACTGGCCTTCCCAACTAAAGACATAGTAAAGTAGGTGTAGTGGGGTGTTACACCTACCTACCCAGGTAAAAACGAAACTTCCAAAGATTGGAGAAAGGGTAGTGCTAGACCCAATGCAAAAAGTTCAGTAGATCTTACTACTTACAAAAAGTATGTTTTATGTGCCTAAGCTAGTGATTGTTTTTCATTTAACTACACCTAGATTAGCAGGTAAAACAGCGCAGGCTTATCTCCCAACCGCTGCACACCAATTGTAGGAAAGTAGGACCTGCTTTAATGGCTACCCCCATTTTTTGCTGATTTCAGTATGTTTTATTTACTAGTCTGACTAGTATCCTGCAAATCAGGACACCAGTCATAGATGAGGCTACCACAGAAGAGGCCATCGTAGACGATGCCATCATAGACAAAGTCGGCGTAGACATGGTCATCGTAGATGAGGTTATCACAGACGAGGCCGGTGTCGTAGACGACAGTCATAGACAATGCCATTGTAGATGAGGCCATTCGGAGATGAGGCCATTCAGGGAGGAGGCCATACGTAGTTGAGGCCTTACGTAGGTGAGGCCATCATTGATGAGGCTGTCATAGATGACCATCGTAGATGACTATTGTAGATGAGGCTGCCGTCAACAACCATCGGAGATCGCAGCTGACCGCCATAGTAGATGAGGTCATCGTAGGTAAGGCCATCATAGGTGAGGTCATTCATAGATATGGGCATTCATCGATGAGGCCATCAGAAGATGAGGCCATCAGTAGATGAGGCCATCGTTAGACGAGGCCATCAGTAGATGAGGCCATCAATAGATGAGACTGTCGTAGACCTCCGACTTAGACGAGGCTGTCATAGATGAGGCCGTCATAGATGAAGCCATTATAGAGAAGGCTGTAGTAGACGACAGTCATAGATGAAGCCATCGTAGAAAACCATCGAAAATGAGGCCGTCATAGATGACAGTCATAGACGAGGCCATCGTACACAAGGTCGTTACTGGTGAGGCAGTAATAGTCAACATGGCTGTTAACGATGATTTTGACTGCAGTTATGCGGTAGGCGCCTTATTGTCAGGTTCTGAGGATTTCCCTGATGTAGTGTCAAGGCTGAGGAGGGAGCTGTAGGGTCTGCCTCTGAGGAATTTGTTTCCAATTTTTTCCTCTCTCTCTCTCTCTCTCTCTCTCGCTCTCTCTCTCTCTCTCCCTCTCTCCTCTCTTTCTCTCTCTATCTCTCTCTCTCTCTCTTAGCAAGACTCATGGGAAATCTGTTTTTATGGCTTTTCTGCGCGCCCTCTGGAGACCCTGGGCGTGCCCTCTCCCTTTGACCTCTTCCGTGAGGTGAAGGAATCCTCATTGTCCTCAAAAGCAGTGACAGATTTAAGTTTCTGTAGTCCCAATAATAGCCTCATCTCTCTGAATGCGAGAGGTTTTTGTGGAAAAGGTTAGACATATTTTGTAGTCCATTACCTTGTTTTCTTCTACTCTGACATATTAGTGCCAGGGTCAGAGAACTGAAACATGAAATATAATCTTGGATGATCCAAAAAGAAGTAATAGTTGAAGAAACTGAGCAGAGCTCAGGAAAATTCCCTTCACACGAACTGCAGAAGAAAATCTGAGGGAGTGTTCTAGACGGTGCTGTCACATGATTGGTTATAATTCATCTTTGGTCCTTTTTTCAAAAGAACATAGATAGGCTATTAAACTGTCTATTCCATTGCCAATATAGCCTATGATATTGACACATACTGCTTTATTATGGTACCGTAGGACTCACACTTTGACGACGGGGAATGAGTCAAGTATGTGAATCTATGAAAGATCCAATACTGGAGAAGCAAGCATTCCAATACTGTTAGAAGCTGGCTGCCTTTTCCATGGAAAGAAATCTTATCTTGACAGTGAATGGAACTTAAACAGTGTGAGCAGCTTTAGTAGAAGTATTGTAAATGTGTGCAGCCAGGGGAAGGTAACAATAGCAAAAAATGTTCCACACAAAACCGAATAAACACAGTAATTCGGTGATGGAAACTGATAAGAGCCCCCTTTTAAGATATATTAAATGCAAGAGATTTGACTACAGGTGAAAAATAACAAAAAAGTTCCACACAAAAGCGAATACACAGTAATTCAGCTATGGGAACTGATAAGAGCCCTCTTTTAAGATATAGCAAATACAAGAGATTTGACTGCAGGCGAAACCTAACAAAAACAATACAGGCTAATTACCTGGATTAAAGATGAAGCTAAGATATGTGTAAAGGCATCAACAGCAAGAGTGGAAAAGGTGACATTAAAATAATTCACCCTTCACAAACTGGATTTTTCAGAGCAGAATGGCCAGAAAAAAACACACATATCTTTAACCACATGATTGAAAAGTCCAATTCTTAACCCACCCAGGGCTTAAATATCCTTAGATGAGCAAAATGTCTTTAGTAAGAGCAAATGGTCTTATTTGCATGCCTCCCTTCAGCAGTACACTCTAAGGGATCAATTCATTAAAATGGTAATTAACTTAGATGCATATCCACAGATGTGGATAAGAGTTAACAACTTCCTCTCCAATTCCTTTTTTTCTGGGGAAAGGGACCCATCAGAGCTGCCCTCTCTGCCCTCCTTTTCTTCTTGGCCATTAAGGCTGATTAGCGATAACCCCAACATAAACGATACTTAGTTTAAATCAAACATGTTTGACATTTCTGCCTTCACAACATACTGATGACAAGCTTCCATTTACAGCTAATACAGCTAAATCCATGTCAACCCTATTAGATACAAATCAGAACTTCTCAGAAGTATCAGGCTATGGTTTAAATTATATACTATCATTATCATAGAAGGAACCAGTATACCTAGGAAGATTAGGGTATACAGTAGTCATGACGCAGCAAATCTCCCTCATTTAACAATATGGATACTGTAAATATTTGATTACCAGTTAGTAGAATCACAAACAAATGTCAACAGAGAACTGTAAGTAGTTTAAGATTATTTTATACAGAGAATGTCAAAGAAATCAAATTCAGATACTGTGCAAAAAGGATCTACAATAAAAAAAACAATGGTGATTCGAGAAATGAAGTGATCACACAGTGCAAGTGGGTACAGTGAAAAAGAAAACATAAAAGGCAATTGTGAAGTGGGTAATAGACAGTGCAGTGGTCCGTTACAGGGCTAATATGACATATGGTCGGATTTTAAAAAGGAGAGAATCCATCAATTCTTTTGTTAGCTCTTGGTGGACGAGCTCCTTAATAAATGTCCTTATGCCCCCTAGTGTTAGTGACGATTCGACCCAGAAGGTATTCGTAGGGTCATCATCAGGACAGTAACCAGATTGTAGAGCATAAGTAGTTCCTAAGGTGTTTGACACAAAAGATCCTGGTATGGAGCCTGACAAGGTCCTTAGTAGATGGAAAGGCCTGCTTATGCATAATAAGTGAAAATGATGGCACCAATCCGTAATTGCTGGCAAAAGTGAATGATTTGCGATGATTACACCCATCATTAACTTCTTATCAAGCATGGTCCCAATCTTTCTCAAGTATATCTCCACAGTGGACAAGGTAACCCATGATTTAAAATGGAATAAAAAAGGGGAAACATGTCATATATAATACTTTAACTAGGCTGCACACAGAACGGATGTTGATTTTTCAAACTAGTACCAAACTGCTTTATGTGCAAGAAACATTTTCGTTCATAGATAGCTCTGATGATCAGCCCAGATGGTGCCACTTATCCCACCCATACCATCTTAGTATTAAACTAAAATGAATCCAACCATAGCACCACATTCAAAACATATCTCCTTTGACTAAGCAAGAGTTGTTATGCAAGGTTACACGAAAAGTACAATAGATAATAACCCCACTCTCTAGTCAGAATGAGTAAATAAACAGATCTCATTATATAGTTACTAGTCCACTTATATTTACTCAACTGCAAGCAACTCACCTCTTCCCAACAGAGACTTTGATAGTTTCCTAAAAATTAAGGCCAGAATATTAAATCCAGGTTCCAGCAAAACCTCAGACCTACTGTGTTTGCTTCAAAACCTGGATACATTTAGTCACCTTGCATTGAAAATCCGTAAGACTATGAATAGATAGCATTGCATATCAAATCTCCCTCATCACTTCAAATAATTTGGGAAGCAAAACTTAAAACATGCATAAAGACACTCTTGTAGAAAAAAACGTGGTCTGCCATCTTTGAAAATGCATTCACACCTAAAATCATCCAAGTCTTGAGCCAGAGAAGATTATTTACCTCACACCTGGCCTTCAGGACCCGAGCCAATTCGCTAAAATAGCTATAACAGACTCAGGCAACTGAGGGAACTGCAAAGAGAAACCAGTCAATCTTTCAGTAAAAGATTGTCATGTATCTTAAAGACATTTTCAAAACTCAAATCGATCTAGCCTTCATGACAGTTGTATTGGGGCTTCTCGTGGCTTCACTTAAACTCCGAGTTTTAACTTCAGATATGAGACTCGTGTACCAACTATTAACGATCATCACTAAACTCATTCTGATAGACTGGAAAGTCTCTAATTATATTTCTATACATATCTGTTGGGGATGGGGCATTTGCATTTCAAACTCCTAAGGGTTTTAGCACAGGTACTTCTTATATATGGAATACCCTAGATAACCTTTTACACAAGCATACCACCCCCTCAAATAACGCATCCATCAGCTCACATAGTACACTTTTCTGAAAACTAATCTATGCATACATCATCACAAAGGCTTGAGCATAATAACTGTCCTCTGTCCTACTCTTATATGGCGCTCAATTATGTGTTTTTTGCGGTCCTTCTACTTGTTCCTATAATTTCTAGAATTTCTCAGTACATTGTTTTTGCCTTGTTTACATCTTCTACGGGATGACTTAAATAAAAACATAGCCCCAACATCAAGTAACATATGTAACCCTACTGTTATGTAACCCCATAAAAACAGAGCAAAGTCTGCAAAAATGTTCACATGCTTTTATTCCACAAGAATATGCATCATATTACACTGTATTTTCTTCTTGTTTCTACTATTACTGTCATCATAATATTTCAATAAAACATTTTGAAATAAAAAAAAAACATTCCTTGGTGTCTAGGGCAGTGATACTCAAAGTATGGCTCAAGGGCCACATGCTGTCCTCCTGACCTCTACAAGCGGCCCCCGGTTTAACAGCAGCACTGGGCTGCTGTTTACTCTGCTCGGGACTAACATTACAAATATATCAAATAAACAGGCAAGCATTTACTTTAAGGTCCATTGATGTTAAAGAAAGACAGTACGTAGGGATTCCTGCGCCACTTAACTTTAGGAACACCTTGATTTTTAAACACATCAGGCAGCAGAAGTGTAAAAATATTACTAAGTCTCTTCAAAGTGGAAAAAGTGTATTTCATTAACATGCAGAGCAGTTTCACCTTAGTACAGCAGATTATATCAGTGCATTAAAAAGTTATTTTATTAAAGCAATATTTTTTAAACATCAATTTAGAAACATTCTTTCTTCCCCACACCAATGTCAATAGTGAACCAAGACACATGTCAGTTGCACTCTTTGGGTGACCTGGATTCCTATTATACATGAATAACATTATAGTTTATTACATCGCACACAGGAGTAGGTTTTCTACAGCGTACAACAAGGAGTCATGTATTTCAGGGTCCTCTTATACGTGATACCAAAGAAAAAGGAGTCGAAATAATACAATTGCCTAGGATCACACAATTTGGTAAAGAGGGAAGCCAAAATTAATCCCAGGTTTTCTGGTTTCACATTGTGCAATTCAGCTACTAAATGTGTATGCTTTGCTTCCCCTACACACACCTTACTGCCAACTCTCACCTGCATCCCCATCTCACACACCCCTACTGCCACCAATGTGGCACTCTAACAGCACAGGCCAAACTTTTGGCACCTGGGAAAATGTATGCAGAACACCAGAGCAGCTTGAATAGGGAAGTTATTAAAGACTGTCTAAGCCTGACCGGGTTTGATAACATCAAGTGGCTTAAATATGTGAGACTTATGCTCACTGATATTGGACACCCTGAATTTTTTTCTAATCCATCAATCATGATAAAAATGCCCCGATCCACTCTTAAAAAACTGGTTTTGCAGCATCTGGTGGACAAGCGATGGTCTATAGAAGGGGGTAAGAGTATGGTAATTGAGTATCAATTGTCTACCATTACGGAAGGGGTTCAACTGTATCTAACTCTAGAACCATCACCTTATACTCGTATGCTTCTTGCACGATTCCGTACTGAAACCTTTTTTAGATTAATAACTTTCCCAAATCCCAATTGCTGGTCAAGAAATCTAGAAAATTGCCCATGTGACAATACTTCTCCACAGTCGAATTTCCATTGTATATTATTCTGCAGATATTATCATCTTCCAAGGGTAACTTTTTTGAAACCTTTACTTAAATGATGGGGTATTAGATCCTGTAGAGTTGCTTGTCATAATTTGAAATCCCTAGAAAATGCCTACGTTATTGCAGCTGTTTCTACTTATTTAAAAGCAATTGTTAGAGTCAGGGCTTCAATGCAACCCTAGTACAAAGGAGGTCATGAAAGAGTTCTAAATTTTTATTATTTGCCTCTTTGTACTTGCTGACCCTGGCTTTGGAGCAAATGATTTGAACTTTTAATGGATTGCACTAATTTTATACCCTTTTATTGTAACCATTTGTTATGTGGTATTTTATATTTGTACTTTTTACTGTAAAGTTAATTGTCTGCTTTTATGATATTGTGTAAACATATCGAATAAAGTTTTATGAATTGTATGCAGAACACAAATTTGTGTCAAGCCTTGGGAGGAACATGTTCATGTGTGAGGAAGACTTAAGGAAACTACCATGCTTTGTGGAAGAAACTCACCAATCTGAATAATGTCTTGTTCAGCAACTTGTTTGTGACCAATAAGGGTGAGTCGGTCTCACACCATGGAGCATAAACCTATGATGGGTACATATTAAAAATATACCTTTACAGTATGTTTTGATACAGACCAGGGGTGATTCACGAGAGCAGAAGACAGGTACCTTAAACTGGCAATTCTTTAGCTGCTTTTAAGATTCCAAAATGCACGGCAACCAGTTTATCGCATGTGGGCACCCTGAGGACATACAAAATCGACACCTCTGGTACCTCCACGCTCAAGAGACCAGAGTAACACCGCTGCGGTCAAAGCCATTGCAGGGATGTGTCCCTTCGCGTGGTAGACTGGAGAGAATTACCATGTTATTGGAACAGAATTGTTAAAAGTCTGAAAAACCTCATGTTCATAGTGTTCTACGAACCGGCCAGTCGGGGCAAGGGAGGCTGGACTTGCTCCAAAAGATCTGTTATCTGATGAACAGTGAGCTTTTTTTTTTTTTTTTAAAGAACCTTTATTTATTCGTTCAAGCAATTACAGGCAGAGGCCTACAGTCGTTCTGGCCGGCCACGAAGCAAGTCATAACAATAGAAAATCAATAGCAATAAAACATAGTAGCACAAGGCCAGGCGTTCCCGCAAGAGCAAGACAGAATATATATGCAAGTAGGTATGTAGGCAGCCAGGATTAAGGAAGGTTCGTTTTCCAAATTAAAACAATTAAAACTAACAATCATTCGAGGTCCTGCAGTTAGCCAGCATAAAATGAAAGGTCAATTAGCAACACATTTGCGGTAGGGAAAAAAGGGCTACGCATACAAATCGGGATAATCCCCAGCACAATCACAGTTCACAATAAGCCAACGCCCCATCCCTCAAGAACTGAAAATACTACAGGAACCGTAAAAGACAAGAATGTTGAAAAGGAAAAGGAAAAAGAAGGGGCCATAGAACCAAGGAGGAAACAAGGAACTAGATAGAAAAATCCCCCCCCCCCCAACCCCCCACCCCGCACCCCTGCAGAAGGCCATGGCCTACCCCCCCCCGGCAGTGTGCCTGTCGCCCTAATTAAGAGACCCGAAATTTAGTAAGATAAGAAAGAAAAAGAGCGGAGGAGGAGAGAAACAATATACCAGCTCCCCGCCACCCATCCCCCGAGCCCCGGACCAGCAAATCAACCCAGAAGCGAAGTCAGTTTCAGTTAATACAGTGCGTGCGCCACATAGTCACCAGAATATCCAACACCAGTAATCAAGGAAGCAATCTCAACCCTGTCCCGTGCGATCAAATGCAACAACGGAGTAAAGCCTGCCAGCCTCCATGTTAACCGACATAGGCAAAAAAGGTGACCAGGAGAATGCGGTGGGCTGCCCACCAAAGCCAGCCATAAAAAACAAGGGGCAAACGGCATCAGAGCCTCTCAAAGACAACAAGACAAGATCTCCACAACATAAGGCCCTACAATGCCCGTGCATATTGAACAGATCAATGACTGCACTGTGCGGAAAGCCCACACAGTGCAGTGCCCTAGTGCCAGATCTCTCACACAGGAACCCCTTAGCAAAGAGCCACTGCTGGGGAACATATCACACACCAACTCCAACCGTGCCTAGAGTCAAAATGGCGGGCAGAGAAAGGTGCCCCACAACAGCACCAGGACCACGTCAGGTCCTAGCAGCGGCTCGGCCAACTGTGGGTGACGGTGTGCTGGGGTAGATCCAATGCGCAGCACACAGAAAGTGCCACAAAATTGACTATTTTGCAACAAAAATGGACTATTTTGCTAGGTTTTTTTTAACCAATTTTTCTGTTGCTTCACTTTAGTTTATCTCAACACTTCATTCCTGTCAACTCTGCTCTTCTCCTTCACCAATTCATTGTGCTGTACTCCGATCACGGACGTCTGCTAGGGTTGTTTACTTCCTATCTCATGCTGCCCCCTGCTGGCTGCCTCAAAGTTTGTCTACTCTGCTTTATTAGTTTTGCTAACCCCCTTGATCACCTGCACCATGGTCTGCCTGGGTTATTTGCGGTTTGCCTCTCTGCTCGCCTGCTGCCCCCCCCTCCCACTGGCCACCTGAACCCCTACTCTTGCACGACTACTTCTGGAATGACCTGTGCTAGGCTATTACCTTAGAGATGGGGCAAACTCATGGCCACAGAGAGAAAATAGTCTGTACCCCATTCTGATGCTGTTTGTTCCCATTTAGGACACTTTCTTTCTTTGTCTACTTCTTTTGCTCTTGTACCCTTTTCCCTGAATCTCTCCCCTTCCCTTCTACACCGCCTAGCCCCCTGTCCTTTTGTGCCTTTTGACTAAGCACTCCTTCTCCCCTTGTTGGGGAAAGATCCAATATTTATACTCTGGAGTCTCAGTGAACCCGCTGAGAGAGTCCACAGCGCCTAGGGAGCCATTCACAGTTGAGGTATTGTACAACACCCCTTGCCAAAGCACTCCCTCTCCCCTTTTTCGGGAAGGATCCAGTATGGAGGCCTTGGAGTCTCAGAGACCTCTCTGAGAGAGTCCACTGCGTAAAGGGAGCCTCTTGCAACAGAGATGGGGAAATGATACCACTTCTCCCGGGATCACAGCTTACTGGACTTTGGACGCAGCTTTGACTTGTCGACCGGTTTGTGTCCCCTTCACCCTCCCCCTCCTCTTTCCATGCTGTGTCTCTCACCCTCCCCTCCACTTTCCCACCTTCATTCTCTGTCTACTTCCCCTGCTCCTACCTCCCTCCCCTGAATCTCTCCCCTTGCCTGCTTTTTCCATTATGTATATGTCTTTTTTGTTTGTCTTGACCTTACATGTAACTATGTTGCCATGCTCTAATAACTGTGTAATCTTTGTAACAATGTAACCTGCAACTGTGGTCTGATACTCATGTAAAGCGCTCTGATACCTCCGGGTCTAGCCAGCGCTATATAAAACCTTTAAAATGGGTGCACAGAAAAAAACATATGCTTGAAAAAATGCTGTTTTTTCCCCTTTAAATGGCACTGTAAAAAAGTTTGGCAAACACCCCTGCAGAGAAAGGGTTATACCCATGCGCCCTCTTAAAGGAAATGGTTCCATCAGGGCCATCCTCTCATTTGTACTTACACATTTCACCTGAAAGGATGTTCTGGCACAGAACATAAAATAGCCTGGAGTTTCGAAACTAAGATAGTTAGAACACATAGGTTTTAAGGTTCTTTTTCTAAATTACGAGTGATTCACAGCGGAGCGAATAGAGAGGAAGAGTATCCCCAAGCAATTGGAGCCAGGTAGGAAAATACATATGCTGCTACTCGAGGACGTCAGATGCGAGACTGGTGAGTGGGCAGGTAAGATGCAGAGAAAAGTTGTCTCAAAGGAACACAGAAGTGTATGCAACAGCTAAGAATGATGAGGGCCAATATTATAAAGTTCATGTAAGAAGCTTGAAGAGGGAACGCATATGGACAGGCAGCCAATGACGATTACGTCAGTGGGCAGTGACAATGGTAAGAGAAGGCAGATTGATAACAAGCCTGGGGGCTGTGTTTTGGACCACTGGAAGTCTCTTGATAAAGCAAGCCAAAGTGCCATCATAGAGAGCGTTTCTGTAGTCCAGTCTACTGATAAGTGCCTGGGCCACCGTTTTCTATGTGTTCAGGAGAAGCCATTTCGTTTTCTGAGCATTTTGAGAGTGTTAAAGCAACAGGCAGACACCACAGAGACCTAAAAGTCAGATAAGAAATTGAGTCACATTGTCATATAGTTTTTTGATCCACGTTGAAATAAACAGATTTCTCGCTCCTTGTTAACTATACTTGAAAATGTATGGAATACTGGTTCTCTGTCAGTGGTGGGAGCTGCAGGTGAAATTTTATTTTGACAGCAGTGAGTTAAGCAGTGTTAGATGCCAGCAAGATATCGCACTTTAGAAGGTCGTTTTCTTTGTTGTACGTAGTTTGGAGATAGCAGACAGATGGGCGGAGAGCGGCCAGAGAGCGGAGAGCAATACCGAGCACAACAAATGCCGGGCCTCTGCAGCACCAAACACCGGGTGGCAGCGAGAGAAAAGGGGGGGCCGCTCGGCCCCCACGCATGCATTGCTGGGCCCGGCCCCCCCTTCCACTCTTGGTTGGTTTTGGGTCCCACCGTTGACCCGGAAGCAGTGTGAGTGCTGTCGGGTCAAGGGGAGGGACCAGGAGGGTAGAAAAGGCCTGGGTGGCACGGGAAGCGGCCTCTTGTACCCGCGCTCCCCAGGCTCGCTCCTCGCCCCTGCTGCAGGGGCCGCTAAATTTTCTCTTTTGTCTTGTAGGTCTGCAGCTGTGAGTACCCGTTCAAGCCTTTTTTACAAGAGAGAGGCATCGCCATCAGTGGGAGTGGA
The DNA here is from genome assembly GCF_964261635.1 of Lissotriton helveticus. Classification (NCBI taxonomy): domain Eukaryota; kingdom Metazoa; phylum Chordata; class Amphibia; order Caudata; family Salamandridae; genus Lissotriton; species Lissotriton helveticus. The sequence continues at coordinate 771,882,861 of NC_136061.1, read as the reverse complement.
GCTGCGGAGCCCAGGAGAGCAGCGGAGAATTTCTCCTTTCGTCGGGGGGCCAGTGCCAGCCGGTTTCGAGCTGTGGAGCCTGGGAGAACAGCAGAGGCAATTTTTAGTTAAGTCGAGCGATCACGCTCTAAGGCACGGTGCAGCCTGCTTGGCCTACATGCGGGCTGCGTGTATACCCTTAACTTTGCGTGTGCAGTCTGCGCTTACTGTAATTGTGTGTTCGATAAGCACACGTCCTTGCCATTGTCCAGTTATGCGTTGTAAAAAACTACATGTATACACGGTTATTGCCAAGTGTATCTGCCTGCATTGATATTTTACGGGAAGCAAAGTACACGTGCTTGTTTTTAACAATATTCTGGATCAAAGGTAAAGCGATTGTCTTGTTTGTGTTCCTACAGTCCTGACATTTCCAGCGACTCCCACGATTAGACCAATACTTAGACTTTCAGGCAAGGTAATCATTCATCCTGTTTGTGCCGAGTTATTTTCTGCCATTTTTCAAGGCTGAGACCTGGGTTCGGTGCAAGAACAGCTTGGCAATGTTGTGGTTGTGTTTGATGCTAGACACTGCGGTTGCTGACAAAATCTCCGAGCACCTGATATGCTGGACAGCTCGCCACCAATCACTTCCCGTTTGTGGGTCAGAGGGTGTGCTTGATATTGTGTGCCTTATGCCTGCGTTTTGATTCTATGGCGGGCTAGTTGTATTGGTTACATTTCTGTAAAAGTTCGCGCTTGTAACGTAATGGTTCTGCTGTACAGTGCTCTGACGCCTTCTGGTAGGGTCCGCACTTTATGGGAATGCATTAGATAAATAATATAAAGGAGAGTAGGATGAGCTGTTCGCGGTAAACCGAGCATCAGCTTCGTTGGGTACGTGTGATGATTTCGATTCCCTGGTAGGACTTTTACGTAATAGTGGTTTATCCAACGATGTTAGATTCATGGGGATAATATTTGGGACATGGTGGTATTAAAGATCTGACTTTGGGTTACATGTTTTTGATACCAAGCCAGGGTATCTAGGTGCGCGTGCGTGGTCCTATAGTGCTGACAGCCTTTTTTGGTCCTGAACTAGCTTTGCCTAAATGCCCCCTCGGTCCCCCTTTAATGACCTGTACCCAGTGCACCCACCACCCTAACAGGCCGCATTCGGTCAAGTGTGCCAGGTATTTATGTTAACCGTGAGCTCATTCGCCAGTTGCGCGGGAAGACGGTGGTTTGGAACTACGGGGTTGGTAGCATGGCAAAAATGTTTGAACTTGAGCGCGCAACAGCATTTAAGGCAATAAAGTTTGTCGATGAAGGGCTTCGTCGGTATATGGGGGGGAGGGGGGAGTGTGTGCATCTCCTTTTAAATAAATGGCACGTTTATTTGTGTCGTGTATTCGAATAAAAGATGGTGGGCTGTGCCAGGCTGCTAATGCGGCAGATTTTGGAGCTAGAGAACAGGGGTCGTTCCTGGGCGTGGGCTACATCATTTATGGTATTATTGCATGGTCACAGCAGCGCGCATTCAGCATATTACGGCCAGGGGGTATACATTCCGTATTCATTGGTCACTTGCCGGTTGGGCGGGCACATGTAAATAAGGTCGAAAGGGCCGCGTCAGAAAGGAAATACATGCAAATGATATTCCTGGCTAGTAGTTGGCAGGTTAGAATTACGGCTGTTAAGCATGGCAAGAAATGTTCGAACTCGAGCGCGCCACGGTGCTTTACATATAGAAGCACTGGGAATTTGTCAAAGTGTCCTAAGGTAGTAATTTTATGAGGCTTGGATGAAAGAGTGGTTTTGGAGGTGCAGAGCGCGTAGATGCCAAGTTGGAATGAGGGTGGTTTTAAACATTAAGGTGAGGAACAAACTCGAACACGCCACAGGGCTCTGTATCTTGACATACTGGGACTTGGTGAGCCCCAGTGCAGCCCTGATTTAGGTTTATCAGTTCTTAATGTAAATGCTGATTACTGATCGATTCTGGGATAGAAGTGGCTGTGCTTGAAACGCTATTTTGCCTCCCTTACTCAGAGGAGTGACGCCCACGGAAAAATGCGCTGGAGACCCCATCTTGTAGGCAGAGGGGCGCAGCGTGTTTAAAGTGCTGGTAGATTTCATACAGGGACGCAGCACAATTGAAGGGTGGCATGTTAATTCTCATTATGGCAATAAGTGCAGCGGGCCGAGGTCGGCCCCGCCTTTCCAAGACCACCCATGATGCTACTCGTGTGCTAAACTACTATTACGCACTTAGTGCATGGAGTTGGCTAGTCACACTGTCCGGAGGTCCTTTGGTAACACTTACAGAACAAACCTTTGTCTCGCTAAGTGGAGAAAGGGAAATATTGTTTGTGACGGAAAGGAAAGCATTTTGGAGAATGCGGGCATCGATCCCGCCTAATTTATAGATGATATATCAATGGCAAACATATGTACCACAATAATGTTGTGTGCTCTTCTAGGGGTTTCAAATCGATGCAGGTCGTGTGATTATTAATTGAATATGCATGACATGGCCCTACCAATACACATGTAGGTTCGAATGTGACATAGGTCATTGCACTGTTTATTACGTCAAAGCAGAACGTATCAAGGGTAAGAGTTATCAATATTATATACAAACCATGGCAGCTGCTTATTTATCTTAGGCAGCGAACAGCCGCCGACAAAACCTTTCAATGCGATATCCTAGGCCTAAATACTTGGATAGAAAAGCGGACATTGGGAGGGATGTTAGGGGCATTAAACATCATGTTTATTTCAACTACACTGGACCCACAATGCCCCGAGTCCTTTAGTTTCCGGTCATGGCCTGTAGACAAGGTGCTGGTAGTGCGCTTACACCGCCGGTAGGGCCGCCTACGGGGGGTACCGTTTAGGCCCCCCCCTGACATTGGGTCACAAGGCATCCTAGCCTCAGAGAGGTCAGTTGGCCTGGGGACAGTCATAGGTGGTGGCTTACGTGATTTCTGCGCAATTGTTCTTTGCTGCACCTCTGAATGTGTTTTTATGCATCATGTGTTCCTCCCACACCGCTGAAGGACTGTTTTTTGCCTCATGTGTTTTTGCTGCACCTCTGAATGTGTTTTGATAAATCATGTGTGATGTTTTCTTGCCAATACCCCTAAATGTATAGTGATACTTGGGTGGTTGTTCTTCCTAGTACAAGTGTTGCTAGTGAGGTCCTGGTTCCCGGCGAGATATTTTCCTAAGGTCGTTGGGGTTGCGTAGGTGGTAATTACCTGTTACCAGTGGTTACTGGTTGTGTGCTATATTTTCTATTTTGTGCTACATTGATTATTATCCTATGATCTACAAAGTGCTATTTCTAACAAATATTCTAAAGTCTACAAGTGCATATTCCTGACAGTGGTCCATGTGGCCCTGTCCCATATATATATTCCCCTGTTAAATCTGCATTAGTTCACGGCATTTCACACTATGTACCGTCCTTATGTAATCAGGGATGGGCTATGGCATTCGCTGTGGACTACAGGTCTATTCTTGCATTAAGGTCTTACTACCAGGCACCCTCACTGGAGCATTAATTTATAATGCTCTGCATGTGACACAAGCTGTTGCTATGCTAGACACTTGAACAACAGTGGCAGGTTTGATGGAAATGCATCTTGTACTGATCTTCGCTAGGGCTTAGCATGTGACAAGCAACCTAATACAGCATGTGTATTGGATCCTTTGTCAGGAACCGGAAACACTAATCGTTTGTGTTTGTTTTTCAATTATGTATGACCGGACACATGGTGGATACCTGGGAAGTGCTCCGCACCACGACTGCGAGAAGTGGACAGCCAGGAGGACCAGTACACCTGGATCCGGAGTGTCAAGCAAAGACATCAAGTGTGATGGGCGTTCAATCCAATGGCTCAAGCGGTGCCAGTGGGAGAAGGTGCTACCCATGCATTATAGTTGAAGTTTGTAATTGTCACCCATTTGTGTTGCCAGTTGGGGAACAGGAGCAGGGCAATGCATTTCAGGTGGATACCGTCAGTTTGACCAGGAGCACAGATATTGCGGAGGAGGCATCACGACAACACCCCATAAGTGAAACGGTAGCTGCTATGGCAGCGCCTGTGCTCGCAGGCACCTTTCATGAATAACACTGCGTGGTGTAGGAGGCTCCATAATAGGAAGGTAGGCCGGCACAGGGCTTAGCCTTACAATAGTACTTGCACATTGTGTCGAGAGTTGGGGGAAAGAGGCAGGGCCCTGCATTTTAGGTGTAGACCGTCACAACAACACCCTCGTTGTGAGATGAACACTGCGTGGTGTTAGATGGCTCCATAGTAGGAAGGTAAGCTGGCACAGGGCTTAGCCTGACTATGGTATTGTGGTACCAACAGCAAGGAACGTCGACGTGGGAGGTGTAAAGATCCGGTGCACCGGTCATAGCGATTACAGGGATTCGTCCAGAGTAGGAAGTGAGAGGTACTTGATAGATACACCACACCACCCTCAGTTGTTATCTTACATGTGGCTGGCAACGAGTTGGTTAAACTGGGCAGGAGGTGCCGGATCGCAGTGATAATCTCAGCAGTGAACTGGCTAGCAAAAGTACGCCCAGGCTGCACGGGTTGTTGGTCATTCTTATGTGAAGCGCGCTAAGCCATTTTTCTTTTCAGGTGGTTGTAGACGGAGGGCGGAGAATGGGGGTTTCGCTGTTTCCTTTCCTGCAGAGGGGGCTCTGTCTTAGCCAGCTTATGGGCTTCATGTCAGAATTGCTTAAACACACCCCACCGCCCTCAGTGGTTACCCTGCACCTGGGGGGGGTGGAGGGGGAACGATTTGGTGACGCTGGGCAGAAGGGTCCTGTTGGAGGAGATTATCTCAGCAGCGGGTTGGCTGGCGAAGTCCTTTACCGGTTTGCACCATAGTGTGGTCGCATTTGATACCTAGACTTTAGTGGAGGGGAGGCGAATCAGTGAGGGCGTTGAATCACTCGGTAAAGAGGGTCAACAACGAGATCGAGAAGCTGTTTCAAACACCTCAACTGCAGAGTATCCCAAAAGGGTGCATCTGGGGAGATCAGTTCTACTTACGGGATGGCGTACATTTGACTGGGGCAGGTAATGGCCTATTAGTAAGGAAGATACTGGCATGGTTGGAAGGTTTTGCGAGGTAGGTATGACCTTTCGGTGAAGGCAGTTTGGGGGGGGGGGCCAGATAGGCGGTCAACTATGCTGGCCTGTGGCGGTAAGGTCATAATCGGTGAGCAGCAATTTTAGGTCCTTAGGGGGCGGCACCATTCGTGCAGGGGGAGGGGCCATTGGTCTCTCCCAGAACTTCAGGGGCAGGATATCCGCATGCTTGGAAGGGTGCGGGGGAGGGAGTCACGCTTTCCTCACCCAGCACATACACTATGACGTCATCAAATGGCGCGAGTGTAAGGGCCCTCCTGTTATGGTTAAATGGAGTTCACGGTGCGTACGAGGGTAACCAGGTAACCAGGAGAGGTACGTACTCTCCCGGTAACAGGGCCCTTGTTGCGCATGCACACTCGTACGTGAATTCGCTGCTGGAAAAAGGATCTGACAACGGTTAGCGACCTTGCAGTAGGCCTCAGAATTTTTGAATGCAAAATTGATAATTAGGATGTTAGATTTGGTTAGGAACACGCTGTATTAGACATTTGTTAAGGTTAGCCCTTCATACCTGTCTACCTTGCTGTAAATCTAATGTCAGAATTTTGCATTTAATAATTATGTAAATAATGTTTATTTTACCAATTTTTATTTGTTTTCATATTTTAATAAATACGGCCGGGGGGGCGCGAGACCCCCTGCCTTCCAAAGAAATCCCTCGCCTGGCTGGCTAAATTACTACGGGGATTGTATGTGGTGTTTGCATGATAGGGAGGGGGTGGTCGGTAGTCCCAGACCATGCCGCAATTAGGCGGAGAGCGGAGCAGTACTAACACATTACCGCTGGTCTTTAGTATGGACGAGCTTCAAACGCCTCAAATGCCTTAAATGCCCGGCCCTGCAGCAGCCAGGTGAGCAGCAACTTTAAATCTTAAAAACACACCGGTCTCTGCAGCCTTAAATCCTAGGGGCCCGTAACGCTCTGTGACCGCACCCGCTGCTACTGCCTCTGCTGCTAGGGTTCGAAGTGGTGGAGCGGTGGTGACAGGGGCGTAACAAACACCCCCGCGGTGCGGGAGGCCTTGTCTTTAGTAGAGGAAGGGGGGCCCCTCAGCTCTTCCCTAGAGAGCTGTGTGTCTCACTCTCTAAATCAGCTGCAGCAGTCTGCAGCCTGCTCCTCGCTCCTCACGCTACTGACCTAGGACTGAAGAGAAACCAAGTATCAACATACATTGTTTCTCTTCAGTCTGTCAGAGCCAGGCCGGAAAAAGGATGGGGGTGGGGGCCCTGGTGTCAATGTGCAGCCCAAATTTTGTCAATTTCTTTGAGAGGAAATATACACCAGAGTCTGTTGCCGTCACGATTCTGCTCTGCTGTCCTTAGGGGGGACTCGTCAGTGTCCTTGAAACTTTGCAGAGAATTTATTAATTCTGTTACATTTCAGCCCAGCGAGGGCCACATGGCAGGAAACAGGATTACGTTTTCTCATCATGTATTTAGTGAAATCTAGTAAATGCTGCCTGCCCATACAGACCTTATTATAAAAAAAGAAATGCATGGTCGCGCTACCTATAAGGCATTATCAAGGCCGGACAGGGCTCCCAGGAGCGCGCACGTGCTGGTGCAGACACCCCCCCTCTGTGATGGCCGAGAGCGGGCCCTCTCCCATTAAATGTATTGCCGGGGCTTTGAAAAGCAAAGATACTCTTCCTTTTAAATAAAGAAGTGCAGCCACTCAGATCAGAACCGAACCGTAGCTGCCCATTGAAAGCACTGATCAACACACTGTAAAGTGTAACATCTTTTGTCTCTTCTTGTTAAAAGAGCTCACAGACACGCAGGGAAAACGTTTAAGAACGGGTGTCGGTCCTCTCACACCGAGAATTTTACAGAATTGCAAACTAAAAGGTAAACTGTTTACATACAACAGTTACACCTAAAGGTAGGACCTAACTTTTAACCCTTTGCAGTTTTTTGTCCCAGGCTTTCATAAGCCGCACACTTCCAAGGACATGTATGTAGGAGTGTTAAGGTTCCAGCTGAGAAGAAACATTCTCAGGAGCAAACATGCATTTTAAGCAGTGAGCAACTGCACTTTCTCATTGTCATTTAAAGCGCTGCTTTCAGTTAAGCCTCTCTTTAAGTTGCTTAAGACACATGCCACACAACAAACACATGTTTGTGTTTGAGAATGTGTCTTGTGTAAAACTTTTAAAAATAACACTTTAATACTTGAAATGTTTAACCCAAGGAGATCTTCCTCTTTAGGGATGGAGCTGTTACCTGCTAGGATATCCTGACAACATCCTGTAGGCCCATCACTGAATAAGATGTATATTTATGTGGCCGTTATCCTATTTGCAGCCTCTCCACAGGCAGCATTAGCTGCCTGCCACAGACAGCACTGTAACCCAGTGGTGGCTCTTCCGCTAAGGCAGAGGAGCATCACCCAACTGCTTGAATGGCAGGCTGAATACAAAAAATAAAATAATAATAATATTCATTATTATCCTTTTGTTTTCTGTATTCAGCTTGCCACTGAAGCCAGGGGGCATGGGAGGGGGGGGGTTTACCCACATCACAGGAGGAGTGGTGAAAGCACCTAAAGTGCGCATGATGGCTTTGCCGCCCTTCTCGGGACGGCCAAAGTGTCATGCGCACTCTGCATTTCCTCCTTCTTAGAGAACATGCGCAGCCTGCCAGCCCCTGTCTGAGCGCCAAGCCACAGTGCTCAGACCAATCACAATGCTGCTGTAAGGCAGGGTTGTGATTGGTCAGGGGATACTGGGAAGCTATGTGCTTCCTGCGGAAGGACGACGGAGGATGGAGAAGAAGTGGCGGCTGCTGGCGGTATAGGTGAGTGCTTTTTATTTTATTACCCCTCCCTCTGTCCCCCCACCCAACCACCCCTGTTCAGTAGCAGCCGCTACTGCTGTAACCCGCACCTTCAATACACGCACACTCAGAGTTGATTTTCGGTCTGCTGCTTGCTCATGACTGAATATGTTGCTTGCCTATTTCAGCTCATGCTGCTGATTGGATGGATTTCTTGTTTTTGCCCCACCCAGCAAGGCATTTTGTTTTCAGCATTTTTCAGTGGATGATTTGTATCGCAAACAGCTGACATCAAGGAATAGTTTTTCATTTTACTAGTTTTCAAAGCATGTAACTTCACTTAATGGAAGTACCTGACTGTCCTTGATCTCTCCCCTCCCTCTTTCCACATGTCTCTCGCACTGTTTGAGGCTTTCTTCCTTTGTTCCATTACCAGCCATTCTCTCTCTCTCTCTCTCTTTCTCTCTCTCTCTCTCTCTCTCTCTCTCTCTCCCCCCCGTCTCTCTCTCGTCCATGCTCCCATATCCACACCCCCTCCAGTTTCTCTGTCATCCCCACTTCCTACACAGGTCAATTTGTTTGTTCAGCAAATTGTCAATTGAAAACTGTGATTCACGGTTCGGTTTCACCTCACACCACTTCCCCACACACTCAGTTCTGACATCGATGCTGCCCCACTCTCTCTCTACCTGCCCCGCTCTCTCTCCCTCTCTACCTGTGTTTTCCTGCTCCATCGAGACTCATTCCACCACTGTTGATATTGACTTAGCCAGTGCTTGTAGAATTACAAAGCTGACAGCAGAGAAAATGTAATATTATTTTTTTAGGCTTGCATAATCCTCTTTTTACTCCAGTCGCTTCAGATATTTGTTTCCCCAACAACATGGGATGCAACTCAAACTATATATCTTCTTTTCAGTCAAAAAAGTGTATGGTACAAAGTGTATTCCTGACTTTTGCGGACAGGTCCACCTTGGAAACAAGATAGTCAACTCATACGTATCTTTTGAACTAAGTTAGATCAGAGTACACCACAATGTATCCCACTTACCCAAATGGCTGCAACTGCCTCATGCAGGGTTTTTTGGCAAGGACTGCAAACAGTTTACATTATGGGCCAGATTTATCAAAAATTCATGCAACCAAAGCAGCAATCCATTTTTCTGCGCTGTATGAAGGGAAACAGCAGGAATGTGCCGTATTTAAGATTATACAGTGCATTCCTCCGCTCTGCCTCTGCTGGTGCACAAACTGCTGACTAGCACGAATGCAGGCACCCTTGGACCATGGTGCAAGGGTGCCTGAGTTGTGGTCCGGATTGTTTTTGTGCAGGAAGGGGCACTCTCCTGTACAAAATCAATCTCCTGAGACATTTTCATATTTCTATGTGTGCTGCAGAATGCAGCAGACCTGAAAAGAGGCTAAATGGCTAGAGTGCATGGCTTTGAAGCTGGGGAACCAGGTTCAGGTCTGGCGGGAGGCTCAAACATCCTGTGAATCTGGGCCAATCACATAGACTCCCTGTGAATAAACATTAATGTGTCCCTCTGTAATGCAACTGGTGCACTTTCAAAGTGCTCTAATACCTTCGGGTCGAGTTTGCACTATATAAATCTGCAAAAAAAAATAAGGAGACATATACAAATTTCTCATCGTCATGCCTCCCTGGGGAGAGTTAGCATTTTGATGCATTGTGCCAAAATCCACGGGTGGACGACTGGGAACACCCACGATCCACCCTTGGAATGCCACCCCCCCACCCCCCTCGGGCAAGGAACCGCAAGGCAGCGACTTGCGCTGTCTTGCGTTACTCGAGATTTACTAAGCAATGCAGAGCCACCTTGCATGGCTTTGCATTGATATATTTAACATCCCTTTGTGTCCCTAGTGTATGGTTCAAAATGTATACAGAGCCTGGAAATTAAATGGCACTAATGGCCTTCAGCATCTATTGTGCCCTCCACTTTAGTGGCAGTACAAAGTTACAAACATGACTTCAGGCCTACCTTTGTAGCCTGACTGTAAGAGTGCAAAATATTTTAAATATTAATAAGACACCCCTATATAGGCCTTGTAGCCCCCAAGGCAGTGTGGGTCCATGGTATTTGAAAGTAGGGCATGTAGAAATGTAAAGTTAGCTTGTTCCTAAAGTGAATAGCCCTCAAAAGCTATTTTCACTGTAAGAAGTCTGGCTGGCTCATCGAGAAACACTGGGAAGAAAATATTAAATACTAACACTGTATGTTTGGAAAGGGAGAAAAAATAATTAAACCACTATTTTCAATAGTTATTAAAAATCCAATTCAATGGTGAAGTCTGATTTTTAATACATATTAAAGAAAAGTAACTTTCGGAATGTTACCCTTTAACCACCTTAACTATGAGAAGGCTAACTAACATAATCATCTGCCAGCTCTCAGCCTGTGCTCAGCCTTGAATGGGTGGGAAATGCCTCCCAGGAGTGAGCAAGAGGCTGACCTGAATGGTGTATGTAGTGTCTGGTTACGAGAAGATCCTGCTTTTGTCCAACCAGACTCCTGCCTCTAGTTTGTTGTGGGTACAGTACCTGTCTCAAACTGTATTTTTGTGATAGGTGTGGGGGAACACTCAGTTTAACAATGGACACTACCTGGGGGGCGTGGCTAACAACATGGCCGGGTAAGGCGTAAGCTTGCTAGCTCCGGCTACCATCGGCGATCCGACAACCATATCGGCGGTCCTGAGTCCCGATGATTGAAAACGTACGATTTTTGGCGGTCCCTGCATCTCCTGGGTGTTGTTAGGCATGCACCGGGGACGTGGACGACCTGCTCTCCAGGGAAAACGGTGACCGATCCGGAGGCCGGGCGCACGAGCTAAGGTAGCGCCGGCTCTGTGATTCCGGAGACTGGTGCGGTTGGAGGCTCGGCAAGTACTGGAAGACACTGTGCCTTGGGCAGCGCCTTCCCGCTCTCCTGGACTGGGCTGGTTCGGGCTGCTGCCCGCAACCCCGACTGGGAGCGAGACAGCCGGCGGGATTCTGTCCCGAGCTCCGGAGTGCCGGCGGGGATCGCTGCGGGGGAAGACGGGAGCTCCGGGGTCCGGCCGCGGCCTGGTGGGCCCCGATGTCTGCCGGGCGGTGAGCGCTCTGGCGGCTGGAGGCATCGCGCCGCTCCCGCTATACATGTAGGTAGGCAGGAGGAGAGTGAGGACCGCTGGGGCCCTGCACACTGTGGCGCTGCCCTCTCGGGGCGCAGTTTGCGGAGAGTGGGAGCCGTGGGAGCAGCGACGGCCGGGACTCGGCAAAGGCGGCCCTCGCGCTGCAGCGGACGACTCTCTGGGGGCGGGCCCCTTTCTGCTGCCTCTCCCTGCTGCCTGCTCTTCGGACCTGGGGCAGACATTGTGTATGCGCTGGGGCCCCCCCTCCCTGCACCACGACTGGCAATAACCACAGCGGAGTCTCAGGGAGAAGGCCTACGCCATCATACCCTGGTGTGGGCTGGAGGAGAGAGGACAGCAGGCCTTGAGGACGGAACCCTTCATGCTGGACGCCTTGGGAAAGAAGGGTCAGATCAGAACTACAGAGGGCAGTTTCCAGTGTCAACCAGCGGAGCAGCGTGGAGAAGGTGTGAGAGTCGGGGGGCTTGCCAGGAACAGGGACCAGATGGAAGAATCGCGGCGAACCCCTCCCCCATGAACAGGTGGTGTGGCGGATAGTGGAGAAGGAGCGCCAATTGATTGTGCATGGAAGGGGCTGAGGGCGAGCTGCATGGACCCGCAAGCTGGGCTTTGAGACCTCTTGAACGTGGAGCGGTTGGGGCGTCGGCGCCACCCACAGGGACCTGAAGGTGAGGAGTGCTTCTCTGCCACTTGCGGTGCTTGGGCAGACGCTGGTTTCGGACAGTATCACCTGGAGACGGTGCAGGAGGTGGCTGGTGACACGTGCTACTGAGAACCCTGCGCGGCGCCGGCCCAGAGCAGAGAGAGCCCTGTGGGGAAGAGACAGTAACGCAGCCCACGATGGGCAAGAAGAAGCCCACGATGGGCAAGAAGACCCTGGACCCCAAGCCCCCCAAACAGGGCACTCTGGACAGGTACGCTATGTCCCCTCCTGTGGCTGACCCGAGTGGGGCAAGATCAGACACAGGCCCTCCTGATGAGTGCCATACAAGTGTCCCGTGAGGCCCTTTAAAACAAAATCGGAGAGATGGGAACGGAGGTGACGCTCCTGCGGCAGGACCTCCGCAACTTAGCCGAAAGAGTGACGACCACGGAGACCAGGATAGGGGAGGTGGAAGACACTGTGCAGGACTTGAAGAAGGGCCTGGTGGATCTCCAAGCATCACATAAACAACTCCTATGGAAGGTAGACGATGCGAAAAATAGGGCGAGACGCAATAACCTCCGCTTCGTGGGCATTAGGGAAGGACTTGAGGGAGCAAACATGGCAGAGTTCCTTCACTCATGGCTGCTTCGCACATTTCCAAACGACAAATTCTCCACTTGCTTCGTTATCGAGAGGGCACATAGAGCACTGTTGGCGAGACCTCCGGCTGGGGCGCGACCGCGGCCAGTCATTGCTCGTTTCTTAAACTTTTTGGATCAGGACATGTTCAGGCTAGGAAACTCGGAGACATCCAGGACAAAAATGCACACATAATGATTTTTCCAAATTACAGCCAGGAGGTGCAAAAGCAACGGCGATCCTTCGATTTAGTTAAAGCCAAGTTGAGAGCACTTCAAATACAATACATGTTGTTATTTCCTGCAAAGCTGAAGTTGATATACAAGGAGAAAACCTATTTTTTCCAATCTCCAGAGGCGGCATGGCAGTGGCTAGAGGAACGCCCTGTTCTGGGGCGGCAGCCGACGGGGGAGCGGAGACCGCCAGAACAGGACCGTCCTGGGGGAAGCCCTCGAGGATCACCGAAGCCGCAGCGACTGAGGCAACGGCGTGGCAGCCAGGACATGGCGGCCACCCCATACCATGTCTCTGGAACACGTAGAAGGCGAAGGAAAAGTACAGTCTCCCTTGAATCGATTCGACTGACGGGCTCACGCTTTCAATGCCTGGCGGAGGGAGAAGACGAGCCTGGTACTACCACATCGGAGGGAGAGGATCTGGAAGGGTGCTCGATGCACCCCTTGGTGGCAGCCATAAAAGACATGGAGCAGGGACATATGCAAGATACCGAGGTCTCGCAGGGGGACCCGCAGGATTCTAATTCGTGATGAAGGGACAGCACGGGCAGCCAAATGTTGACAATGTAGCCGAGAGCACGCAAGTGGACCACTCCCCTTTTTCTATAACGGTTTGTTTTCACAGTATTGGACTGATTTTCTTCCTTTATTGTTTCTTTAGTTGCATGTTTGTGATTTATGCCTTCTCACAAATCTCTTGCAGAGAGGTGAAGCAGGCACGTTCATAGTTGGGGTGGTAGAGGGTGGGCGACAGACCTCCTTCACCTGGACGGCTGTATCTCTGTCACTATGATGGCTATGGGTCTGGACAGGGGAGGGGTGTGGGGAGGGGGGAGTTTTTGGGGTAAACCAGTAGGGGGGTTGGGGAAGGGAGGGGGGGCTCAGGGGATTGTAGACTGGGGGGGGCATGCGGTTCTGGTTATCATTTTTAAGCATGTTGCAGACAGGAATGTTCACTACACCTACACACCCTACATTGGGGCCCTACTGAGACATGTCCTGACCCAGTTTGATGTCTTCTGAAGGGTTGGGCGGCCTCGGCATGGAGGCGCGAGGCAGCGGAACAGTCAAAATCCTTACATGGAATGTGAACGGTTTGGGCACTAAGATAAAACGGGGATTGGTCCTGGCCTTAGTTAAAAGGATGGCCCCAGACATAGTACTACTACAGGAAACGCATTTACATGGGACACAATGTGGTTTCTTGGCAAGAGGGGCATACAAGGTACTCGCCCATGCAGGATACACATCGGGCTCCAGAGGGGTGGCCATTCTGGTTAGGAAATCCCTCCCTTTTATAGTTACAGACACCTGGACGGACCCGCAAGGTACATACGTTGGGGTAACAGGGACATGGAGACGCCAGAAGATAATGGTTTTGTCAGTGTATGCGCCCCCTAGGCTACAGGCTAGAACCCTCCAAGGGGTGACTGATATTATTCTGAACACGCCAGATACCCTACACATGGTGGGTGGAGATTTTAATTATGTTGTACACCCCCTTTTGGACAGGTCTGGGGAGCGAATGGACCCCTCGGTACACTCCCCTCTAGCACGATTTGACATGGTGGGGCTAACGGACGCCTGGAGATGGCTCTATCCGGAGGCTAGGATGTACTCTTAATTCTCTGGGGCGCACAGGGTGTATTCCAGACTGGACTATGTCTTCCTACCCCACCGTGCGTTGGATGTTGCTAGCCGAGCAGAATTCCTGGCACGAGGCATCTCGGACCACTCGCCGATGTTGGTGATGCTGGGATCAAGGCTAGGGGTGAAGGGTAAGAGCTGGAGACTGGCTGCCTGGGATCTCCAGAATCGGGACCTACTGCGGGAATTCAGGGCGGATGTGAAAGTATACCTGGCAGACAACCTGGGCTCAGTACAGTCTTGGGTGACAATCTGGGAAGCTTTGAAGGCTGTCGTGCATGATAAAATACAGAATAGGTTAGTGGAGGGAAAGAGGAGACTGCAGGGGGATATCCGGGACCTTGAAGCTCGTATTCTGGAGCTCGAACAGCGACATGTCACGGATGGGGGAGTACGTGCGCTACGACGAGTGCTGGATGCCCAGCAGCAATACAAGGCCCTGACGAGTGACGAGGCCAAGAGGCAGGCACAGGCGACCTTGCACAGATTGTATGACGTGGGGGACAAATCTGGGAAACTGTTGGCATGGCTGAGTCGTAGGGAGCAGTAGGCGAGGTGGGTAGACCAGGTGGTGGACGCGGAAGGCCGTCCTAGTAGAACAGATGCACAGATAGCGCAGACATTCGCAGCTTATTATGAGGAATTCTATGGGGCTGGAGACCTTGGCTCGACGGCCGAGATCGGTCAATACTTAGACGAGGTTGACACCCCCAGTCTAGACATGGAAGCTCGAGAGAGCCTGGAGGCAGAGATCACAGTAGCCGAGTTGCGGGAAGCAATTGCTAAACTGCGCCCGGGGAAATCTCCTGGCCCCAATGGGTTTCCCGCGGAATTCTTTAAAAAAACGGCCGACCTCCTTACTACTCATATTTTGGTTTTGTTCAAAGGTCAAAGGGGCCATGGAGGAGGGGACGCTTCCGCCAGATCTCCGTATGGCCACAAGAGTACCTATCTATAAGCAGGGCAAACCGCCAGGGGAGTATTCGTCATACCGCCCCATATCATTGTTGAACGTAGAGGTAAAACTCCTAGCGACGATCCTGGCCTTGCGACTAAGAAAGGTGATAACAGACCTGATCCATCTGGATCAGATGGGCTTCCTGCCAGACAGGGCGACTAGGCACAACCTGTGGAGGACACACAACTGGTTGATGGAAGTGTGTGCTCGTGAGGAGCCCCATGTGTTTCTCTCCCTAGACGCTGAAAAAGCGGTTGACGCGGTGCACTGGCCCTTTTTAGATAGCGCGTTGATAAAGTTTAGATTCGGTCCAAAGTTTCGGAAATGGGTTACCCTTCTCTAAACGGACCCACGAGCGAGGGTCAAGGTTAATGGAGTGCTATCCGTGGACTTCCCTATAAGGAGAGGGACCCACTATTGTTTGCCCTCACCATAGAAGTGGTGGCATGCGAAATACGGCAAGATAAACAGATAACGGCTTTAAAATTGAGCAAGTTGAGGGTTATGAAGAGAAAATCTCGCTATATGCGGATGACTTCCTGTTATATATAACATCTCCGGAGGTCTCTATACCACGCTTGTTTACTCTATTGGGCCAA
The DNA here is from genome assembly GCF_964261635.1 of Lissotriton helveticus. Classification (NCBI taxonomy): domain Eukaryota; kingdom Metazoa; phylum Chordata; class Amphibia; order Caudata; family Salamandridae; genus Lissotriton; species Lissotriton helveticus. The sequence continues at coordinate 771,867,043 of NC_136061.1, read as the reverse complement.
TATGGGTCACGCTCAGGCTATACTATAAATTGGCACAAGTCGGTCTTATACAGCCCCGGGTTGAAAGCTTGGGGACGGCCTTACCCGCGACACTACGGGTGACGACTGCAGTGCTTACATACTTAGTAATTTAGATGACAAGCAACAATCCTATCTCGTATACAAAAAATATCCAACAAGTTCTCACAAATTTTACGGAGGACGCGCTCAGATGGAAGACCCTCTCCCTCACAATACTAGGATGGGGAGCAATGTATAAAATCATCACCCTGCCGCGGTTCCTGTATGCATTGCAAAACGAGTACTTCCCCCTTCCTCGACAGGTTTTTCGAGAGATAAACGAGGGACTCAGAGAGTTGCTTTGGTTGGGGAAACAGCCCAGGATAGCCCTGGAGACCCTACAGTGGAACCAATATAAAGGGGGGGATTTCCCTACCCAATATTGAGGCATACTATTGGGCAGAACATCTGGCGCCGATAAATGACTGGCTACATGCCCCGGCAGATCACCCCACATTTAGACTGGAAAGGGGGAATTGGAACGTCATACATGTCTACACTATATATGGGGGTAGAGGGAAAGAAGCGGTATTATCCCCAACAAGGGTGACCGTAGAGCTGTGGGACAGGGCGACAAGAAGGATTGGCTGGCAGCACAAACCGTCAAGACGAACCCCAATTTGGAAATGTGCATGGCTACGGGAATTACATAAGTTGAGAGGGTTCCGAAGATGGGACGATATAGGTATTTCAGTATTAGGTGACCTCTAGCAACAGGGTGCCTTGAAGTCCTTCCAGGGATTAAGGGCAGAGTACGGTTTGCACCACACTCAATTTCTAAAGTATGCGCAAATACGCCACGCCTGGCAGGCGGAAGAGGCGCTTTCGGATCCCTTGCCGGAATACGCTCCGCTAGAGGGCCATCTGCTGCAGGATCAGGTTCAGGCTAAGTTACTTTCCTTGACTTATAAAATCATACTTAACAGTATGCCGGATGGACTTGTGAAACTAAAAAGTGCATGGGAATCGAATCTAGGGGAGATGGATACGCTTGTCTGGGAGACTGCCCTGATGCACCCTAGGGAAGTGGCAAAAAAATCCCGACTCCAACTTATTCAATTCACAATTTAGCATAGAGTCTACTACGATAGATATCGCCTACATTGGATCGGGCGAGCCAGTGATCCTAATTGTCTGCGATGTGGACATGCCGAGGGCAACTTTTATCACACCATCTGGGAGTGTGGGGTCCTCCAAAGATACTGGGCCAGGATAATGAGGGAGCTTGGTGAAATACTTGAAATGACCCTACCCCTGGACCCTAAACTGGTCTTGTTGGGGATAACGAACGAAGTGGACTTGACTCGACCTCATCTAATTTTTCTAACACTGGCATTAGTGGTGGCCAAGAGAGAGGTGGCTCGGGCCTGGGAGCCCCGAACCCCCCCGAGACTTGACGACTGGAGGAGGGGTATGGATATTTATATGGCAGCTGAAAGCGTTACCTATAAAGCTAGAGGTTGCCCGAAGAAGTTTAATAGAGTATGGGGAAAATGGTGACGTTATTATGGCCTGGATGGGGGGCTTTGAGGGGGTAGGGAATGTCCTACTTCTAGCCCTAACGTATTGGGGGAAGGACTTGGATACAGCTACATGTTCTGGAAATGGATGTTATTATATACAGATGTACTGATATGTTTTCTGCTATGTCGGAGGTGGAGGGTGGTGAGTGGGGGGATGGCAAGGTGTGATGGACGATCTGATGTGACATGCTTGCTATGTTTCTTTGGTTTGAAAATGCAAATACAAATAATTAAAACAACAAAAAAAAAACAATGGACACTACCTGCACAAACCCAAGCCCTCAAAGCCCAAGTTTAGTGTGGCCGAAGACTTTTGCCATCTTGAAAATGCCCTAATATATGGCATGTTGGGCCTGTTTCAGTAAGGCAAACACAAACGGAAGCAAAAGTAGATAAGATTACTCCTGGAAACTCTTACCCCATGGGTTGAGCTCAGGAGTCATTCTCACCCATCAGTAGTGTCAGGCATAAACGTGACATCTCCAGGCACCCACTTCAGAATACTTTCCGGCCCTGTTAAATATTAGAAGAGAACTGAACCTGCTGTCTGTGACCTGAAAGGTGTCCTGTAGGACTGGACCTGCTTCCTCTTGTACACAAGAACTAGAAATGGACTCCAGAGGTCAATATGCTGACCTCCTTTGTGGCGACAGGAAGACACAAAGCTGCAAGAGGCTTTTCCTGGAAATACCCAGCTGACCAGTGGCAACTGGACGTGGAATGCTTCCTGCTACAGGTTTCTGCCTGACACCCTTTGAGTATCTATATGCTTCCCCCGAGGTCCTAGTGGCTTTAGAAGTGTACTCCTGTGTTTGGTTGGAAGGAAGACACCAAACTTCAAGAGGCCTTTTCCTGGAAGTACCCAGCTGACCAGGGGCAACTAGACTTGGAATGCACCCTGCTGCAGGCCTCTGCCTGACACCCTGTGAGTATCTATATGCTTCCTGATGTTCTGTTGACTTTAGAAGTATACTCCTGTGTTTGACTGGAACTTAAAAGACTAAGAAGGTAAAATCTTTGATAGGAACTAACTTGGTTGGGGTATCAGGCCCACGCTCCATCACAGTCAGCATCAAATTGTGCCTAGGCCGCAGTCTACTAAGACCATCGACTATCATTAACGCTTTGTGCTTTTTGGTGCTATTTTCCCTTAAATCTTTAAAAAATGATATCTGTGGTTCCCCATATTAGATTTTTGTCAATTTATTCATTACATGTTTACTCTGATTTTTGGGCAGAGTATGTTATGTTATAAAATTTCTAGAGCACATAACTGCCCCGGCAACTGGGCTTTCCAGGGCTAGTCCAATGAAAAAAAAAAAAAAACTGCAAAGAAATGGCAACTGCCATATTTGAAGGAAAAACCCATAGTAGAGAAGAACCAGGTCTCCCATGTTTTTCTGAACTGCAAATTGTTCTGTAGGGACATGATAGGGAGAGGGAGTGCGTTCCAGAAAGCTGTGGCCTTAGCACGGAAGGAGCAGACGCTCGCTCTTACTCTCTTGACATAGGGAATAGTCGCCAGATTAAGGTTGGCCGAACACTAAGGACTTAATGCTTGATAAAGAGATACCAGATTGGACAGGATAGGGGCCCTCTGGGACTGCAAGTTCTTATGGATAATACACATGGTCTTGAAATGTATACGCCTCGCCACTGGGAGTCAATTCAAATTGCGGAGCAGACCAGAAGCCAAGCAAAATTTTGGGAGAGAGAACAGCAACCTGACCGCAAAATTTTGTGCCAGCTGGTGTCTTCCAATGACTGATTTTACAGGTACAGAATATTTCAGTAATCCAACGGGGTAAGGATAACTGCCTAAATGGTAGTTTGATTAATGTGAGGGGAAAAGAAGCCCAGGAAAGGTTTAAGTCCTTTCATGAGCCCAAAACACATACCTCCTACTGTGCTGGTCTGTGTTTCAAATGATAGAATGCTATCCACCCAAACTCCTAGATTTTTTATGATAGTTTTTGGAAGGGAAGGGGTCCTCGAGAGGGTGGCCACCAGTGGTCGTCCAAAGAGTAGGTGTGTTTTCCTAAAAGGAAGATTTCTGTTTGGCTTCCTTCAGACTAAAGCAATTAGCCCACTTCAGCCACTGTGAGTGATGCCATTCTACTCTTTCAATAGGAGCACATCCACAAAGAAAGTAGTTATTTTCAGTGCCAGGGACCACTTTGGCAATGTGTGCTCTTTGAGGCCCAAAAATAAGTTTGTTTTTAGCCATTTTTGTTTACATTAGCGAGGTTCTGGCATCTCCCCAAACAATATAATTTAAAAGACAACATGACAAAACAGGCATGGACAAAGCCAAAGGGCTGGCAACCAACGGTCTTTAAGTGGGATGAAAAAACTGGGGGTCTCTTAAAGGGGCGTGGATTAAAAACACAAACTACAAATCTGTGCTTAGGATGGTGTGCCGCCTGACTGGTATTTTGCACTTTCTATCATTGCATCTAGGTATATAATACAATAAGTAGCATTTACACCTACTACAAGTCAGGGCCATTGGCTTTGCCAATGGTTGTTAGGTGTGTACGATAAATAAGCAACAACTATGGCTTTCTTGTCTAGAACATTGAAAATGCTTCTGTTCTGAAATTATGAGATCGTGAAAGAACTATAACAAGGCTCTTTGAAGTTAGATCAAAGGCAGTGAAGGATGGTACTGCCGCAGGGTTGCAGGGTTAAGATTTTTTTTGTCTCCCTGAGGGTGAGGGCAGAAATGGAGAGCCCTATGGGACCCATCTCAACACCTACATTTTAGAACTGCCGGTGCTCAGCACCGGCAAGACCCGGCCCACTTAGAGCTCTGAAATACAGTAATAATCGGCTTTCAATGGGCCCCTCGGATCACTGGGCCCCCTGCCACAGCCCCTGCAGCACTAATGGAAGCAAGTCAGTAATAGCCCCTGCAGGGCTAAATTCCGAACCCTAACCAAATGGAAATGCGTAGAGGTCGGTAATTATTAGTAATGCAGTAATTACCCAACCATGCACTTACCACAGGCAGTAAACAGAGCACCTACAGCAATTTTTCCTGATAATGTCAGGGCAAACCTGCTGAAATTTCCTATGCGGAAAGAACAAGCATTTGCAATGCAATAGGTCTCGCTTTATTAAAGTTTGAGCTAGTGGTGTCGCATTATTTAGCAATGCCAACAGCTCAATCGTTAATAATGCGAGACCTATTGCATTGCAAATGCTTGTTTTATGGCTGGGGTGAGCCCCTGCAGTATGGCGAGTCGCTGGCCTGAGAGCTCTTGACTGATGGGGAGAATGGGGGGGCCGCTCCATGTACTTTGCAGGTGGGCCCCCTCACGTTTCGTTACGCCACTCGATGGTGAGGCTGGAGGAGCACGGAGTAAGGGGCAAGGAGTGCTGGATTACGCTCACACCACCACCTAACAAGCCTAGGAGGCAGTCAGTGAGGCAGCCAGGCAGCGCCAGGACCCAGAGTCAGGCAGTGTCAGAACCTCGGTGTCCTGGATCATCACATAGAAAGGTCAGTACCTGTCTTGCACTTGGAATTTGGTACTTGGGCCTTGGAACTGTTTGTACCGACGGGTCGAATTGCGGAACCATCTATGCCTATGTTTATATCTATGACGGAAGTATCCTGATCGCAGTCTTCCAGCACCCAGTCTCTTGAGCAAGCCCGGCCCTGCCCCCGCCCTTCACCCACCCTCCTCCCGTAGAAGCGGCTCGGTGTTTCTGGACCAGGGTGCAGCTTGCGGGGAGAGGTGCGAGGAATACGGAGCACGGAGCACAGTGAGAAGTGTGCACTACAGATCTCAAGATAGGTCCCGAGGGCCTAAACGGCCGCATTTTGACAAAGAAATCTAGTTAGCTGGATCAGAAGTTTTTGAGTCCTAAAGGGCTTGAAGTGGCCGGAAAGTCGAAGCTCTGATCAAGTGAGTGGTGGTATGAGTCAGCCAGGTGGGCACGTAAGCCAGAGACCTCTAGAAAATTATGCTCAGGGCGTGTGCTCTCCTCAACACCAAGTCAATCTCATAAATTAAGAAGATCGTTCCGAGGTACAAGACAACTACAGCAACTTTGCTACAAATCCCACCCAGCCATTACTGTTTTTTTCTTAAAGATGCCCCGTATTCCTCCAGAGGTGGCAGCAGTGGTCCAAGAAGGACAGACCTTTAACTTCCACCTAGTAACGTCTTCATTATTGCCTCTTGTGGAATCACAGGGAGATCACTGTAGTCCTGCTGGGTGCCAGGTGCAGTTTTGCCAAGGGGCCCGGCCCAGATAACTGAAAGTGTTGAGGATGGTTTAAGTGAGCAACTGTCTGACGCTTCCCCCTGTGTAAACCTGGTTTTAGACTCTCGTCAACCAGCAGAGCCAGCTACATATTTCCTTGAACAGGAAAAGGCAGCCAAAACAGTCAAGGCCAGACTGTACGACTGATATACTTGTTGCTCCACTGGTTTGGGGGGATATCCATAAGGGAACAAGCGAAGATGGTGGTTCGGACTATCCCTTGGGTGACGTTGCTCCCATGGTTGAGAGGGCAAAGAGAGGTGAAGATTGGACGCCAGGGGAAGATCTTACACTCTCTGACATCAATATAGAAGCTCAAATAAGGGGATGGGGGACCCTCATGATCGCACCCGCAAGGATGATCATTTAACGAGTAGATCCAGGGAAAAAAACATTCCAATCGTAAGCTCCTCTCCTAAGCGTCTCTCTTTGCCTTTTTTATATTGTAGCACAAGTCACTTGATTGGTGCTTCTACGGAGTCTGCCAAGGATGTATTCCTGCCTTCTTCACCAACAAAACTGGGAAATGAGAGGGATGGCGGAATATCTTGTCTGCATTGAATTTTTTTTAATTCTATTTTGTCACTATTAGAAAAATCTGTATTGAGTTCTGACCATATATTGGAAATGATCTCTGTAATGTTATTTGAAGTGAAAATGTAAATAAGTTAGATACCACCAAACCTATGCCTAAGATACATCCCCAGATAGAAGAACTGACAAATGTTAGGCCAGTACTAGTCGCTCTCTCGGGAGCCGAGAGACGTCTCCGTACAAGCAGGAATGACTATGTTTTTTGTGCCCCCACAGTTCTTATGTGTAATCTTGAAAAGGAAGAGCTTTATTTAAGCACATTATTTGGGGAGGTCGAATTGGGTCCCACTTTGGAAAAGTCCATTTTGAAAACCTTTCCTCTGTTTAATAAAGGTAAAAAAGGGGGCGCTAGAGAAGCTATGAAAACCAGGGGCCATGCTAAGCATGTTAAGCAGGTGGGGAGTGGGAGAGGGGAGGGGGAGGCACTAACTCTACCTACCACTCAGGCTCATTCGCCTATACTGCCAGAGAAGGGAGGACTGAGGGTAGGGAAGAGGGGTAGCCCCGTAATAAATCACAAGGGGGAAAACATGAAAAAGAAATATTAAAAAAGGAGACGATTTTCTAATTGAAAAGCGTCAAAATTGCATTTCTCATGGCTCCCTGAAAGCCAGAGTGATATTCATACAATAAGGGAGGAGGGAGGTTCTAAATCCCCGTTAGAAGATGGTACTCCTATGGAATCCCCCATAGCGTATATGGTATCAGCTGAGAGATTGGGGGATTCTGGATCAGTAGTATCCCCACTAAACTGGATGTCGCAGTCCCCCTAAGCAATCCATCCCTCCTTGTCTAACGAGATGGTTGATCCATCGGGAGGAGAAATGCGAAGGGGATGCGAGGTCCCCTTGCTCCGGACAGGGTCTGGGGCCCATGATTCCAGGGTGGTTGGTAAGGCTCAAATACCAACTAGTAAGTAGGTTGGGTTGAATAGAATCTTCATGGGGACCACATTGCTGACCAATAGAAACTTAGAGGCCCCAACCACCAACACCGTCTCGTATTCGAATATTCAGTCGGATGGCAGTGCACAAGTTTTAGCCTTAGCAATGGGTACCTTTATGGATTCCCTGGAGGGACGCTACAAAGAAAACTAGTGGGGTACAGATGGTTTTGTCTCCCATTGTAGATTTTATCCGGCTATTTGATAATTAATCTATTCGGTAAACAGAGGATTCATTCTTAGCCTTTTCTCGGAAATAGAGGCACTAAAGTTGATATCAAGCAAGGATATCTTAAATGTGATGATTAATGTATATGACATTCTTCCCTACTCTTGAGTCACTTTTGGCTCCTTGATTGTGGCCAATCTGATTATGCAGAATTGTGAGCATTTCTTGAAACGAGTGCTTGATATACCATCTGTTATAGAAAATGAGGAATACCATACTATGGGTTTTACAACTCAGTGCTTGAAAGCCCCTAGGGCAGTTGATTCAGTGGCGCTAGATACGTTGGGCCCTGATATTGAGTACTCAGTGGGTAAAACCAAAGACATTGTGGTCTCTGTGGATAAGAGGGGACGTTCAATAATTTTCATGTCTGGTGCGGCAGCTGCTTCTCAGGCACCGGATATAGAAGATGAATCGGGCCAGTGGAGTTGGGTTGCAAGAGCCTCGAATAACACCCATACGGGATCAGAAAGGAGCGCTCCGTTGGGGTAGCCTGGGGGGGGGGTGAAGCGGGGGTTTATTCTGTCTTGGAATATGGCTGGTTTAGGTCCCAATGAAATAAAATTGAAGTTTCTGAAAACCATGACCCTTTAATTATGTTTTTACAAGAAACATGGTCTTGCAAAGAGTTTGATTGTGATGGCTATTTTGTTTACTCCTGTTATGCTAAGTGTTCTGAAAGGGGACACGCCAGTGGGGGGAGGGGGGTCTCTATTTTGCTAAAGAACTCCATTAGTTGGAATCAGAAGGTTTTATGCCACCCCTCAAATCTTTGTATATGCCTGAAGCTTCTTCCTCGTGGGAAACCTGTATATCCCTCCTGGGAGAAACTTTGATAATTTTTTGAGTGTATTCTTTTCCAACATTCAGGATTTAGCTATTAGGGAAGAATGCCCCCTAGTGATAATTGTGGGAGACCTAAATGCTAAAATCTCGAACTCTGCCTCAGGGATTTATGCCAACACTGAAAGTGGAAATTTGGCACATACCCAAAATTCTATTACCAGAAAAAGTTAAAACAGATAAACGGGGGTTCTTCCTGCTTGATGGTATCAGAAGTTTAGAACTTGTTATTCTAAATGGTAGAGTGCCGGTTGATAAAATAGCACAATTTACTTTTCACTCCCAGCACACTCAGAGCCTTTTAGATTATGTGGTTGTCTCCTATGAAATGTTTGGGTCTTGTGAAAATCTCTTTGTTCTCCCATCGATATGGAGCGCCCATAGCATAATGGGTATGACAGTGGCCTTTGATCTCCCTATCTCTGAAGTAGGCTAGATAGTGAAGAGGGCTTATGTAGAACAGCAGGGTCATGTTTAGGCCAATATTACACAGCTCTTTGAGGCCCACATGCAGAAGATACGTGATTTAAGCTCTAAATCTCCCGGACCTCGTTTGTATAAACAGGGTTCGTCCTCGCTGAAATTCCTAAATCAAGAAATTAATCGACTGGTTTGGAAACAGTATATACAATTTCTGATTCAAGGAAGAGGGCTCTGCCTATACCGATTCCAGAAAAGGACTGCGTGGTTTACATTTCCCTATTATACACAAATAGGGCAGTTGTTTCTGTTACAATTGATGTGGAGAAATCTTCTCTCATCGAAGTTGGTCCCTCTTCAGAGTAGGATGTAGTAAGCTTCATAAAGAATGCCTGAACCTCTGGCGCACATGGGCCGGATAGAATTGCGATCGAGTTAATAAAAAAAAAAAAAGGAGTCAGCTGCATGGGGAGATTTGTTTGCGCCATTGTTTAAATATTGCTTTTTAACAATTAAAATCCCCCCTCTTGGAAGGGGAATATTATAGTCCCGTTGTATAAAAAAGGTCCGAAAACTTCGCCGGCTAGCTTTAGACAGATTGTTCTGTTGGATGCATCAGGCAAATTATTCGCAAAAAGTATATTATGTCATCTGCAACAATGGGCCTATGATCAGAATATTCTACCACCTGAACAAACTGGTTCAGAAAGAACCATGGTACCGTGGACAATATTGCGCTCGTTCCGACCATTGCAGAGAAGTATGTTTTCTCACAAGGCATATCAGTGCCTCGTGAGAAATCAGCTCTACAGCTTTTATTTATTTCTCCACAGCGTTTGACAAAGTGGATCGTCAGACGCTGTGGAGAAAGCTTTTACATCTTGGCATACCACATCACCTTCTGGGTCTTATTATGCAATTGCATACAGATACCTGGTGCCAACTTCTGATGGGCGATTCACTGGGGCTATCATGCAAGATCACAACATGTAATGGGCTCAAGCAGGGCTGCCTACTGGCCCCTCTTTTGTTTTCTTTATATATTGCTGATCTCCCCGGTGTCCTGAACTCAGCGAGGGAGGAAGCCAATTGGTTCCTTATTATACGCGGACGATGTGCCAAAATTTGATTTAACACTCATTGGTCTGCAACGTCGTCTGGATGCCCTAACTAAATATGCTGAAGCCGACTTCCTGAAAATTAATATTGTTGAAAACAAGATTTTGGTTTTCCGCAAGAAAGGGCTTAGAATAAAGAGATGTCTAAAATGGTTGCTCATTTCTGAAAAACTGGAAATGGTTGATTCATAAATATATTTAGGGAAGGTTTTTTCAAAAACAGGGCGAGACCTTGAGAACGTCAAACTTTGTGTTAGCAAGCCTGTCTCCCAGGTGAGCCCATTAAACAGATTTTATACAATTTGTGGGAGATGCCATTTTGGCCACGTTTTATCAGTTTTTAAGGTTAAAATTCCCCCTTCATTAACATATGCTGCTGAGGTATTAGACATGAACTACTGGCTCTTTTTCGATAAGGCTGAAAGACTAATTCTGCGTCAAATCTGTAACTTAAACTCCCTAGCTGCCCCACATTTATTACGTCTGGAATTTGGTTTAGCCTCTTCCTTCACTTTATCCTTGGCAGAGGTTCTGCGGTGGGGCAACTCCCTTTGCTGGGAGGAGGAGGGTATTCTTCGGGCTGCCTTGAGAATGGAAATCGTTAATACATTAAAAGATAAATCAACGTATTTTTGGTCCTTTACATGCAAATGATACATTTGGTCTTAGCCTGAACTCCGCTTCTCCTATGCCAAAGTCAGTACTGAAGCAGTATTTGAAGAAGTCTATATCCTCTATCAGCTTGGTGAGAGATACTGCTTTAAGTCAGTCCAGGTCAAGTAATGAGGTGATCTGTGGGAGTGCCCTGGGAAATAAATCACAGCCTTATTTAACTTGGAATATTCCTGACTGGATTAGAAGGCTGATACTCCTGCTGAAAATTAACTTGCTGTCCCTAAGAGAAGTCACTGGTATCTGGGATAAAATACCAAGAGAGAAGATAATTTGTGAAATGTGTTATTTACAAATCCAAGATCTTAATCATGTCTTATTTGTGTGTATGGAAATGCAAAGGGCCAGGCATATGATTTTAAAGCCATTCTTTATCAAATGTAATATTCACTCTGCCCAGGAGGCCCATTCGTTGGTTTTGTCTCCTCCAAATGAAATGGTTTGTTATAAAATATATCAATTCTCAAAAACATTTGTGTCTATTCATTAGGTAATTTTTAATATTAATTTTAGTCTTATGTCATAACATTTGATGGTTGGATATTTGCTTGTCTCATTAAATTATTGCATGATTTGCACATCATTCAGCATGCTCGATATAAGGATCTTTTTAGGAGACAGCCATGTATAAAAAAAGAATATTGTCTTGTATGCAAAGTATGTCTCTTTTAATCTGTTTGTGTATTTTTGTGGACCTCCATAGGAGTTCCATATCAAAATAAATAAAATGGAATAATAAAAATGGAATGATTATCTGTGGACACGTAAATGCGAGGGACTAGGAAGAAAATAAGTCACATAACGTGCTTTTTGGTTTTAAAAATTTCAATACTTATCACCATTGACTGTAAAAGAAGAGAACAGATCCGTTGATGGCAAAGAATACATTGATTGAAAAACGCAACAATTAACAAAAATTAACCAATTGTTTTAACTTATTTTTCCTAAAATTAAGCAAGTTGACCTCAAGCACAGCATTTTTATGAGCGCGTCTTTGCTTTACTTACCAGAACTGCTGATTGCAACCCACACTGTATCAGCAAAATGTAATTCTCCCTTTTTTATATTTTCAAAAAGTTTTTCTTCTGAGCTTCCCTTAAAAGGAGGGTCACCACTTAATCTATAATTAAAAGCATTTGACAGTTTTACATTTGTTTTTAAGTACTGTTGAATTATATTACATACTACATAAAAAAACTCAACATCCACTGTTAAACAGTTCAAGTGACGACATTTACATTTTAAGATCTTATGGTCGACTACAGGATTGTATTTCGACAACAATAAAGTTAATTTATTTCAGATCATCTTTCAGTGATATACACTCACCTTAGATGTAATTTTGCATGGTTAAAAAACAAAACAACTGCAATAAAAATATATATATAAAATAAGAAAATGTAAAATACTGTATGCGGAGAGCGTGTGCGCTCTTAAAAATGCGTTCCCTCTGGAATACCCACTATTTTCAAACAGTCTTATGTTTCCAGATACCAGTAGTACCAAAGTAATAAAAACTATGTGCCCGGCCGCTGGGTAAATACTAGAAATGATTTACACTCTGGTCGGTTGTCTTGAAAATAGCAGAGAAACATCACTATTTATTTACCTGACCCCTGGCTAAATAGTAGGGATTCTGCACTGTTTGGCCGTCGGCTGTGTAAATAACAGAAAATGTTTACTATTTAGCTGGCCACTGGCTAAATAGTAGAGATTCTGCCCCTATTGGCCGGCGACTTTGTAAATACCAGAAAAACTTCACTCTGTCTCAGCTGCTCTCTAAACTGTAGAATTTCTGCACTGTTCGGCTGGCTGGGTGCAAATAGCAGAAAAACACAACTATCTACCCAGACACTGGCTATATAGTAGAGGTTCTTTACTATTTGGCCAAGAACCGTGCAAATAGCAAATTTTGACTAGGTAAAATAGTGAAATAGGTAAACTTGACTATTTACCCACCCGCTGTGTAAATAGTACAGATTCTGTACCATTCGGTTAGGGGATGTGCAAATTGCAAAAAAAAAGTAACTATTATCTAGCCGCTGTCTAAATATTAGAGATTCTGCACTATTCAAGCTAGCAGCCATGCAAATAACTGGGAAGCTTCACTATTTACCTGGCCACTGGCTAAATAGCAAACGTTTTGTATTATTTGGCTAGCAGTCAAGCAAACAAAAAAACTTCGCTCATTATCAAGCTGCTGTCAAAACAGCAGCCATGTACATTTAGTCCAGCAGCCATGTAAATAGCAAATAAACGTAATAATTTAGGTATCTGCAGGGTAAATAGCAGAAATGTTAAATTATTTGACCAGTAGCCTGGCAAATAGCAAAGAAATGTTTATATTTACTCTGCAGCTGTCTAAATAGCAGAAATGATGTACAGTATTGCCGGTGGCTTTGCAAATAACTTGAAAAGAAACTTCATCATTTACTTTGTGCATGGCTAACTATTAAACAGTGTGCACCATTTGCTGTTAGTCATGCAAATATTATACTATTTACCCGGCTGCTGTCTAAACAGCTTGAATGTGGTTTTATTATGCCTTGTGCACAATTCAACAGCACCACATAGAACTGCAAACAAGGAGTGAAAACAATGGCATCCATACTTTTATGAAAGTTAGAGTTCTGCTGTACTATTACATTCATAAAAAGTGGTTGCAAATTCTGCACATACATTTTGAGAATCTAATAGTATTTTACAAACGGTCGTATATACTGTTTGTTTGGTTCATACAATAATGAATTGCAGGGGGTTGCAGAATAACCTACCAAATTAATATTTATTAGGCAGGGTGCAAATTTGCAACTCTCTCTGATTGGCTGTAATCACAGAGAGGGTGGCCTACAAAGCGACATCACACCATCATCTCTATGACTGCATTACAAAATGAAAACTGCTCTTTTTTCAAAGCAGCCCGTGTTACTTCTATGGGCCAGTGCTGATTAAAAAAAAAAATCAGTTTAAGAAAACTTCTCCTCCCATAGGTATCCAACATGAATGCAAAGGGAAATGGGCCCTAAGGGAACATCTTCCCATTTGAAAATTAGTTACCACCCCGAATCAGGGGTTGTTTGCTCATCAATTGGTTGCAACCACACTTGTAGTCAAACTATCAATAAATTCCTTTCAAATTGAAAAGTGGAGGGAGAAAAACCCTTTCATGAACCCTCCTATATTCAATTCTGAAGCAACTGAAACAGTCATTTTACTAGTTGAAATAATTTTCCCACTACTAAAAAGGGTTTTGTACATAATGATAAGCACTGTTGTCAGAGTGGTTTTGTGACATGAAGCCATTAGTGCAATAACTGGCTTAGATGAAGACACTAGAATATTGGTCTAAAGAAATAATTGAATACCATGCCATTGCACCATGGGCAAGGCATAGCAACTTAGGAGACCCTTTATGGAGCTGCCTTGTGCTCGACAAATGCTCCTTTCTACTCCTTTACATTTACCTGTTGATATGACTAATGATAAAGATGATTAGAACCTTTGCAAGACTATTTAAAGCTGTTTACTTTTCTAGAGGTATTTATGCACTCTTACTCACAAAGCAATAGGAATGTACCATGGCCAGATAAAGGATTACCTAAACGCTCCATGTCAGAAAACCTCTTTGTCTGAAGCAAATCAGTGCATTCTTGAATTATTAAATCTGGTTCTGTTCAATTAAACAAATCAGGTTATAACACGCGGAAAGCAATGATTTGTAAAAGCAAAAATCAGAACTGGAAATGTTGTATTTCAGTGGCATAGAGCCATCTAGTATTTAGGGTGCTTTTATCAAAGTAGAAACAATTGCATAGGGCCCCTTATAAAGTGACCAACACATCATGATTGAGAGGCTTCATTCCAATCTCAGGACAGAAGGAAGAAAAACTGTGCGCCTTATTTAGAGTTTTGAGGGTGGAGATAACTGTCAGGATGGCAGAGGACAATACCTCTATGATACTAAGGGACTTCTGTCTGTCAAATGTAGGCCTGTCAAATTTAGAGTTGTCTGGTGGCAGTGTGGACAACAATCTACATTAAAAGGAACGGCTGTCATGTCAGTTCTGTAACTGCAGGACAACAGTACAGTCAGATGGTAAACATCACTTACAACGAAACTTTTACAACGCACTACCATTACAACGCGGTCATTACAACGCAAACCATTACAACGCATTGCACTGGGGGGCGCTCTAGGATAGGGAATATATTTAATTTACTATCCAACACCTTTCCTACTATCTACGGGGACTGGAGTTGGAATAGTAAATTAAATAAATCACTGTCCAGCGCCTAAAAGCACTATGCGTTGTAAAGGTTTGCGATGTAAAAACCGCGTTGTAAAGGCAATCAATCAATCAAGGACATTTATAGAGCGCACTACTCACCCAGAGGGTCTCAAGGCGCTAGGGGGGGGGGGGGGGGGTGCTGCTACTGCTCGAACAGCCAGGTCTTGAGCTTCTTCCTGAAGGAGAGGTGGTCCTGGGTCAGGCGGAGGTGGGTCGGAAGGGAGTTCCAGGTCTTGGCGGCCAGGTAGGAGAAGGACCTTCCTCCTGTTGTCGCTCTTCGGATGCGGGGGACGGCGGCGAGGGCGTGGTTGGTCGATCGGAGGTGGCGTTTGGGAGCGTAGAAGTTGAGGCGGCTGTTGAGGTATCCTGGGCCTTGGTTGAGTAGGGCTTTGTGTGCGTGGGTGAGGAGCCGGAAGGTGATTCTTTTGTTGATCGGGAGCCAGTGCAGGTCTCTCAGGTGTCTGGAGATGTGGCTTCGTCTGGGGACGTCGAGGATGAGTCTCGCCGAGGCGTTCTGGATACGCTGGAGTCTCTTCTGGAGCTTGGCGGTGGTTCCGGCGTAGAGGGCGTTGCCGTAGTCCAGACGGCTGGTGACGAGTGCCTGGGTGACCGTCTTCCTGGTTTCGGTGGGGATCCACCAGAAGATCTTACGTAGCATGCGCAGGATGTTGAAACAGGACGAGGAGACGGCGTTGACTTGTCTGGTCATGGAGAGGGAGGAGTCCAGGATGAAGCCCAGGTTGCGTGCGTGGTCTGTCGGTTTGGGTGCGGTGCCCAGGGCGGGGGGCCACCAGGAGTCATCCCAGGCGGAGGGCGAGGAGCCCAGGATGAGGACTTCCGTCTTGTCTGAGTTCAGTTTCAGGCGGCTGGTTGTCATCCACTCGGCTACGTCTTTCATCCCTTCGTGAAGGTTGGCTCTGGCGGTGGCGGGGTCGTTGGTGAGGGAGAGAATCAGCTGGGTGTCGTCGGCGTAGGAGATGATGTTGAGGTTGTGTTGGCGTGCGATGGCCGCGAGGGGGCTCATGTAGACGTTGAAGAGGGTGGGGCTCAGCGAGGATCCTTGAGGGACGCCGCAGATGACTCCGGTGGCCTCTGACTTGTACGGTGGTAGGCGGACTCTCTGTGTTCTTCCGTCGAGGAAGGAGATGATCCATTCCAGTGCCTTCTCGTGGATTCCGACGTTGCTGAGGCGTTGCACTAGGGTGCGGTGGCAGACAGTGTCGAAAGCTGCGGAGAGGTCTAGGAGGATGAGGGCCGCTGTTTCTCCGTTGTCCATCAGGGCTCGGATGTCATCGGTGGCAGCGATGAGGGCGGTCTCGGTGCTGTGGTTGGCTCGGAAGCCAGACTGTGAGGGGTCGAGGGATCCATTCGTCTCGAGGAAGGTGGCCAGCTGTTTGTTGACGATCTTCTCGATGACTTTGGCTGGAAACGGGAGGAGCGAGATGGGGCGGTAATTCTTGAGTTCGGTGGGGTCCGCTGTAGGTTTCTTGAGTAGGGCGCTGAGTTCGGCGTGCTTCCAGCTCTCCGGGAAGGTGGCGGTGTCGAATGAGGTGTTGATGATGTCCCGCAGGTGGGGTGCGATGACAGCGTCGGCCTTGTTGAAGACGTGGTGAGGGCAGGGGTCGGTTGGAGATCCGGAGTGGATGGAGTTCATCATGCGGACGGTGTCTTCGGTGCTGATCGGCGTCCAGGCGCGGAGGGTGGTGGTGGGGGGCGGTGGTTCGGTCGTGGCGTACGTCGGTTGAGTGCTGAAGCTGTTGTGTATGTCCGCGATCTTGTTGTGGAAGTAGGAGGCGAGGGAATTGCAGAGGTCTTGCGAAGGGGTGATGTCGTTGTTTCCGGCGTTGGGGTTGGAGAGCTCTTTCACGATGTTGAAGAGTTCCTTGCAGTTGTGTGAGTTGTTGTCCAGTCGGTCCTTGAATGCAGTTTTCTTGGTGGTGCGGATCAGTTGGTGGTGCTTCCGGGTGGCAAGCTTGAGGGTGGTCATGTTGTGCGGAGTTGGTTCCCTTCTCCAGTCTTTCTCGAGGGCTCGGCAGTTCTTCTTGGAACTCATGAGTTCGTCGGTGAACCATGGGGCCTTCTTGCTGCCGGGTCTGTTGGGCGGGGTCCTCAGTGGGGTGAGTTCGTCCGCGCAGTTGCTGATCCACTTCGTGAGGTTGTCGGCGGCCTGGCTGGGGTTCACTGAGCTGGCGGGAGGGTGCTTGCTCAGGGAAGCGGCGAGCTGGTCGGCTGTGATCTTGTTCCAGCTTCTTCGAGCAACCTGTTGCTGGTGGTGGTGGATCGTCGTTCTTCTGAAGGTGAAGTGGACGCAGCTGTGGTCCGTCCAGTGGAGTCCGGTGGTGTGGCTGAAGGTGGTGTCTTTGCTGGATGAGAAGACGGCGTCGAGTGTGTGTCCGGCGAGGTGGGTGGGGGTGGACACCAGCTGCTTGAGACCAAGGGTGGCGAGGTTGTCGAGCAGGGTGGTGGTGTTGCGGTCGTTGTTGTTCTCCAGGTGGAAGTTGATGTCCACCAGGAGGATGTAGTCGGCGGAGGGGAGGGCGTGCGGGCTGATGAAGTCGGCGATGTCCTCGCTGAATTGTGTGCGTGGTCCTGGGGGTCGGTAGATCAGGGTGCCTCTGAGGGTGGTTTTGGGGTCCGTGTGGATCTGGAAGTGCAGGTGTTCGGCGGTTGTCAGGGTGTCATCGGTGTTGGTCTTGATGCGGATAGTGTCCCTGTAGATGATGGCGAGGCCTCCTCCAGTCTGGTTGTCGCGGTCTCTTCGGGTGATCTTGTAACCCTCTGGGATGGCGATGGCGATGTCGGGCGCTGAGGAGTCGTTCATCCAGGTTTCCGTAAGGAAGGCGACGTCTGGGTCTGTGGTGTCGAGCAGGTTCCAGAGCTCGACGGCGTGTCTGTGGACGGAGCTGGTGTTGATCAGGATGCCCTTCAGGTGGGTGGTGCTGGTGTTCGGCTTGGTGGGTGCTGGTGTGGCGTGGGTCCGGTTGCAGGTGAACTTACAGGAGTGGCAGCTGAAGGATCCGTGGGTGCGTCTCGGTGTGGCTCGGTAGCAGCCCGGGGTTCGGCCGGTGTTGAGTGCGTTGAGTTCGGTGGCGTCGTAGGTCCGGCGGGTCGGCTTCCGACGGTGGGGGCCAGGGGTCCTGGCACTGGGCGCGGTCCAGGCGCGGACGGGCGCAGACGGGCTTACCTTTGGCGCACCTTTGGCGCTCATTCGGTGCTCCCGCTGCGCGCGTCCGCTGCGCGGTCGCTCTGGGGGCGTCATAAGAAGGGAGCTGGTAGGGAGGGTCTGCGGGGAGGCGGGAGCGGGCCGACCAATCGGCTGGCGGGGGGGCGGGGCCGCGGGCTGGCAGCGGCGGGAAAACGGGAGGCCGAGGCTCGGAGGGCGGCCCTGCGGTGGCTGGCGCAGCGTCAGCGGCGAGGATCTGGTGCAGCGGGCAGCGAGGATCTAGTGCAGCGGGCAGCAGGTAAGCAGGTAGGCTGAGGGGGCGACCAGGCCAGAGGCGCAGTGGTCGCTCCTTTGGAAGGGTCTGGGTCCCCTTAAGAAGGGAGCCGGTAGGGAGGCTCTGCGGGGAGGCGGGAGCGGGCCGACCAATCGGCTGGCGGGGGGGCGGGGCCGCGGGTTGGCAGCGGCGGGAAAACGGGAGGCCGAGGCTTGGAGGGCGGCCCTGCGGCGGCTGGGGCAGCGTCAGCGGCGAGGATCTGGTGCAGCGGGCAGCGAGGATCTGGTGCAGCGGGCAGCAGGTAAGCAGGTAGGCTGAGGGGGCGACCAGGCCAGAGGCGCAGTGGTCGCTCCCTTGGAAGGGTCTGGGTCCCCTTAAGAAGGGAGCCGGTAGGGAGGGTCTGCGGGGAGGCGGGAGCGGGCCGACCAATCGGCTGGCGGGGGGGCGGGGCCGCGGGCTGGCAGCGGCGGGAAAACGGGAGGCCGAGGCTCGGAGGGCGGCCCTGCGGCGGCTGGGGCAGCGTCAGCGGCGAGGATCTGGTGCAGCGGGCAGCGAGGATCTGGTGCAGCGGGCAGCAGGTAAGCAGGTAGGCTGAGGGGGCGACCAGGCCAGAGGCAGGCGTTGTAATAGCCTGCGTTGTAACGTCATACATCCCAGTCAGATATGATGGCCAGTCAACAAACTTAAAAATACATAGTGTTTTAAATTCAGACTCCCAAAGCGGGAGCCTGTTTTTGAAAAATAGAAAAGGGAAGGGTCCCACACGCTAGGAGTTTTCTACTAGGGTGATGGGGTCATTATTTTCTTTCCTGCCCCTTACAGCAAGGTTTTACTCCGAATAAGGAGGACGGTCTAAAGTCCTTCATTCAACTGCTTTTCCTCGGTTAGTCCATCAGTGGAAGTATTCCACTGAGGATCCATAAGCAAACGAATGGGATTATAATTAATTGAACTGAATGTCATTGGAATATTAATTATTTTTCCCAGTAAATCAGAGCAAGACATATAGGCATCAAAGACAAAGAAGAAAATAAACTCGCATAGATTTATATTCAACGACTTTATTGCAAACATTGACAGAAATAAGACACTGAATAAACATACAGTTTGTTATTTTCATTCTTATGACCTTAGGATCGAGCATTTCACAGTTCCACTTTACTATTCATTTTCCAGACAGAAGAGGTGAATTCACTATTGAGGTTTCTGAACTGATTTGGGGTGTGTGGTAAGGACGGGGAGTCCGCCGAGGTAGAAGACCAGAAGTGGAGCCCGTCGGACGGGGACGCCCATGACTGCCCGGAAGTAGCTGCCGGTCTAGTTGTTCGCGGGGTCATGCAGGCGGGGAAATCAAGGAAGGACAATATATACACGGCCCAGACAGAGTCCCGGCGGCGTCTTCAGGAAGCAATTCCATGGTGCCCGGAGGAAGACGAGGAGCCCAGCAGTCCCGGAGAGGAGCAGCGTCTGGAGGAGCCCAGCAGTCCCGGAGAGGAACAGCGTCCGGAAGAGCCCAGCCGTCCCGGAGAGGAGCAGTGTCCGGAGGAGCCCAGCAGTCCCGGAGGAGGTGCGGACAGGAACCCGAGGGAGTACACCCCAAGATTGTACAAGGTGCTCACGCCCGGTGGTCCCAGGAAGGGAGAACACACCCCGGGTCTGGACGCCACGGCCCTGTAGACGGGCCGTAGCTCAAGGCAAGTGCCATTGAGGGGTGCCTTCCAGTGGGGGTGGTGGGGGTGATAAGCAGTAGACTCACGCCAGCCTCCTTCCTCCACATTCCCTCCCTTCCCTGGTATCCCCACTGCCTATGGTGACGGTCGCACATATCAGTTGAAGAAGATCAGTGTGGCTAATCCCGACCCCTTTCATTTCTTTTTCCTTCCGCGGAGAGCCAACGGGGAACAGACCAGCGCCAGAGCAAGACGGTACCCCACGAAGCAGACCAGCCACCCCGGGAGTGTCTGACACATCGCCTGTTCTTGTTCTTGGTTATTTTGCCTTTACCTGTGAACAGAAAGTGACTTTATCCATAAAAGAACGTTCCCTAATAAAGACGCTCCAAAGAAATGACCAGTGACTCATTGTCCCTACCGACCACTCGGACATTCTTACAGGGTGATTCTCTTTCACATATAATTTTCTGCCTGATGCTCAGACACAGCCATTGGGCTAGGAGATGGTTCTCACAGCAGTAGCAATAGTGCTGGCTCCAAGCAGAAGCATCCAAAATAGGTAGGGACAAAATGAAGCATGAGATCTCACCACCTGGCAGTTATCAGCCTGATTGATCAGTCATCAGGCGCAGACAAAAGATTAGCCCTGCTTAGAAACATGGACACCTTTAAAAAGAGAAACCTATGACCTAAACCTTACTCCTACCATCTACCCAATGTCATCACTTAGGAAGAACTAATCAGCAGCCCTATGCTAAAAAGACCTCACAGAATTTCTTTGGGCATTCTTTTTTCCATTCTCCTTCACTTCAGTTCAGTTCTGGGTCTCCACCCTCCATCCACAGGAATTCAGTCAATATACTCCCACTGTGTAGTGAAGCAGTATGTACTCTCCATCATGATATGAGAAATGCATCCCCCAGTCCATGCACTTAGCCTTTCATCACACAAGCAGTCTTACTACTACATACTTGCTACATTCCCACCACAATTATACGTACATAGAATATCAGAGCATAGATCGGGTGTTACACAGAATCCCTCTTTGAGCCATCTGAGATCATCTATTTGGAGCCTCCATTACCCTCTCTTCTGCTCATCATGACCTTCTTATGATTCTGAGCTTGCCTTTGATGATTCCCATAGCCCTTTGACCCCTTTGTTAGCCAATAATCATTTTTCATGACTTCAACAATATGAGTTTCTCAAACCCTTTCTGCTATCCTTCACAGATCAAACTAATTTCCACCCATCCCCCTTTAAGCTCTTTAGCCAAGTTTCAGTCCGCATGCCCTCAGATTCACCATTAGACTACTGTGCCAGCATCAGACAGTGTCTTCTATCAGCCAGAGGAGAGAGTGTAGCAGGCTCAACTTTGTATTCACTTTGCATGATCTGATTTCTCAGCAAATACTTATCAGTTCCAAACGTGGGCCGAAGTGGGGGAGGTTTCTAAGGGTTGGTAGCATAAGAAGCATGAATAAGAACCATATACAAAGGGGATGGACTAGACTCAGATAGGTGTCCTCCTGCTACCGGTCATCTTCCTTCTCTTCCAGGTCCTTCTCTGCCTTTAGGAATTGGTCTTCCTCCTCCTAATCCTGTTTCAGGTCCTCCTTTTCTTGGCTCTTTTTGCCTGCTTGAATCTCATCCAGACCCTGGTCTAACAAGTCTTGGTCACCCTGGTACTTGTATTCCAAAATATGATGCTCCTGGTTGTAGTCCTTCCTGACTCTGGTCTTCTTGGCTCTGCTCTTGGCTCATCCTTGTATTAATCCTTCCTGAGCCTCCTGATGCTGGTATTATTGATCCTCACCCTGATCCTTCTGGTCTGCTGGGTCTCTCTCCATGTAGCCCTCTTGTCCTGTGGCCCCTAGGGCTGGTTCTCCTAGTTTTCCTGGTTTGAATCATCCCGATTCTCCTTTTCCTCGTTCTTGTGGTCCGCCTGGAACTGCGTCCACTGGTCCTGTTCCTTCTTATTAGGTCTTTTAGGACTGGGCCTGGTCATTTTGGTCCTGGTCTAGTCTCAGTGGTCCTCGTGGCTCTGGTTGTCCTGGTTCCCCTGATCCTTGCAAGCCTCAGCCATTTACCCCAATTTCTAGGCCTCCTCTTCCACTTGTAACTTCTGGTCCTGGTCCCCTTGCTTCGGACGACTCTGATCCTCCTTGGCCTGTTCCGAATGCTGCTTATTCTGTTCCTTCTATACCCCCTAATCCTCCCCCATCTGGTCCCTGGTCTTAATGGTCCTAGTCCACCTGCTCCTCACCTGACTAAATCTCTGTGTACTCCTCCATTGTGTTCAATTAACTCTTGGCATTGGTACTTCTGCTCATTGGGATCCTGGACTAATTTGTCCACTTTGTCCTGATGCACCTTGCTAAGGTCATCCTGTTCTTAGTCACATGACTTGGCCATCATGGCTCCTGCCATATTGGCCTTCCTTGTCCTGGCTATTCTTTTCTTTCTCATTCTGGTCCTGCTTGTCGTGGGACACCAAGCCTGATAGTCCTGGGCCAACTTAGCCAGTTTCATGATCGAATCGATTGGAGCAGCTAAGTACACAAAGAGCGACTACCACCACCTGGCTGTCCCATAGTTTCAGGTATTGGAATCTTTGTCACAGTTCGTCGATTGGTTTTTACGACCTCTAGTGGAGAAAACATGGTCATACATCAAATATACTAAGCATCTCCTCAGCATCTTTAAGGAACTTGAATATGATCCCTGGTCTCAGCGCCACTCCTCCCACTGCCGCTGCCCTGCACTTCCAGGCTGCTGCCTAGCTCGCAGTCCTCGAGGCCGCCGGTTCAGTCCTGCAGTCCACCAGGCTTGGCTTACGGCTATTTAGCATCTGGTTATTGTACTTTATGCTGTTAGTTTGCTTTTCTGTAATTTGTTTTTTAGTTATTGTAACTGCTTTTGTTGTTGTTAGCCCAGTTGCTTATTTTATACCTAGTGTATACCTAGTGTCCACCATTTTCCCGCTGTTTTTCTCCCGCCTACCGCCATCCCACCTCCCTGACAGCCCCTCCCCCCTCCAATGATTACATATGGAGCCCACTGCATGGCCGTGCGCTGCAGGCATGCCAAAGGCAAGCCAGTCTGCACCTGTTCGTACCTGGAACGGGCCCAGCACCACAAACCCTGACTCTTGGCACTCCCACAGGTACTCCACTGCAGATCTCTGTGCCCCGGACCCCAGACGCAACATCAACTGCTGTCTCGCATCGCCCCGCTCCGCTGTAGGACCATTCACCTGCATCCACTTCTGGATCACCTTCACCCCAGGACCGACTGCCATCACAACTACCAGCACCTCACCATCCATGCCGGCCAAGACCGCCCTGGAATAACAAAGCTTCCTCCTGATTAATGCCAGATCGTTTGTCAAACACGTGACCAAAGTCTGAAACACCATCTTCACCCTTGCACCCCGACACAACCTTCATCACAGAGACATGGCTCACCCTCGCATTGGCCCCAGAGATAGCCACCTTAACACCCATCAGCTACAAGATAAAGCACAATGACTGCGCCAACAGCGGGGTGGCTTCGCCATCGTACACAAAGAATCGATCATTGGCACCGCCACCGAGGACGAAACCACGCCAATCTTGGAACGCATGAACTTCCAACTCTGCACTGACGACAAAACCATAATCAAATGCACCCTCGCCTTCAGACCTCCAGGACCATGAACCAAACTCAGTGACACCATCACTAAATTCATCACCCAGCTCGCCATCAATTCCGAACAGTACGTCATTCTGGGAGACCGCAACTTCTACCTTGACAACCCCACTGACAACAACTCCACGGTCCTCTTGGAATGAATGTACAACATCAGTCTCAAACAACAAGTCACTTACCCCACGCACAGAGCAGGACACACACTGGACCCTATCTTCACACCCAGCAACAGAATTATATACAGCCACAACACAGAGCTCACCTCGTCCTACCACTCCACTGTACACTTCACCATCGCCGGACCTCCCACACCACACCCAACTGCCACGGCACCTCTTTCGCAGTTGGACCAAGGCCACCCAGCAGAAATGCCCTCAACATCATCGGGCTCACGTAACCATCAATCTGAACCAGGCAGTAGAGAACTTCAACACATGGATTACGAGCGCCACCGACCAAGTCACTCCCACCAAGCCAGCCAAAATGCAGAATTCCACCAAATGAGCCAGTTGGTACACCCTGAAATGAGCACGTTGAAATGTAGATACAAACAAGTGGAAAAAAGATGGCGCACCAGCAGAAACAACACTGCCCGAGCTATCTCCACGTCTGACCTCAACAACTACCATCGCCAGCTCAAAGCTGCGAAAAGGAGGCCCTGACACACTGAATCAAGGCCAGCACCAACAAGTCTAAGGGACTATCCACCATATTCAGAGACTTCACCTGCCCATCAGCCACTTAAAACTCGATTCCCACCTCACAGGAACTCTGCAACACCCTCACTGACCACTTCCACAACAAGATAGCCACCATATTCAGCAACTTTGATCCCAAACCCAACAACCTCCTCAGCAACCTAGCTCCGATGATCCCTGCCGCCGACCACCAGCTCACCGCATCGGAACAACTCAGTACCCTGAACACAACTACTCTATGGAACTCCATTCACTCAGGAGCACTCATCGACCCATGCCCCAACCGACTTTTCAACCTCTGAAGAGACAAGATCAGCCACCAGCTAACCAACGTTCGAAACACCTCCATTACCATAGTCACCTTTCCTGATGCCTGGAAACATGCAGAGGTCAGACCCCACTTCAAGAAACCTTCTGCAGACCCCAGCGAGCTCCAGAACTACTGCCCCCTCCTGCTGCTCCCATTTCAGGCAAAAGCCCTGGAGAAGGCCATCAACCTCCAACTCAAACATCTGGAGAGAAACAACCTGATGGACCCCTCTCAATCAGAATTCAGAGTCAAGCACAGCACAGAGACTGTTCTGATCAGCATACCAGATGACATCTGCACCCTACTTGATAGAGGAGAATAAGCCACCCTGATCCTACTCTACCTCTCTGCAGCTTTCAACACCATTTCCCATCATACTCTCATTTATCAACAGCGCCTGATCGGAATTGGAGATGATGTGCTTAGATGGATAGCTTCTTTTCTCAGGGGGCGTACCGAAAGAATTAATCTCCCCTTTCACCTCACATCCCAAACACACCCTGTGCGGTGTCCATCAAGGCTCATCCCTCAGTCCAACCCCCTTCAACATCTACATGACTCCACTTGCAGACATTGTCAAAATCCACAACATCAACATCATCTCCTTTGTAAACGACACCCAACTTGTCCTCTTGATCTCAGCGGACCCCACCATGACAAAGACCAATTTCCATAACTCTCTGAACAACGTCTCGACCTGAATGAAGAACAACTGCCTGAAGCTAAACACTGAAAAAATTGAAGTTGTGATCTTCGCCAGACACACCTCCCTCTGGAAAGACTCCTGGTGTCCATCAGAACCCGGGCGCACCGCCGCAATTAAAGACCATGCCCGCAAATTCATCATCCTGGACAGGAACTGTCCATGAAATGTCAGGTAAACGCTGTCCCCTGCCTGCTTCCGCATCCTCTGCAGAATTTTCAAGTGGCTACCCACCAACACCAGGAAAATGGTGACACAGGCCCTCATCACCAGCTGGCTGGGCTATGGCAACACACTCTATGCAGGTACAAGCTCCCTCATGAGAAGACTCCTGACAATCCAGAATACAACAGCCAGACTCATCCTCAAACTGCCCAAGAGAACCCACATCCAGAAAGATGCCAATTCAAGCTACTGACCCATGCCTACAAAGCACTCCATGACCAAGAACCTGCCTACCTAAACCACCACCTGGATTTCCACCTACCACTCAACCCACATTGCAGAGGTTCCGCACAACCGCCGCAGCCGCTCCGAAGGATGCTCCTTCTTCCACCTCACAGCCAAGTCCTACATCACCCTTCCACACCACCTCTGCATTTCGCCGTAGGTGACAGACTTCAGGAAGGGCCTCAAGACCTGACTTTTTGACTAACAGCACAACACCTTGATAGCACATTTCCTGGAAGTGGGCCACGGATCAACGGACTTTCAATGGACAGTCCTTGAACAACCTAATATACCGGATCATGTCACAGATATTGGAAACATTTTATTTGTGAAAGAACAAAAATGGATATATAAACTTAACAGCGATAAGGTTGGTCTCAATGAAGAGATACCATGGATGTCACTGTAATATCTACACACGTCTAGTAATTGAATCGAGCTATCGGTGCATCGAATCCAACCATGCACGTAAAAACCAAATTGATGCCTTGCTTGTTTCCCTAGGTAAGAGATCTATGTAGAATGGTCTAACATGTCGTGCATTTTAAGTCCCCTTAGTAGTTTTCCACCTGGGGTAGTTATATGCACTACAAAGAACGTATTGGAGGTTAACAACCAGTGTTTGTTTTTCCACCATAGCGGCATTCCGGTACAACAGGGCTCCAATGAAACTACATAAGAGTCCATAGCATCTTTATTTTAAGTCTGTGATCCATGAGGACAACTTCTTTTCCATACCAAACCAGTCTTGAATTACACAATGCTATCGACTGCACTGACAATTATTATTTTTATGTATTTCCTTACTGTTGTAGTATCCTCTCCTTTAGCACGAGTCATGTTTTGAAGAGGTGCTCTATAAAGCTAACATAATATAGAAGGCTGAGTATGGTTCTAACAGAACCGAACTACATCTACCGTCATCCCTTGCATTTTTTGTAGTTCCGAGCTGAGTGAGGATATATCGTGCAGCTCGGTGCCGATTGATGCACAGTGTTTGGTTTTTTGCCCGATGATCGAGCAAAAGAGAACATCGGCCACACTTGTGACGTTAATAAATTTGTAATTAAGAGGCAAGGTTTGAGCGGATTACTATATTGAACAACAATAGCCAATCAGAGTTAATAAGTACATAATATAAGGTCGTGTGTGACGCGCCAGAATACATCGGGCGTGGATAATTATCTCAAAAATAAATTCATTTTGTAACGAGAGACAGCTCTATTAAACTACAAATCCCTATACTGCACCGTAATCTTGTAGTTCAATGTCACGTGTGTTTACCAGGTGACCGGGATTGCATTCACAACAAATATGGCGGAGTGAGCAACACCGGCGCCCCCCCAGAACGCTCAGAGTCACGCCACGGTGTACCGACGGAGAGGTGAGTGGTACTACAGGTCCTCATGTGCACACATCGCTTACCCTGCTTTGCTAAATGGCCGGTATTTTAAGCGTCTTTTTGATCGCTGATAGGTGATATAACCTCTGCCATGCTAGTGGCGATTACGCCTGACTTAGTATTGTGCTTGCTCCTCAATTGGCCCTTTTCAAAGCTGAGTATACCATCGAAGTATAAGGGTGCGATTCTATGACATCAAGATTGCCCAGTATTAACATCGTTTAACGACCATTAAGGTCTTATGTCTGTGATTGTGAACTTTTGTGTTTTGTTTTGTCTGTCAAGAGCGGTGCTCCACTCGCCTGAGCGACGGCCAGGTGGGGTGATGTCTTGTTCTCCTACCTAATTGGTAAGCAAATTTTTGGTTGTGAGTAACGGTAAACCCCTCCTCTCTACTCTCTCTCTTTGCTATAGCGAATGTTCTCCCGCATTTGAGGGGACACTCTCCACATATATTACAGGAGTGGTACGGATCAATTGGACCTACCTCCCTTTTGGGGTAATTTTTCTCCGAAATACGAGGGAACCCTGAGTGACACCGAATGCGATGGTCCTGAAGAAGACCGGAGTGACCTTACAGGCGCATCAAGAGCGGTCGAAACATGTTGACTCTGGCAGTGGTAGGAGGGAAGCCTTGAGGTTCCTAATTATCTCCTAAAGGCGCTTTCCCATCCTTTTTTCACTTACTTTTAATCCTGGTGTAGGTGTCATGAAAAGTTTAATAAAGGTTGCATTCTGGTTGACACCTTTAATCAGTTTTAATCACTCCTCATACTGCACCTTTTTGTCGCACTTTTCGGTTGAGATCACTTGGTGTTTGCACGATTTTCACCAATTTATGTGTTAAGTGTTGTTTATGTTCAGTTGGTTTGACTATATGTTGTGTTAAGAGAAATTTATTATTTTTTCCCCCCTCCCTTATGCTCCGCCCTTTGTGGGGTACACCAGGGCGTATTGTAAGCAGGCCCAATGATGAAGCATGTCACATACCTTGGTATGTGAGTGAGGGCAGTTTTCTCAAATAGAGTGATTTGCCCTATTGGGGCTTTCTCTGTTTGTTGTGTTTGTATGTATCTTTATGTTACTTACTCTACCCACCCCTTTTGTGTGTACAATTAAGGGGTTCGGGGTGGCAGAGTCTAAACTTATCTGTCCCTCGCCCCTCTTTTGTGATTGATAACGGTAAAGTTAACGTTTTCTTTCTTGTGTGGTCCTTTGTGTTTCCTGTCCTGGTGCGCAATGCTTCTCTTCAGCCTATTAGAGAATACCAAGGATGACTTACAGCATACAGGTGATATAATTCTTATATTTATTGCAGTAGTTGATACATTCTGGTCCTGATGAAGGCAGTGGCAAATTCTTGCTACTAATGCTGAAACAAATTGACCCCTCCTGCTAACAGATATTTTGTCAAATCTGTTGTCACTCTAATTTGTTTTTAACAATAGGAGAATTGAGAGAAACCATTAAAATCTGTTATTCTCTACTCTTTTCTACCTATTTTTATACTGTCACTACTTTTCACTATTATTATTTATATTATTTTTGCACTGCAATTAAGTAACCCTTATTCACTATTAGTATTTCCGGTATCACCCCCTAAAACACACATATTTATCCCATATCATTTGTCCGTCACATGAAACATCCAGTGACGAACACTACTCTCCTGGGTTACGGAGAGCCCAAATGACGACTAGGGCGGTACTGAGCACAAAACTGATGGGTACTTTTTTCCTAACTTAAGGAATATAGTGTTTTTGTTCACACATTTACACCACCACTTCTTTCTAGTCACCTGTTGCAGCGCCACATGGTTGTAGACACGTAGGGACCACCGTTTCTTGTTTGACCCCCCACACTCTTTTGTTGTTATGCCTTTACATCAATGACATCCTCGTTATCTGGTACGGGAATGAACAGAAAACTTCAGATTTATTAGAATGGCTGAATAATCGGAAAACTTTCCTCAGATTCACAATGACCACCAACAACCTGACAGTCTTATTTTTAGATGTAACGATTCAAGCCAGTGACAGAAAATCGTTCACAAAGTTATATACCAAACCAACAGATCAAAATAATTTGTTACACTTCAACAGTGTACATCCTCCCGTGCTGTGGGAGAATCTTCAGTAGGTCAATTCCTGCTGATAAGGAGACATTGCGTTAAATGAGTTCAAGAAGGAAGCAGAGGTCCTTACAGAGCAGCTACTGGAGTGAGAATACCCCAGAAAAATCATTGCGAAGCTAAAAAATGCCCACGGAGCAATCCAAGAGACGTTTTATTAGAAGACAGCAAGAGGAGTAACAACAAATCCCTTATCTGTATCAGTACATACAACGACTCTTCCAATCAAGTTAGAAAAGTCATAAATAAACACTTAACACATTTTAACTACAAAGCAATGATCCTACGAAAAAAACTTTTTTTCATTTAAGAAGAGTAGGAGTGTCAGATATATTGGCCCACACCAGACCCGTGAGGAAACATCTCCCTAACATGGCTGCCAAGTTTCAAGTCTGATTATGAGTGACATTTCTATATATGTAGTGGGCTAATGTGTGACATTTCCTAGACTCAGGTGTGACACTTTGAGTGACATTGTACTACAAATGTAGTCAGTAACTCAACAAGTGAAATTCCATCCACCAGTGGCAGTAGTTTCCCCATAGCAGAGGACGTGCAGGACTCGCCTAATGAGTGAGAAGGACACCTGCATCGTCACCCAGTGATTACAAAAGCGTGCTATATCTTTCGCCAAAGGCTCTAGTTATTATATAGCCTTGGTGTCATTGACAGTGTTTTTTTTTTTAAACTGGAAAGTAATATGAAATCCATAGTATTCAGACGCAATGAATGCATTACTCCTTTTTCTGTCATCAATAAATCAGAATGTATTTTGAATTAACAATGACCATTTATTATTTGTTACTTTACTTGCAAGTTCTGAATTTTTAATCCACAGTCACTGCATTCTGGGGCTTGTAGTTTGACTTTCAAATATGAAATTTGAGTTTAATGAATTTAAAGCACAAAGTGATGCTTGCTAAAAACCCGTGCCGGACTGGATGAAGGTTGTCTAACACAACACAATCACTTGGCAGCTATTATAATTGAAGTGGCTCAAGAGATGTCGCCTCAGTTTGTCATCCTACAGGAGGATCTTTTAGCACTGAACAGCCCAGCTTACACTTCAGATAAATTGAATGTGTCAGCTGATACCTCTGCTGATTTATCACCCGTTTCAAAACTTCGAGGAACAGAGGAGCACAGACATAGGCGCAGAGGCAGGGTCCACATCACATACCACGCTTGACCTAAGGAAACATGTCAACCTCACTGATATCGGTAGGGAGACAGTAATATCCCCATCACACCGATCACTTTATTTTAATTACCATATAGATGCCAGCACCATTCAAATTTCATTTGACATCTATAATGGCTTTTTAACCTCACTATTTGTCTTAGGGCCCCCACTTAGTTTGGAAGTGCATCCCTGTCGTCAGGTGTATGCCTGCCCTCTATCAAACCAAGTTTTTAAAGGCCAGGACTGGTCAATGATGAAGCATGACACCAAGTGGTGCGTGAGACCAGTCCTTCAATGTTTGTGAGATGCCGGCACTCACTAATTATTTAGCACTAACACTAGCTACAACCCACTGGGAGCAGCTCTATTGTGTTTAACAAGAGTCTGACTGTGATATCTTAGCTCAGCTGTCCAATATGTTTGTCAGCAAGATCGGAGAAGGCTCACCCCACCTGCTGCAGTGTACGGATTCTGAAGCGAGGTCCTATTTGGTGAGAGGAAGAGGTAGTAATAACTAACAACACACAACTCAGCGTGAACAGCAGCACACGAGGCATACTAAGGAGAAATGGTCAAACAATCTAGTGCCTGAATGAGAAGACAGAAAATGTACTTTGGAGGGGGCATGGAGAGGTTAACATGAACATGATTTAAGGTGGTCAGCTTAATTCACCTTAAATGCGTGACTCAATTTGGACCTTTTGGTAATGCGCAAAATATTCTCATAAGCGTTAGTTTACCGTGCATGCGTGGCACTTGGCAGAACTTCCCTAAGCAAAACACTCTCTGTAATCTTCCCAGTGTGGTAGGCCATTATCCGTGTGGCCAATGTGTAACATGTTCCCATACCACACATTCCAGAAGTTTGGAAGTGGGTTTATCTATACCCTGGGAACAGCATATACATACAAACTGTAATTCCGAAAATGTAATTTACTTAATTGAATGTCCGTGCAAATTATGTTAAGTGGAGATGACGTAGCACACACAACAAGATGATGGACAGAGGGCTGAGTGTCCAACCCCAGAAACCACTCACCCCGAGTCACAGATCTGGGTTAAATCCATCGTTCTTTTGTTCACAATGCCAGCCCGGTTTGGACACAGCCATATGCAAATCAGTCTGGATTTTGTTCTTCCCAGAAACAAGCATCCTAGGACCATTTTCGGGGTTTCACCACTCATCAGCCAGGCTAGCTTGAAACCAGTGGCACAGTGAGCAAGGGACCCTCGCCTGGGCATACCCTTGGCCACTTAGCGCGAACATAGCACACACAACAAGATGATGGACGGAGTTCTGAAACTTTTCCATCTGGGGTGCCATAGTGAGCAAAAAAAACGATGGATTAAATCCATATCTTTGACTGGTGGGGGGGGGGGGGGGGGGAGTAGTTGAAACGTTTCAGCTCTCTGACCATCATCTTGTTATGTTTGTTTAGGAGGGATGACAACCAGGAAAATTAAGATCAGAATCGGGGAACACCGCAGCACAATTTGTTGTAAAAAAGCTTACACTAAACTGATAGCACACTACATTGAGAAGGAACACAGTGAGTTTGAGATTTACTGGACTATAATTGAAAAAGTACATACAGCAAAGAGATGACAAGAGCACTTCTCGAGAAGGAACAATATTGAGTCTACAAATTAAAAACCCACAAGATTGGCCTCAATGATGAAATCCCATGGAATCAGCTAAATTCCTTATACTCATGAATCCAGACATACCCTTTTGACAAAAAGAGCAACATGAGTATGGGCCTAGTTTGACCTTTCCCACAGCTAGGCCAAATAATCTGTCTACTCCTGGGGTCTTTTTACACATCATAAGCACAATCCCTCTAATAACAAGACAGGAATATATGTAATTTACTCTGTGGTACTATTTCTTAAATACAGATAGAAGAGCCTCACAAGGTCTTTCGATATACAGCGGACAATGAAACCTTGTTTTAATAAAAACACTACTCAGGTGTACTGATCGTGTTGTAAATCAGAGATTCGTAAACCATGACCCGCTCCAGGATGGGGCTTTGCTTCCCAAGTTACTTTAATACAATACTTCCAATAATAAAGTTTGCAGATGCAGAGATTCGCACTACAATGACTCACACGGGGATGGCACTTCATTTCCCAAGGCCATTTTTTCATTTGTCTAACGTTTCTAATCACCACCCAGGCTACGCGACATAGTACAATGAACACAGAGGGCATTTAAGAACAGCCCTCTGGAACACAGAAGTGTGGCTCAATGGTTAGAGCGGCAGACCCTGATGCAGAGGTCTAGCCTGGGACCAGGGTTCAATTCCCCCCCTCGGCTGGTCTTGGGCTCAAATATTCCACGGACCTGATAATTCTCGCCTCGGTGCCTATTCCAATCATGGCTTGCTTAATCTCCACAACGGCCCCCACAACGCTAAGGATGCCTGGCTTCCACCTTGAGGGTGCCCAGGACTGGACACCTCACAGGGAAAGCCAGGATGGGTTACACATCGGTATTCGTACTAGCGCCTTGAGACCCTTGCGGGTGAGTAGTGTGCTATACAAGTATCAATTTACATAGCAAGACGGGAGAGTGCGGGCATACTAAATAAGTAACAAGCGGCATGTTATGTTAACATTGACAAAGTTAGTATGGGTCTGGCCTTATGGGAATCCACTTTTAGTGTTGGGTGTGTTTTCATAGATACTGAGTGCTAATTACGACTATACACTTTATGCACCCCTCACAATTCTGTTGATATGGCTATACCTTTGCTGACTGCAATACATCAATAGTGTGTGACTACAGGGGCTTGCCACCCCACTCTCTCCGTGTGGTGAGGTAAGATTCCCAAGTAGAGTAAGTTCAGTGTCCTGAATGAATGTGTGTGAGTGACTCAATAAAATAAAGGTGCCAATTTCCTTAGTGATGCATGGTATGTAAGTTGTTTTCAGGCATGAAATAGAAGACACAAAATATGTGTGACACCATTAATATTCATAAACACCATTAATATTTACAAAGAGTGATTTGCATGGTTTGCAGCACACTTTGCTTTATCACATGGATTATTAATTTCACCATAGCTTTTCGACATCGGATGAGAAAATTTGAGTGATGACCACTCAAACCATCACCATTATTTTGTGAAGTTGGTAACAAATGTTGTTTTACTTTCCTGATTGTTATCCTGTTATGTGATAAATGATTCCTCCATTTATCATAGGTATCAAGATCCTGTAACCTTCTGAATAGGTGAGGAAACACTTACCATGCATGCTAGTTAGCATTTCTCAAATAGAGAGAACGTGTTTCTGGGGCAGCATATGGTTGATGTCCTGACTACAGCCTGGACCCAAGAGGCCTGAGCATAAGGGCTAAGAAATGTCAATGATTAATTAGCGTCATAGGACCATAATATCCTTATCCCCGAACTATATTTTTAATGTATACCCAAGCAAATGCTAATAAAGAGAAACCGAGGTTGGTTTGAGGTATATTTATATATTTTAGGTACCTGGTAACGGCTATATTTTTAAAGTGCTCCCTGGAATACGGTCGAGCCCAGCCTCGTTTTTAGGCACCAGGATGAGAGCCGATGATGAAACATACCACAACTAGAGTGGGTGTAATTTCTTTCTGTTCGGGGAATATCAGGCAGGGTACTCTTTTAAGAAAGGAAAGTGTTGTATATGGGTAGGAGATACCCATGTGACGGATCTGTCAGATTTGGTTGGGGAAGGGAGAGGGGTCTGCCGCTGACCCAATCACAGTTTGTTAACCACCACTGCAGATCTTTTGCAGTTCCCTCCGAAATCTGGACAATGTAGGAGAAAATATCTTGATGCTGCACCTACTGGAAATGTAGGTCTCATTGCAGAGGTCCATCAGCCCTGGAGCGAGTCTCAATGAAATCCAGGACAGAGGCCGAAACATTGGTATCGTAGCTTAAATATCCTAGACCCGCCATGCAAGGGAATAGGCCCGAAACTGCAGAACAGCTCAGACAAAAAGGAGAGTCTGAGAGGGAGTCAGGTGTGACTTTGGCACATTGGTAGCGAACCCAAGCAAATGAAAGAGGTCCACCATAGTCTGGTGGTGGGAGACGGCAGCCGCAGGTGAGCCTGCCTTCAACAACCAGTCCTTGAGATGGCGGAAGACTAGAACCCCTGATCTTCAAATCCAAAAGGGAGCACAGCGATCTGAAAGTGCTCATGGCCTACTGTGACCCACAGGAAATACATGTGGAGAGGCAGGACATGAATGTGGAAATATACATCCTGCAAATCCAATGCTACCATCCTGTCTCCTAGGTGTAGGGCAGACAACACCTGAGCGAGTGTGAACATTTTGAACTTCTCCTTCTTGAGGAAGAAATTGAGAGAGCACAGCTCTAGGCTAGGCCATAGGCCTCTGTCCTTTTTGGGTACCAGAAAGTAGTGGTAATGGCAACCACAAACTACTTCTGGAGACAGCACCCTCTCTATGGCCCCCTTGGCCAAGAGAGCCCCCACTTTCTGGAGGAGCAAAGAAATATGGTCCTTGGTCAGCCTTTTGCAAGCACGTGGCATGGGTAGAGGGGTAGCCTTGAAGGAGAAGGAGTAGTTCCTCCGCACTATCTGCAGAACACATTAGTCCGATGTCATAGACCACCAGTGGTGCAGGTGATGGCGGATCGTGCCGTCCACTGCGTGCCCATGATGGTAAGGTGGCAGACTATAAGGGTTAGGAGGCTGCGGCTGCTGGGGAGGGTGATGGACTGGCCCGACTGCTGGCTGCCCAACCCACAAGAGTTTGGTGCATCGTCCACAACAGTGAAGATCCCAATTGAGGAGACTAGAACTACTTGAAATTAGGACATTTTCCCAATACATCTATCCATGAGAGGAATTGTACATCATAGTGTGATACTAGGCACATGGACATACCAACCCTGATGAAGTCCTCATGGACGAAACGCATTGGCTGAGCTGATTGACAGTTGATAAAGGAATGAATATAAATGGATTTGGATATCAATACAAGGCTCCTCACTCGATGATGGACTGAATTTGATTGGATGATAGAACTTTGAGACTTCTGGATGAAAACCTTTCACTTACAATTTTCATTACTCCAATGAAACAAATTTAGATTTTTAGAACTCCTTTTTCATCATTTTTGTGTTTAACACCTCCGTCAAGACATTAGTCTTGTCTATCACAGAGGGCAGATTAAGGTTCAGGACCTCGATCGCCCTCCTCATCCCCATTGCAAGTGAAGCTCCTTCCTCGGTAGCCATGAGAGGGGGAGATAGAAAACCAGTCTCTGGAGAGGTGTCCTGTCCGTCAGCTTCCACCAAATCCTCATACCAGTACACTTTTGGGTCAAAGGGGTGGTATTCTTCAGGGTTAAGTGACCCCTGCCAATCTTTCCTGAGTCCTAGCCCATAAGAATAGGGCTCAGGCTCCAACCCGGAAGGAAGATTTGGCTCCAGTCCGCGCCAGAATCGGTGTCGGGCGATGCTCATCCAGCTCCGTGATGGAGTCGGTGATCCGAATGGGGATGATGCTACCAGTGGGTGCCAGGACCATCGGCATCGGGACTGGCATTGGGTCGTATGACTGGTGCTGGCCTAGATCCATCCAAGGAAACAAGTGGCCCAGCTGGGGCTGCTCCCAAATCCACGGGGCCCAAAGGCGGACCAGTGGGAGCAGGATGCATGGCCTCATAACACTCGTGAAGTTGAGCAGGGGTGACTCCGGCTCCTGGAAACTTGGCAAAGCACCAAGCCGATCCAGGTGCTGGCTCAACAGTGGAGCCAAGCCTCAAATATTGACGCTCCCTCGTCTCGATCGTCAACGGACGAGGTGCAGGCGAAGACCTCTTCGACTTCTTGCTTTTCTTCTTACAGCCGGCTACTGATCTGATAACATAACTGAACTTACCTGGGGGGCCCGACAACTTCTAGTGTGATAAACAACTAGGGCTCTACAAGTGATCCTGGGAACTTCCTCCTGACCAGGGACGTGACCACTGAGGCATAGGACATCGCCTTGCCAAGAACACGAGGGACCGCTACCTCAAGGCCTTTCTGAATAATGGCATGGCAGTCGATGCAGGTCTTTATATCAGAGTCACGCTCAAGGCACCAAAGGCAAACAAGATAAGGGTCCGTCACCGGCATCAGTTGGTGACAGGCGCCGCAGGGCTTTAAGCCGGCCTTCCTAGAGGACATACTGTGCCGCCAGGAGGAACTCTCAAAAAAACACTCAACAAAAAGCAAAAAAGCTCAGTCAAAAATTGACTGAAGAGGGTAGCTCTCTCCAGATCTGTGCTGACTAGCGGCAAAAGAAAAGAACTGAAGTCAGCGCGCTGGGGGTCCCTTTATAGGCACCACGCCAACCACGCCACGCCTAGCCGATCGATGCCATCTACCGCCACACATGAGTACTACTCACAAAAAAGTTCCCAGACCCAGTCTTACACCTGGGGATAATTCTGAGGTAAGGAATCTGCAGCTAGAAGTCTCTATCAGATATGGCCACTTTCTCCTCAAGAGCTGCCATCTCCTTCTCTATCACAACACCTCTGGGATGGTGTTCCTATTTGGGGAGCCATAAATTTCTCTATGGAAACCATTGACAGTCTGTAGAGGATCCATGCATCTTTTGTTATTGTGTGTCATTTGCGCATAAACTGTCCCAAATGACCTCCTACTCTTACAAGGAAAGAGAAAGACAATTTGGAGGGAAAACCTGGATTGTTGTCTCTGACAGCTGCTCTTCTTCTCTGCAATTTTGTTCTATCCTAATGGGTAGATGTAGATACTGAAATGATTTTGGTCTTGGCACTAGACTCATAATGTTGTTACCTCTTTGTGGGTTTTGATGGTAGCTCCTCTTCTCTGTGATTTTCTGTATCCTCTGGAGTGGAAGTAGATTCCGAAAAATTGCCTCTTTTTATGTAGTGACCTCTTTGTGGGTTTTGAGCGAGGCGGGTGGATGATGTCCCTCTCCCTCTGCCAATTGCGAAGAAAAACATTGGTTTTAAATATCTTTTTTTATCATGAGCTTTAAATGAAGAAATAAAGGTGGGAATACATTTCCCAAGCTCCTTTATTAATGTGTCTCTGAGCAGGTGAGGTTTCTTAGCCAAGGATCCACCTTTATAAGGAGGGATGTACACCTTTCAGTAGAAATGGCACAGTTAGCATTACCGAAGAAAATGATGGCTTGCCATCTTTCCTTCCTTCGCTTGCTTGATGGCAACCACTTGAGACGGCCGTGCGTAGCTCCCTGACCAGTTGGCAGATTATCTATGTATCCGTCATATTTCTAAAGGATAAACTATGTCTGAAACCATCACAACCTTACTGACTTTAGTCTCGCTCAGCCCTACTCTGTGCACGCTGCTGTAAAATCACCGTTAGACAAGGAAAGCTGCTACATACCTTCCTCGAAGTAGCCAATCACCCCAACTACCGACCTCCACGGCCACCCCCGATCACGACTATTGTAATGGGTCCTAAGACGGCGGGTGGCAGAGGAAGGTGGCCACTGCTCCTCTTTCGATTGCCGCGAGCTCCGCGTCAGTAGCTGTGGAGGCCAGTTACTATTAAAAAAACACACTTTAAGTGCCTCAGAGGAGCCTGGAATGTATGGCGTAAGGTTGGTAAACTGTTGAAGCTACCAAGGTACCATAAATATACGCCTTTCTGGCGATCGCCCATTTTTCCTGCCTTTTTTTTCTATTTGATAGAAAGGCAATGGGAGCAAGCCGGCATATGTAAAATAGGTGGCACCTTTTTAACAGAACAGAACTGGCTTCATTTGTTGAGCTACAGGAGGTCTATGGAATAGACGATAGATCCTATTTCAAGTATGTACAAATCAGAAAAAAATTTAAGCAACTTAGGGGCGAAATGCCCTCCTTAGATAAATTCCTCTTTTAGTTATTACCCGTAACGATTGTCGGATAAAGAATATTTATAGAGTTTTTGCAGGATATACCCCGGATAACCTGGAGAAAGTAGAATCTAATTGGGCTAGGAAGGTTGGGAGAATGATACTTGTACTTACAAGGAGGATTTTCGTATCGGCAAACCTGGAGGGTCAACATTATAAAACAGTCTTCAATGTTTATTTTACTACGGCTAAGCTATATGGATGGGGCAAAAGGGAATACGACAACTAGCCGAAGTGTGGACAAAGCCCAGGAGATGTAATACCTATGTTCTACGATTGTAAAAAATTGCAACTTTTAGGGAGAGGAATTGAAGCTTTCCTGCGAGAAGTACTTGGTATTACCCCACTTATGATGCTCCTACGTTACAATGATAAAGAGGAATTGGAACAGACCCAGATATATTTTATCTTTATATCAGTTGCAGTAGCAAGCCTGTTGATAGCAACACAATGGAAAGACTCAGAACCCCCTGCGTATTTTGCTTGGTTTACCCAGTTATTGCACATCTATAACCAAGAAAGAGCGTTATATAACTGCAAGGGGAGGCTGTCCAAGAAGCAAGGCAGTAAGATTGGGCCCTTATGTCCACCTGGATTACTGGGTGGATGGACAATAGGGATTGGTTTGCCGCTGAGTCCCCACAACAACTAGCCCCTGCCATGCAGATTGCTTCCTATTGCACCTAGGGGCTACACCAGCACCAAAATTGTGCACTATTGTAGTGCTTGTCTTCCTGCAGCTGATTACATAGGTGGGGCCCGTCAGCATATGAAGTTTTTTTATGTATTGTATTGTAATTGCATTTATATAGCGCATACTATCCCTGACGTGGCGTCAAAGTGCTTTTTTGGCGAGTAGCACACTACTCCGGAACCCATAAAGGATTAGTGTTGAATTAGTATAATGAAATATTAAAGTAATTTGAGTGGTGTCAGTTATTTGGATTGAGAAGGATAGCGGAGGGATAGAAGAGGGAAAAAAAAGGTTTGCATTTATATAGCGCTTGTTACCCTAATGGGGTGGTGAAGCACATTTTTGGCGACTCACAAACCGCTCCACGACCATAGCAAATTTATAGTAAAGGTGGTCAAGCAGAAAACATTTTCATTAAAAGCAATGAAAAGTGCCGTTTAAACAAATGTCTGATCTTCAAACTCTACCTCAACTTCCAGTTTAATCTTGACATTTTCTTTTTTATGGATACTAATTGCTGCTGAGCTTCTGCTTTTTCAAAAAATGTACCCTTTTTTAGCCTATCTATGTATATTAACTAATTAATTAACAATGATATTTCTCGCTGCTTTTACCACGGTTTAATGAATGTTGGCTACATTATGACATTTGTATTACAATTGTGTTTTATTATTTCTGGGATAAATAAATAAAAAAAGAATAGAAAAAGAAAAGAAAATGAGGGCTTGATATGCCCAGCTGGATACGATTTGGGGTGACATTAGGAGTCCATATACTTTGGCCTCTTGCCAAATCCAAAATATTGGTCATTGAGTCAGCTAAATTGCACAGCTTACCTTGGCATGAATGCCAAGATTGGTCTGCACATTTCTCATGGTAATTGACATATCTGGTGACCTTCTTGGAGTCCATTTTTTGGGG
Source organism: Lissotriton helveticus (assembly GCF_964261635.1). Taxonomy (NCBI): domain Eukaryota; kingdom Metazoa; phylum Chordata; class Amphibia; order Caudata; family Salamandridae; genus Lissotriton; species Lissotriton helveticus. The sequence goes on along the minus strand of NC_136061.1, from coordinate 771,826,856 downwards.
CCTATAATACTTTTCACTTGAGTGAGGTACAAGGGCATTCTACTCTGAGGAATTTTTGTACCTCTTTCTTAAGGGGCTCTCTAAGGAGGCCCACCACGTACCTAGCAGCCTTGTCTGCTGGAGTCCACTCAGCAGAGCAGGGGTGATCAAGTATGACAAAGGGAAGGGGAAGGGCATCTCCATCGGTGCCTGTATCTATTTTAGGTATTTTGGTCTTGTGAGAAGAGTTTAAAGGCCTGTCTACTTCATAGTCACCCTCAGATTACCAATCTGTAGGCTAATAACCCACAAGGGGAGTGATGTTTAATTCAGAAAGAATGTAGGATTTGTGGGGATTAGAGCTCCCCGTAATATCATCCTGATCACCCAGTACCCTTGACTCCCTACAATGCCACGGTATCCTAAATCTATTGTACAGAAAATCCACCTTCCTCGCTCTCCCACAAACACCCCAACTTCTTCCTATGTGTGGATGCGAGGCATTAAAACATAGTAAATGGCTGAAAAGCAGAAAAACTTGATGGATCACTGTTGCCACATCTATCCAGATTTTAAGGCTTTAAGCACTGAGATCCTATTGGGTGCTCCAATTTAGGAGAAGTGTGGGAAGGAAGCTACTTCAAATTATGTAAACAACACACAGTTGACTTCAGCCTACAGAATTTCCAATTCCTAAAATACCTCCATACACCATGTGCTTACAGCGCACATGGATAAATTTAGAGGTTCCTGACTTTAATCCCCTTGAGGCAAAACTTGTAGTCAAACCCTTGGAACTGAGAATGATCCAGGTTATATAGATCTTTAATACTGGACAGATCAAATGGGTAAGATGAATGCTAAATGGGAGCATGACCTGGGAGAACTGGATGACGAGAATTGGCGGGAGGATTGGGAGTCACCAAGAATGTGGCTATTCCGTTCAACCTCAGTGTAACTCAATTTAATTACCTTCACAGGGTGTACTATGCCCAAGTAGGATATGGAAGATGGGGGAAGGCAAAGCGTCAGTGAGTGTACACGCTCTTGGGACCTTAAGCCTTCATTTCATCATGTGATATGGGTCTGGCCAGAAATCCAGATATACTGGCAACAAATTAATAATTTAATAGCAGACATAATCCACACGCCCAGATCCGCAAACACCAGAGTATCCATACTGGGCATAATGGAGAGATAGGCTTCTTCCAGAGTGCACAAGGCCCTAGCATGGGTGGGCATTTTGATACCAAAACAGGATGAGCACCCCACTGGCAGCAAGCGTAACCACGCACCTCCATGAAGGAATGTAAACTGACATGAACCACTGTGCCAATGAAGAACGGATGATATATAAATGGAATGGGTGCAATAAAAAGTATCTCATAATTTGAATCTGACAATTGACAATCAAACATTCCAGGTCAGAAACTGAATTTCTTGATTTACGACTATGTATCAGGGACAATAAGATACAGAGTGATATCTATAGGAAAGAAAGAGCTTGCAATAGCATACTACACGCAAAAAGCGCATACCCCAAATCAACCATTGAAGCCATACCATATGGTGAGATGGCTAGGGCGAGGCACAATTGCAGTCAGGACTCTGATTTCAATAGAAATATTATTGCGATCAAGCAAAACTTCACAGAGAGAGGTTATGAAAAGTTGTACCTAAACAAAGCAGAGAAATGAGAAAGACAGCTAAAAAGAAAATACCTTGAACCCCCAAATCTAAAAAAAACCAAAGATAAAACCATCCGAGGTTATATTCATTACGGAATTTAATACATACAGTACTCATGTGTATAATATCTTGAGAAAAAATTGGCATCTATTGCATTCCAACTAATTACCTGAGGGTACACTCTCAAAAAACACCTAGAGAAGTGTACCGCAGAGGAGGACTTTGAAAAATACATTATGTCCTAGCTATATTAAAAATTTACGTAGCAAGGAAAAAACCTGGTTACTCGAGTAACCACAAGGTTTTTATACGTGTGGGTCTTGTAATGTATGTGACTTAGGATTAAACAGATTGACAAACTGTAAATACAATAAGTCCAGAGAATATTCTATAGACTCCTTAATGAATTGTAACACCACCTTCACGGTGTATGTGATAGGTTGTGCCTGGGGTAAAGTATACATTGGAAACAGCAAACGCAGCTTAAAGTTGTAAATTCAAGAACATGTGAGAGCGGTACAAAATAGAGACACAAAGTACCTGGTTGTGACTCATATATTTGGGGAACATCTAGGTGAAACAAGAATTTTGTTCCATGCTATGGAACAGATATTACCCCATGAAAGAGCAGGTGATAGAGACACAGCCTTAACCCCTTCGCCGCGGGGCTAATTCCCCTGCGGTGCGGGGGGGCAGGGGGCCGCAAAAGGCGCCACGGTGCTTGTGACGAGCTCGGCTCGTCACACTGCACGATGGCGCTGTGCTCATGACGAGCTGAGCTCGTCATGACTACACCCGTTTAATGGAACGCCCAGCACAGCTGGGGAATTATCCCCACGTGGGTGTTCCATGGCAGTTATGACGAGCTAAGCTCGTCATGAGCACCGATGTAGTTAAGACAGGTAGAAGCGAAATGGATCTGTCGTTTTAGATCAGTATGTTGGGTCTCAATGCTAACAATGAATTATATAATTTTCTATAATGCTATATTCTGCTTTTGTAACATTTGATTGTGAGTTCATGTTTAATGCCTCCATACAACTTCTTGCTCTCATGCATTTAGGAGTCTATGCATATGAGTGCATTTAAGAATCCATGTATATTTGTGCCAATGATGTAAATTAAGCATTAATGTTTCTTGTATCATACTGCCAAATACTCTATGAATGTGTTTTAATGAAAGTGTTCAAAACGTCAAAATCATTTGTATTGTAAAAAGGGCAATTTTATAAACAATCAGAAATGATGTTCTGGGCAATATATCAATTTTAGATCTAAGTAATGATATTGATTGCGTGTAAGAATAGCCAATCTTTAAGTTTACAATTATCATTTAAATTACCATTCCTGTGACTTTTTGATTAGTGAGAGTGAACATATAGCTGATATATCGATATAAGAGTAATTTAAGGATATTGAGTATTTTCGCGAAAAGTGAATTATTATATTCATAATTGTAAAGTCACTTTTAGTAATTCAGATGCTGGATAAATTGACCAGGCAGTGTAGTTCTCACCCTTTGGGGATGGTACTGTATTTAGGTAATTCCATGTCTAGAAAAGAAGATAGTTATACCAATTTTCAATAATCTAATTCCGTTAAATATGTTTGTCCTTCATTAAACAATTTAATTTATCCACTTCTTAATTAATATAAGCAGATTGTATTAAGCATACATTTCAAACATAGCCATCTTTCTTGCTTACTATAAACAAACCTGCATGTTCGAAAATGTCGCCGATGCAAGTGTCCTATTAATATAGAGCTGAAATTCCTTTAATATTGAATATAGGTGTTTCTTGTGGTATAATTCACACATCCAAATTTGTTTCCTCCAAAATTCGGTTGTAGGCATGTTTCGAGCCCTCATCTATCCTTAACCCCTACGCCGCGGCGCAAATTTCGTCACAGCGCGGTGGGCTAGGGGGTGAGCGCGGTGCTCTGGTGCTCGTGACGGAACCACGCCGTCATGAGTCACAGGCGGCGTGGTTCCATCTCAGCCAGCCTGCTCATTAATTTGCCAGCAAAGGCGGGGAATTAATGCCGCATGGGAGGAGCAGCAGCTGCAGATGGAACCACGTCATCATGGGCACACGCCGCCCGTGACTCATGACGGCGTGGTTCTGTCATACGCAGGCAAGGGGTTAATCAATAATCGTAGTATTTACACAATGCATAGCTCTGTGTACTAACAAGCTATAAGACAGCAACCAAGCCATTTGGGTCGTGTAGGTTTCAAGATGGCGCTGTTGCAAATATCTCAATAGCACAGAGCGATGATCTTTGCAACATCGAATGCAGAGCTGCTTTTAAATACTAGTAAAAAATAAAGATAGTTCGTTCTAACATCCTTTTTTGGCATATATGAGGTATTAAGTGCCATCTACTAGTATCAAAAATACTTGGCCAGCATATATCCTTGTCTTTTAACACATTACAAGATGGCGGTCAGATTTCTGGTTTCTGCTGGGCGGTACGTAATAAGAGCCATGTGTCAGAAATTTTACTGGATGGTTTTGAGTATTTAAACATTCTCCATGCCATTGTAGAATGTTTGTCGCTGTACGAGAACGCAAGGAAGACGTATGCGTTCGGGGCAGATGGAACCAGTGAGTAACAACATGCGAGTCAAAATAAAAAATAAATTTGTTGTTAATGGATGTGGTTGGGCTCTCGTGACCGTTCACTTTAATATTTGTAGTTCCTAATAAGATATTTCTTATAAATGGTTATAGATTTGTCTAATAAGGACAGTGGTGTATAATCTAAGTTGGTGCCACCAGTTATGCAATATGCTCCTTTCCAATATGGTACGGACCCAGCATTAGTGAATTACGGTCACACTCTTACTGGGGTGAACCTCTGACTCTCATGTACTGTAGGCACGTTTTCGACTATCACTTCAAACCACGGAGTGATGGGAGCCATCTTGGGAATCGGCTTGAGCCAAGTCCCACAAAACACATAAACAAATACCCTGAAGCCCTAGGGAGGGCAAGGTCCCTGGGACATGGGGGAATTAAAGGAGGGGCGGACCAGCCCCCCTTATTGGTGCTTATAAAGGCCCCAGGGACCACTGCCTCTCTGGAGTTTATTTGCAAATAAAGAGGGGGGCGACTCAGATTCCCCCACGACCAGGGGACACAAAGCAAAAATTAACTTTGGGTGCCACATGTACCCTCCCCCTGGCGTAGTGCTATTTACATTTATATACATTGTGAGATCATGTGGTGACCATTGACTCCTTATTGTTTTAATTGACTATATTTTAAATGTACAACATCATTTTGTGCTCTTGCTTATTTCATTTTGTACCTTCTTGCAGCTTCAGAGTGGGATGTTTTAATTTCTTCACAACACAGTATTGATTGTTGGTGCAGGTAAGAGCGGTTGGGCGAGGTGGTTATGAGTCGACAGATGACGACATGGGAAAATAACATTTTAAAAAAGAAGTTGGACTTTTCTGTTTGCTCTCCTATGACGTCATAATATGGGCTCTCCCTTCCTCTCTTACATCCATCTGTTATAGATGGACCTTGCAGCATTAGTACGCGTGGCAGGTACGTTTTCTCCCCCTTTCCCTCATAGATGTTGTACTAGGCAAGGCCGTCCCCTGTCCCCACGTCTATTTGCTCGGGCTATTTAGACTTTGGCTGCCTGGGTTTGAATTGATGCTATGGTCCGGGGCTCTGAGTGGTCGCGGGAGGTCTCCGATCGCATTGCACTATGTGCAATAACGTCTTGTTCTTCCACACAGACCCGCATAGATCCGGTCCCAAGATACTTTGAATTATGCAAGTCTTTGGAGAAACAATAGGATTGTACTTGAACGTCGGCAAGTCTATTCTATGGCCATTGTGGGGGCCCTTTGGGTCTGGTTCGTGGGTGGCCGACTTGACCATTGCAGTCTACAAGATGCAATATCTAGGTCTCTTCTTGTCTCGCTCTCAACCAGTCTCTTGGGATCGCAACTTGGCCCCTATGATGGAACGAGTGAAAACTGAGGTGAGATGGAGGCAGAGCTTGCCAGGCTCTGTGATGGCCACTAGCTGAGCTTGCTCCGCTCTCTTCTTCATCTATCCAAAATAAGTAGCTAAGCACCCGGGGTCCGCCAGCCGCATTTTAGCTTGGATTGTGCAGGAAGCGAGGCACCGCAGTTTGTATCCAGGATCAACCCATGATTAGCGCCCAGCCCTCTGCTACACATTGCTGTGTGTTCGCCATCCGTGATGCAGCAAGTGACTTGGAGCGGTGGTGTGGCGTCCCGGCCGCGCCTGATTGTCCTCGGCTCTACCCCTGATCGGTGTCGCGCAGGCCTACGCTTCACGGGTTGCCTCCTGCCTGTGTGGACGTGACCGTTCCTGTCCAATTGAGCGTCCGCCCGTGAGGGTGCGCCTTCTGCTGCGGGGCAGGAGGGATTGCTGAGTGGACCTCCCGGCACCGCTACTCAAAGCCTGGGGATTGTGGCCTGTTGTGGGCCTAATGCCTGCCCTCACCGGAGCAGTTGATGCATTTCCAGAATCTGGCACCCTAGTGGTGGTGAGTTCGGCTGAGCTGCCCCCCTGTGCCTCTCCCAGAGCCTTTTCGGTGTTACCCTGCCTCACCTGATCTGGCTGATTGCAACCCCGTCCCAGTGCTTGTGCTCACTGGTCGGTTGGCTTCCTCTGCCTATATGGCCACTCGGGAGGAGGAGCAGTTCATTTGGAGGGCCACAATTTCTATGGCATGTCTGAGCTAGGGGGGGACTGTTACCAGCTAGTATGCCCCACCTTTACTTTTCTAACACAAACCAGCATTGACTAAGACTGCTTCCTTGCCCCAGCATTGAGTTGCTTAGCAGCGTGCTATCTACGTGGGAAGAGGGTGGCTCTATCAAGGGCAGGTCCCACCACTGCCCACACTGATTTCATGCTGTGTCTGTGCTAAATGGCTCTCTGGTGTTTACATCTGGGGTTATTCTCCTACTGCGCGGGCAACACGTTCACCATTGGCAAACCAGACAAAGCCCAATCGAAATTGAACTTTGAACGACATAAATCTAGGCACAGGGAGGAGGCCTCTGAGACGCTGGCGACCGGATCGGGGGAGGAATCTAAGGTCACAAGTGGGGATATCAAGCAGATCTTAGCCATGATGCCAAAATGTTTATCAACTATTGACAGCAAAATTGATTCCCTTTCATATAGAATGGACCGTATGTCCCAAAGACTGGACAAGCAGGCTGAAAGTCTAGATATGTCGGAAAGGTGTATCTCGGAGGTCGAAAATGCGCAAACGGAAGCATACAATTCTCAGAGGAAGATGGAAAAGGCATTAACGGTGCTTCAGGATAAAGCTGAGGGTTTGGAAGCCAGATGCCAGCGTAGTAACTTGCGTATCACTGGCCTTCCGGAATCTACCACCACTGGGGTCCTGGAAGTTTTTGTCGAGAGACTGGTTACTGATCTGTTGGGTGCTGAGATTTTTTCATCTATGTTTGTGGTGGAGCGCACGCACCGGTCCCTGGGTCCCTGTCTACTCCCACGTGTGCCTCCATGCCCCATCATCGCAAAGCTGCCAAACGAACAAGTTACTTACCTTCGGTAACGCTTTTTCTGGTAGATACAATATCTGCCTGTGGATTCCTCACCTTGTGAATATCCCCTTGCGCCAGCAACATTCGGAAATTCTTTTCGTAGCTTCGCGCCGACTTGGACGTCATAGAGGCACGGCACCGCTCGCGACTCCGCTGACGTCACCGACGCCTATAATAGGCCCACGCCGGTGTGATGACATCAGTTCCGCCCTTTTTTCCGTGCCTTCGAGGCACACGGACGGACCAATGACAGTAGACATATACCCAGTATACGCAGTACAAATATCAAGGTAACACACACAGTGTGAAGCAAATGCAACAAAACATTTGAAATAAACAACCCCTTGAAAATAAAACAAATACATAATAGAAACTCTGGCATAGAAGAGTGGACACCGGGGAGGCGGGTGGGTCAGTGAGGAATCCACAGGCAGATATTGTATCTACCAGAAAAAGCGTTACCGAAGGTAAGTAACTTGTTCTTCTGATAGATACATCTGCCGTGTGGATTCCTCACCTTGTGAATAGAGTCCCACAGCAGTCCCCACTCCCGGAGGAGGGTGTCCACTCTTCTAGACCAGGAAGTCCTGAAGGAGAAAGCGTGCAAAATGACCGTCCCTCCTCACTTCGGAATCCAAGCAGTAATGCTTCGCGAATGTGTGGAGGGAAGACCAAGTTGCCGCTCTACAACTATCCTCTACAGGCACACCTCTAGCCAATGCTGAGGTCGAAGACTTAGCTCTAGTAGAATGAGCCCTTATACCCTCTGGTGGTTCCTTACCGGCCAAAGAGTAGCAGATCTTAATACAGAGGACGATCCATCTTGATAAAGTCCTCTTATGGATCGCTCTTCCTCTCTTGCAGCCAGCAAAGCCAATGAAGAGCTGGTCATCCAACCGAAAGTCTTTAGTTCTGTCCAGGTAAAAAGACACCGCCCTCTTGGGGTCCAGACGGTGTAATCTCTCCTCATCCTTGGAAGGGTGTGGGGGAGGATAAAAGGTAGGAAGGGTAATGGATTGACCAAGGTGGAAAGGAGTCACCACCTTAGGCAGAAAAGCAGCCCTGGTCCTAAGAACCATTCGATCAGCGTGAATGGTCAATAAAGGGGGCTTGTAACTAAGAGCTTGAAGCTCACTTACCCTCCTTGCTGAGGTTATTGCAACGAGGAAAACTGTCTTAAGAGTCAATAGCCTCATAGGACATTTGTGAAGAGGCTCAAAGGGAGCACCCATCTGAAAGGTCAAAACAAGATTTATGTCCCACTGAGGCACAATAAAAGGAGTAGGAGGGAACTTATTTATGAGGCCCTTCAAAAACCTTAAGACTACAGGAGATTTAAAAAGAGAGGGCTGGTCAGGCAAACAGATAAAAGCCGACAGCGCTGAAAGATAGCCCTTCACTGTGGCAACAGCAAGCCCCTGCTGTGCCAGAGAAAGGGCAAACTGGAGAACATCAGATACATGGGCCTTCAAAGGGTCTATAGACTTCTCCCTGCACCAAGTAACAAATTTTGACCACCTATAAGAATAGATGGACTTAGTGGAGTCACGCCTGGCTGACAAGATGACATCCACTACATCAGGCGGGAGAGAAAAAGAACTCAGGTTGCCCCATTCAATCTCCAGGCATGAAGGTGTAAGGTCTGGAGGTGGGGGTGTAGAACCTGCCCCTCCATCTGGGAGAGGAGATCTGCCCTGTGAGGGAGACGGAGCGGCGAGCACGAGGAGAGGTGGAGAAGATCTGTGTACCACAACCTTCTTGGCCAATCCGGGGCGATCAATATAACTTGGGCCCGGTCTTGGCGAATCAAGGGTATGGGAGGAAATGTGTAAAGGAGTCGTGAGCCCCAACTCAACTGAAACGCGTCCCCCAAGGCTCCTTGCATCGGATACTGGAGACTGCAGAATAACGGGCAGTGAGCATTCTCTTGAGTGGCAAAAAGGTCCACCTGAGGAGTCCCCCACGTCCGAAAGACGTGGCGAACTACCTCCGGATGAAGCCTCCACTCGTGAGACCAGGACCAGAGGCGCAGAGCCTCTCTGCAGAGACACTGTGACCCCACTCCTCCCTGTTTGTTGATGTACCACATCGCAGTCGTGTTGTCCGTCAGGACCTGGACTGAACGACCGCGAAGGGAAGGGAGGAAGGCCTTGAGCGCCAGACGTATCGCCCGCAATTCTAGAAGGTTGATATGAAGCAACTTTTCCTCCGGAGACCAAAGATCCTTGACCTCCAGGTCCCCCAGATGAGCACCCCACCCTAGAGTGGATGCATCCGTTATTACTGTGGCCACCGATGGAGGCAGTTGGAAAGGCTTTCCTTGCGACAGATTGCCTTCCACGCTCCACCAAGACAGATCCGCCGCAGTTTCTCTGGAGATCCTCACTGACTCCCTGAAGTCTCCGCTGTGCTGATACCACTGCCTGCGGAGGCACCACTGGAGTGCCCTCATGTGCCAGCGTGCATGGTTGACCAACAGAATGCAAGAAGCCATCAGACCGAGCAGGCGAAGGACCTTCAGGACTGGAACAACAGCTCCATTGAAAAATAAAGGAATCATTGCCTGTATGTCGCGAATCCTTTGAGGAGGAGGGAATGCACGGCATACAGTTGTATCCAGTACCGCACCTATGAACAGGTTGCGCTGGGAGGGCACCAGGTGAGACTTGGGTACATTTATTGAAAAACCCAACCTGTGCAACAACTGAGTTGTCTCCTGCAGATGATGGAGCACCTTCTCGGATGACTCTGCCTTGATCAGCCAGCCGTCCAAATACGGGAATACAGGAATCCTCGACCTTCTGAGATGTGCTGCCACCACTGCCATCACCTTGGTGAAGACTCGAGGCGCAGTAGTAAGACCAAACGCGACCAAGTGCGACCCAACCGTAAAACGGAGATACTTTCTGTGCGACTTCAAGATGGGAATATGAAAATACGCATCCTGTAAGTCGAACGACACCATCCAGTCTTCTTCCAGCAGCGCTTGAAGAACCTGTGCAAGAGTGAGCATCTTGAACTTTTCCTGTTTCAGGTAAAGGTTCAAGATCCTGAGATCTGGGATTGGCCGAAGTCTGCCATCCTTCTTGGGGATCAGAAAATACCGGGAGTAGCATCCCTGACCCCTCTCTTGCTCCGGAACCACCTCTATCGCACCCTTTCTGAACAGTGCCAGGACTTCTTCCTGCAGGAGAAGCAGGTGGTCCTCCGAACAAAAACCCTGGCAAGGAGGGTAATTTGGGGGAAACTCCTGAAAGGGAAGAGCATACCCATTCCCCACGAGATTGAGAACCCAAAGATCCGATGTTATCAATTCCCAATCTCGTAGGAAATGGGTAAGCCGGCCCCCCACTGGGACCACATGATCCGGAATGGCGGATCTAGGGCTGCTTTGCCGCGTTGGCAGGGGGCTGGGAAGGGGAAGAAGAGGAAGAGGAGGAAGCTTGACGGCCTCTAGGACGGGCTCTTTGCCTGCCCATGTATGATCTGTACAGCGTATTTTGCTGTTGCTGTGGCTGCTGCTGAGATGGTCTGTAGGAACGAAAGGAGGATCTGCCAAATCCTCTGAAGCGCCTTCCAGTAGTACCCCTGGACTGAAGGCCCAAAGATTTCGCAGTGGCCCTACTGTCTTTAAAACCTTCCAAGGCCGCATCAGCCTTCTTGCCAAACAATCCTGAGCCATCAAAAGGCAAGTCCATCAAAACAGACTGAACATCTGTAGAGAACTCCGACGTTTTAAGCCATCCGGCTCTCCTAGTGGCCACGGAAGAGCCCATGACCCTCGCCACCGAATCAGCAGTGTCCAACCCACTCTGAATCACCTGCCTCGCAGCAGCCTGAATGTCCGATATCACCTCCTGAAAATCCTTTCTATCCTCCTCAGGGATCTTCGGAACCAACTGCTTAACAGAATCCATCAAGGCATGGACATACCGCCCCATCAGACAAGTTGCGTTGGTTGACTTTAACGCCATACTGGCTGAGGAGAAGACCTTCTTGGCAGCCTGATCCTGCTTTCTGGACTCTTTATCCCCAGGAACCTGCGGAAAAGCTCCAGCAGACCTCTTCGAGCAGGCAGCCTGCACAACCAAACTCTCAGGCAGGGGGTGCGTTGACAAAAAATCAGTGTCACCAGGCGCAACCCTGTACCTCCTCGCCACTGCCCTAGAAACCGCAGGAGTAGTAGGCTTCTTCCAAACCTCATAGATGGGTTCAGCTAACGCATCATTAAAGGGCAGCATTGGCTCAATAGAAGAGGAGGGTGAGTGGAGAACTTCAGTTAGAAGATTTGATTTATACTCAGCAGTTGGCAGAGTAATGTTCAACAAATTTGCCGCCTTTTTGATAACAGTGTGATAAGGCACCACATCCTTTGAAGGCACATTCGACACCGAAGTCAAATCCCACTCAGGAGACAGTTCAAGCCCACTGGCCTCTCCCAGGTCCTCAAAAGGATCTTCAGACTCCTGCAACTCTCCTTCCTCCATATCAGCATACCGATATTGTTCTTCCTCCAAAAGTCTCTGGGCTTCTCTCCGTGACCTTTCCTTCACGATAGAAGTCGAAGGATCCGGAACCGACTCCGACGGGGCCGGGGCCGGCGTCGAACCCGAAGTCGGATGAGGTCGTTTCACACAAGGTCGAACAGAATCCTGTCTCGGAGTCGTAGGCACCGGCGTCGATGGAACCGGCGTCGACACAGGCGGTGTCGGAAAATGCCAAAGCGGTGGTAGAGCTGGCATAAAAGGCATGAAGGGCGCAGGAGCATAAGCTTGGGGAACACCCAAGTTAAAAGACATAGGACCCGTGGGACCAACAGGTGCACCAGACGGGTACATCGCCCTGGAATAAACACCAAACATGGCGTTCAGGAATTGGGATGGATCCTGACCTGGAGCCGGAAAATCTGGATACGGTCCTCTGGGCTGTTCCCGAGGAGGCGGAGTCGACACGAAGTCGACCTCTTCCCCGAGCCCCGGAACCGGGGTCGATGAACCCGCAGGCACCGGAACCTCGGCCTCACCAACCTTCTGCACCTCACCTTCATCCTCCTGACCAGAAGGATTGGACGGATCTGGAGAAGGGATAGCCAACTGCTTCGGCGACTCGGGCGAATTCGGATGCGAAGCTTCACCAACAGAGTCCTGAGCCTCCGACGCCGAAACCTCTGCTTTTTTATAAAGAAGTTTGACCTGCGACTTCGGCCTCGAACCAGAGTCCTTCCCTGAGTGATGACGTGACTCATGGCTCCTCTTCTTATGCTTTTTCCTTGAGGATCTTGAAACATGAATTGAAGACGATTCCGAGCGCGACTTCGATCGAGACCTCGACCTCGAACGCCGAGATCGAGACTTCGAAGTCTTTTTAATCTTCTTACTCTTCAGCCTAGCCACGAGGAGATTCGTCTCCCTTTCCCGCAGGGCCTTTGGGGTCATCTTCTTACAACAAGGGCAATCCTCGACGTCATGGTCGGAACTCAGGCACCAGACGCAGCACTCATGCGGGTCAGTAATAGACATTGTCTTGCCACATTCTCCGCAAGCCTTAAAGCCAGTCTTCTTCGACGACATCTCGAAGAAAACAGAAACAGCAATAATAGAACAAGAGTAACAAAGTTACCAGGAAGCTACAGTATGATCCCAGAAAACCGTTAACGTCGACGACGCGGAAAAAAGGGAACTGATGTCATCACGCCGGCGTGGGCCTATTATAGGCGTCGGTGACGTCAGCGGAGTCGCGAGCGGTGCCATGCCTCTATGACGTCCAAGTCCACGTCGGCGCGAAGCTACGAAAAGAATTTTCGAATGTTCCTGGCGCAAGGGGATATTCACAAGGTGAGGAATCCACACGGCAGATGTATCTATCAGAATACAGGGACAGAGACGCTGCTCGCAAAAAGGTTAGAGAATTGGGAGAATTAAGTTATGAAGGTTCCTCATTCTCACTGTTCCCAGATTTCACAATAAAGGTACAAGAAGCTAGAAGGCAGTTTGTTGCAATGAAGTGCAAACTGAGAGAAGAGCACATAAATACATTATGGTATATCCAGCAAGACAAAGAGTGGTAGTGAACGGCTCGGCGAAGATCTCTACAGACCCTAAGTCTCTCCAAAAGGCCCTTAAAGAATGGAGGGGGGTCACACTAAGAATGTTCTGAGCTATGGGGAGGGGGGAGCAGGCTCAAGCTGAACTTTAGGTGAAAATTACTAGCTTTATGACATGGCCTTATTGTTTCTGGCTTTGCCTCTATTTCTCTTTTGTTATTTCAGATTTCTGTATGACATTGATGTTGAGTTTGCAATGCCCAATAGTGTTTCTACAGTCTGGGTCCTCTCAGCCCCTTCTAGACTGAGTAGCTGGGCCTAATCTGGGATACATGTAGAATCGGGGTCAGTTATGCTTCCAATAGATATGGTTTATTTTTCCATTGTCTTGCATTGTGCCCCCATGAGCATGAGGTTGACGTAGCCTTACTGCAAGAGACACACTAAGCCCCCAATAACTCTATGCTTAATAACAATAGACTTCAGAGAGCATTCACTGCGGTGGGGTTTACCTCTCAAGCCAGGGGTATTTTTTACTTGGATTAACGACAGGTTTGCTGTCTCTAGGTACCACAGAAGGGGATTGGATATCCAAGTTGTAAATATATATGGGCCAAACTATGATGTTCCTCTATTTTATAAGTCTTTACTAGCTCAGATTCCAAATGGTCCTACATTACCGCAATTGTGGGACGGTGACCTGAATTGTGTTCTGAACCCCATATTAGATAGGTCCGGTGGCCCGGCCCGCCACCCCTTGGAGGCTGCTAAAGTAATTTCTTACATTGAAATGCAGTTGGGCTTGATGGATATATGGAGGGCTAGCCACCCAGAGGCGTGCGGGTTCACCCATTACTCGACTCCTCACGATATACATACTAGAATAGACTACTTACTGCTAGATGGCACGCTTCTCCCCCGTGTTCGTGACTCCTCAGTGTTGCCTCTCACTCTCTCAGATCACTCCCCAATCACTCTAGGGATTGAAATACCGCCGCAAACTGTAGCCATGTTCACATGGAGTTTTACCCCATACTCATTACTAGACTCCATGTTTAAGGCTGAGATGGCCACGGCCATCACAGATTTTTTTGACATTAATATAGATTCGGTCGAACACTTTGCCATAGTCTGGGAGCCATTCAAGGTGTACATAAGGGAGTTGCTATCAGTAAGCAGTCAGGCTTTTTCTGTTCCATCAGGTGTAGGCTTTAAACCTTGGAAAAAAACTGGGGAATTCGGAATCGGACCCCCTTGGGTGTGGCGATCCTCAGGTTGTGACAGCTATTAAGAAAACAATGGAAGAATACTGCTAGGAGGCTGATAGCAAAGTTAAGCATATGGGGAAGTTTGCAGTTGCCAAATCCCATAGTGAGGGGGACAGGCCGGGGACTGTACTGGTGGTGCTGGCTCGTTGCCAGAGGGACACAAAGTGGGTTTCAGAGCTAATAGAGGATGATGGTACAATTCTTGTTGACTCTTCTGATATAGCCAATAAATTCAGTCAGTTTTACAGGGATCTGTATAGCTCACATATTATAGTTAATGAATCAGCTGTTATGGATTACCTGGAGCATGTGCAGTAGCCATGGCTGTCCAACGCTCATAGGGAATACCTGATGCGCCCATTGGACTCTACAGAGATGCGCACTGCCCGGAATTCAATGCGCGACTGCACCACTCCCGGCATAGACGTGCTCACTGTCCCCTTCTATAAGGCCTAAATCGATTTGGTGGGGCCCCGCCTCAGTAGGTTAATCGGGAAGATAGGTGACACTGGTATAATGCCACAATCCCTGAGAGAAGCACTCATAGTTACATTGGTAAAACCTAGCAAGATCCCCCAGACATGCTTGTCTTACAGACTGCTCTCACTCCTAAATGTGGACACACATTTTTTGCTAAAATCCTAGTCAATAGACTTGCTCCCCTTCCTCCTTTCCTTGTTGGTCCAGAGCAAGCTGGTTTTGTGCCTGGACGTACATTTATCCAAAACCTACGGACAGTATTTGGGGTTATACAACATGTCAGACCAGAAATCAAAGCTGCTGCTGTCTTTCTAGATGCAGAAATGGCTTTCAACTCAGTCGAGTGGGCCTTCATGATGGCTGTGCTGTGCAGGTTGGGTTTGGGAGAGATATTCCTTAGATTGGTTTCAGTACTATACAACCAGCCGACTGCCAGGGTTAGAATTGGGAATCATGTCACACCTCAGTTTCCAATATCTTGAGGATCTAGACAGGGTTGCCCCCTGTCCCCGTTATTATATGCCATTGTGGCAGAACCCTTTGCATGCTCTCTGAGAGAGGACCACGGGCACCGGGGAATCCGTTTTTCAAACTACAACTGATTATGTCAGTCTATGCTGATGATATGTTACTATATGCTCATGACCCTGCAATTAACCTTCACTCTCTAATTTGTGAAGTGATAACATTTGGTGGTCTCTCAGGTTTACAAATAAATTTGAGTAAATCTCTTATTTTCCCATTCACACCCCCTATGGCCCCATTGGATCTGGAATTTCCGCTGCAGTGGACCACCGACTTGGTAAGGTACTTGGGCATACAGGTGCACACCGACTCAGAGCTAGCACTGCGTGATAACTACGGCTGCATGATAACCAAGCTAGAGGGTGACATCGAGAAATGGCTCAGGTGCCACTCTCCCTCGTGGCTCGCATTTCATTGTTGAAGATGACTGTATTGGCGAGATTATTATTTCTCTTCAACAATATCCCCATGGTAATTCCGAAATACATCTTTAAAAGGTTGAAGGTCTTGATGATCAGACTAGCGTGGGCGGGGAAATCCCCTTGGGTTAAGATGGACACGCTTACGCTCCCATATTCTAAGGGGGAACTAGGAGCCCTGGATCTCGAACTATGCTATAGAGCTGCTCAGAGGTCACATGCTTATTCCTGGTGCCATGGCCCTCTCACTCACTCACACCTCATCACAGATAGGATGCCGTCTGACCCATCCCCACTTCCTTGACAACTCACTGAGCCTCCCAATAGGCTCTACGGAGTTCTTGACTCTATCAATTCGACTTTTCATGTGTGGCACAAGCTATTAAAAAAGCAAGAGAGTACTCGGTTATACTCCCCCTCTGCTCCCACTGGGCTGTTGTCAATGGTTCCCTCAGAGTGCAGAGGTGGAAGTGATGAAATCGCTCAGGGACCTTCAGATCCATAATATGGGAGATTTTTTCTCTGAGGGTAGAGTTCCTACTTGGGACGAGGATGTCGTCGAGGGGCAAAGGGCCATAACTCTCATATAATTTCAGTATTTTAGGGCACGTCACCCCATGAGGGCACTGCTTGCAGGTGATTATTTGGAACCTCCTGCTCTCCCTTCTTTTACCTACCTTCTTCGGGCCAAATCCCCATACAAGCTGATCTCACATTTATATATATATATATACCATGTCGCAGGAATACAATCGTACAAATTACTCTCCACCTCCTAGAGCGCAGTGGCAGCTTGACCTGGGTGCTTCCACTGATGATAGTAAATGGAGGTACTGTTGTGAGGTTACTCAATCAGTGTCATTAAACAGCAGGCAAAGATTAATCCATTTCAAGTTCCTTAACAGGACATATTATACGCAAGCAGGGCTTCGTAGATGTAGGTTGAGAGACACAGAATGCTGTGAGCAATGTGTTGTAGGTGATGCAGATTTTCTTCACCTGGCAAGGTCCTGTCCCCATATGGCTGCCTTCTGGAAACAAATATTTCAGGAGCTGGGTGCGGTGGTGGGAACTTTGCTTGCCCCTGACCTCCTATAGGCCCTATTAGGATTATGGGTGAGCGGAATTTGCGTAGTCGCGCTACACAAAGCTCTGCGGAACTGTAAAAAATCTCTGCGAGCACGGAGTTCCGCGAACACGCCAGTTCACAATGCTTTTTTCCTGTTCACGAATGCTGTTTGCATGTTCGGGGGTAAATATCTTGCAAACGCGCATTTTGAAAGCGCAAACATGCACAAAATTCTGCAAAGCCGCGGATCGTGGAATTTTTGGCAATTCGCTAAATTACCCAAATTCCGCAAGTGGAATGGAATTTACCACCCAGGCCTAATTAGGATATACAAAATCTCTGCCAAAGAATATTAGGAAACTTATTGGTTTGAGCTTAATTTTGGCAAAGAGCCAGATTGCGTTGTGATGGGCATGCTGCCCACCTCCCTCAAAGTCTGAATGGGAAAAATACATGATTTTTTATAATACACAGTCTGAAATATACAGTGGGCTAATACCCCCACGGAGCCGCCCAAAAAGTTTTTGGGGCTTGTATAAACAATATCTTTTGGTAAGAGAGGAGGATGGGTCGAATGATGCTCTGTCTCATTAAGATGAATTATGTTTTTTGGGTGAGGCCATGCCAATCTGGACTGTTTTGATGTACAATGCTAACTCAGTTGATGTTATATCCACGATATAGCCCAGGTGTCTGGATTTTGCAATCCGGTATGTGGTAACTGTCTCTGTTATTCACCTAAATGGCAGATACCCCTGTGATGTTTTCATTTCACTGTTACTTTATATATTCTCACTGCTGTAATTTTAATTACTACAGAATTATGTGCACTGCTGTGTGCTGTTAAATAAAATCAATAAATAAAATAAAAAAATAAAAAAAGACTGAGGTGAGATCATGGTCACATCTGCCCCAGTCACTTTATGGCCGATCCGCCATTTTTAAGATGGTCTCCGTCCTTGCCTTCTCTATCAACTACAGAACCATCGATACCCAATTCCCAATGGTTGGTTCTGACAGATTTGTTGCGCTCTTGGGTCAGTTTCTGTGGGGAGGTGCTGCTGCCAGAGTAGCCTAACGCACCTGCTTCCAGTCCACCTACTACAGATGCATAGTGACAGCAGACATCCAGTCCTACCACACGGCCTCACAACTGCAGCTGCAGATGCTTAATGAGTGATGATACTGCACCAGGGATGACCCAGCCTATACAGCTGGCCAGTGGATGATGGAAGATACCTCACTTCATTCTTATCTTTATAGCCAATTGGAGTTTTGGGTTTTACCACCTACGTCAAGGGTGGTGATTCAGGTGCAGAGATAATCGCTGCATTGGATGGGGTGGTGGGGCAACTTCTCACTAAACAATTTTGGGAACTTGGCACTCTATTTAATGGTTTCAGCATCTTCAGTGGCCATTACTTGTTGCGGGGGTTGGGATCTAAAGTGATGCCCACATTTTTTTTATATACACAAATGCAAGTACACATAGCTCAACCAATAAAAGCATGGAAAAAGGGCAACATACCAAGCATTTTTCCAAAATCAAATAGTAAGCAAGAAAAAAGACATTTTAAAAACATTCATGTCAAACATTTATAGCATTTTTGGTAAAAGCAGGTGGACAAAGGGGAGGCGGGTGAGGAATCCACAGGCAGATACTGTATCCAACAGAAAAAGCGTTACAGAAGGTAAGTAATTTGTTCTTCTCATGGATACATCTGCCTGTGGATTCTTCACATTTTGAATAGAATCCCAAAGGTGTGCCTCTACCGGAGGACGGTGTCCACCTGACTAGACCAAAAAATCTTGCAGAACAGAACGTGGAAAATGGCCGTCCCTCCTAACCTCCGAATCCAAGCAGTAATGCTTCGCAAAAGTATGGAGGGAGGCCCAAGTTGCTGCCTTACAAATATCAATAACAGGAACACATCTAGCCAAAGCAGAAGAAGAAAATGTAGCTCTGGTAGAATGAGCTCTGATACCTTCAGGCGGGTCCTTCTTGGCCAAGGCGTAGCAGATCTTGATGCAGAAGATGATCCACCTGGAGAGAGTCCGCTTCTGCACAGCTTTGCCTTTCATTTGCCCAACGTAGCCCACAAAGAGCTGGTCGTCCAGCCTTAGATCCTTTGTTCTGTCCAAATAAAAGCGGACAGCTCTGTTAGGATCCAAACGATGAAGTCTCTCCCCCTTTTTGGAAGAGTGAGGGGGAGGATAGAAGGTAGGTTAATGGACTGTCCCAAATGGAAAGGAGTAACCACCTTAGGAAGGAAAGCAGCCTGGTCCTAAGAACCAACTTATCTGCATGAATGGTCAAGAATGGAGGTTTAGAACTAAGAGCCTGAAGCTCACTTACCCTCCTGGCCGAGGTAATGGGAATCAAGAAAACCATTTTAAAAGAGAGAAGCCTCAAAGAACAACTATGAAGAGGCTCAAATGGAGAACCTATTCGAAAGGTAAGAAAGGGATTTAAATCCCACTGAGGCATAATGAAAGGAGTGGGAGGAAACCTATTTGTAAGGCACTTAATGAACCTCATAACTACAGGAGATTTGAATAAAGACGGCTGATCCGGCAAACAAATAATAACCCAAAAATAACCCTTAACTGTAGCCACAGCACAACACTGCTGGGCCAAAGAAAGAGAAAAACTTAGCACATCAGACAAACGGGCCTTCAAAGGATCAATGGACCTCTCTTCTGCACACCATTTCACAAATTTGGGCCACCTGGAAGAATACACAGATTTGGTCGAGTGTCTCCTGGATGATAAAATAACATTCAACACATCAAGTGGGAGAGAGAAAGAACTCAGGTTGCCCCGTTCAATCTCCAGTGCTACAGCAAACAATGATGGACGGAAAGCTGACAATGCAAACATTCTCCCCCAGTCAAAAGAGCTGGGTTAAATCCATAGTTATTTTGTCCACTACGCCATCCCAGTTTGGACCCAGCCATATGCAAATCAATCTTGTCTCTGTGCCTCATGGGAACAGTCCAGACCGAACTGCCAGGCCAGGTCCTCCCTGGACCGGAAACAAACATCCTGAGACCAGGGTATGTCACCATTCTTCAGCCGTTCAATCTCCAGCCATGAAGGTGCAGGCTCTGAAGGTGGAGGTATGGAACCAGCCCCTGCGATTGCGAGAGGAGGTCTGCCCTGAAAGGGAGACGGAGTGGAGGGTGTGATGAGAGGTGAAGTAGATCTGTGTCCCACACCCTTCTTGGCCAATCTGGAGTAATCAATATCACTTGGGCCCAGTCTTGGCAAATCTTCCTCTGAACCAGAGGGATCAAGGTTATGGAAGAAAACGCGTAAAGGGAGGTGCGAGCTCCAATTCAATTGAAACGCGTCCCCCCAGCGCTCCCGGTATCGGTTACTGGAGACTGCAGAACAACGGACAGTGTCCGTTCTCGTGAGTGGCAAACAGGTCCAACTGAGTAGACCCCCACATCTCGAAGATGTGATGTACCACCTCCGGATGAAGCCGCCACTCGTGATCGGCCGAGTAATGCCGACTGAGACTGAGACAGCACACCGGCTAGATGATTTGCAAACACAGAAATCTGATGGTCCTGAGCCCAAGACCAGAGTTGCAGAGCCTCTCGGCAGAGACGATACAACCCTACCCCTCCTTGTTTGGTGATGTACCACATCGCAGTAGTGTTGTCCATCAGGACCTGAACGACTAACCACGAAGGGAAGAAAGGAAAGCCTTTAGTGCCAAACGTATCATCCACAATTCCAGAAGGTTGATGTAAAGCAACCTTTGCTCTGAAGACCAAGGAGCTTTGACCTCCAGATCCCCCAGATGAGCAATCCTCCCTAGAGTGGAGGCATCTGTGATCACTGTGGCCACCGGTGGAGGAGGCTGAAAGGGCCTTACTTGAGACAGGTTGCCCTGCACACTCTACCAAGTCAGCTCCGCTGCAGTGTCGCTGGAGACTCTGACCTTCTCCCCGAGATCTCCGTTGGTTTGATACCTCTGCCTGCGGAGGCACCACTGGAGTGCCCTCGTGTGCCAGTGTGCATGACTGACCAACAGTATGCAGGAAGCGAACAGACTGAGCAGGCGTAGGACCTTTAGGACTGGAACAACCGCTACATTGTGAAACAAAGGAATCATCTCCTGAATGTCGAGAATTCTCTGTGGAGGCAGGAATGCCCAACATACAGTAGTGTCCAGTATTGCCCAGCAAATCGATGTACACCATCCAGTCTTCCTGTTGCAGCGCGAGAAGAAACTGAGCCAAAGCCAACATTTTGAACTTTTCCTGTCTGATGTAAAGATTTAAAATCCTGATGTCCAGGATCGGTCTCAACCGACTGTCCTTTTTGGGTATCAGGAAATACCGGGAGTAGCAACCATGACCCCTTTCCTGCTCTGGAAACACCTCTACCGCATCTTTCTGTAGCAAGGCAAGAACCTCCTGCTGCAAAAGTAGCAAGTGGTCCTCTGAACACCAACCCTGACGAGGAGGGTAAGGAGGAGGAAACTCTAAAAAAGGGAGGGTGTACCCATTCTCTACTAGATTCAAAGCCCAACGGTCTGAAGTAATCGATTTCCAATCTTGTAGAAAGTGGGTCACCTGACCCCCTACAGGACCAACATGCTCTAAGATGGGGGATTTAGAGTTGTTTTCCTGAGGCAACAACGGGGGGGAGGAGAAGAGGAGAAGGACTGCTGCCGAGCGGCTCCTCAAAGATGGCCCCAATTTTTACCCCTGTACGATTTGTGCAAAGGTTTCTGCTGCTGACTCTGCTGAGGTTGCTGGCGGCCACGAAAGGAAGCTGCAATTCCACATCCTCAATACCACTTGTAGCTGTAGCCTTTAGACTGAGTTTGAAGGCCTAGAGATCTTGAAGTCTCTCTGCTATCTTTAAAACGTTGTAAAGCAGAGTCAGCCTTAGTGCCATACAGCCTCGTACCGTCAAAGGGCAAACCCAACAGGGTTGCTTGAACATCAGGAGAAAATCCAGATGATCTCAGCCAAGCTTGTCTCCTTGTAGCCACAGAAGATCCCATTACTCGGGCCACCGAGTCAGCTGTATGCAAACCTGGCTGTATTACTTGATGGGCAGCAGCTTGAGTGTCTGAAAGTGCTTAAAGGGAATTAACCCGATTGTCTTCAGGTAGCTTAGGGGCTAGCTTTTTGACAGAGTCCATAAGAGCCTAGATATATCTTCCAAGTAAGCAGGTAACATTAGTAGATTTCAATGCCATACTTGCAGAGGAAAATACTTTTTTAGCTGCCTGCTCCATCTTTTTAGAATCCCTATCCCCCGGGATGGTAGGGAAGGAACCAGATGACTGTTTAGAGCAAGCAGCTTGGACCACCAAGCTTTCAGGTAATGGGTGAGTAGATAAAGCTGAATCCCCAGGAGCTGGCTTGTACCTCCTCGCAATAGCCCTGGAAACAGCTGGAGCAGTCAAGGACCTTTGCCAAACTTCAAAAATAGGTTCTGTCAAAGCCTCTTTGAAGGGTAGAAGAGGCTCACTTACTGAAGCAGATGTATTGAGAACCTCAGTCAAAATATTAGATTTAATTTCAGCTGAAGGCAATTACAGGTCCAGTAACTCAGCTGCTTTTCTTACAACCACATGATAAGGAGCCACATCCTGTGAAATCCCAGTCTTTGGTGAGGAGAGTTCCCATTCTGGGGAAATGTCCAACCCACTGGCCTCTTGTAGGCCTTCAAATTCATCAACACAGTCGACAATCTCTCCCTCCTCCTGTTCTTGTCTATATTCTTTCTCTTCAAGCAGTCTTTGCGCATCCCTCCTAGAGCGCTGCTTTAGGATCGTCATCGGCGGCGCCGGTGACTAAGGAACAGGCGTTGAAGGAGGACCTTCAGGATCAAGCATTGGCACCATTCAAATCCGAGGTGTCCGAGGATTTGGAGTGGAAGACCTGGGCGCCGGAAAATGCCAAGCCGGAACTGCAGGCATAAAAGGCACGAAAGGCGCCTGGGCGTATTGATGTGTAACCCCCAAATTAAAGGCCAATGGGCCCATGGGGCCCAAAGGCGCACCAGTAGGATGTGAGGCCCTGGCACAGATGCCAAACATTGCATATAAAAAATGCATTGGATCCGTTCCTGGGCCCAGAAAAGGAGGATAAGAATCCGTACCTTCCTGAACAGGATCCACCTGAGGCCAAACTTGAGGCAGCGGAGCCGGCGCCCACACAGGCGAAGCCATAGGAACAGGAGAAGACTCCCTGCGTGCCGAAGACCTTCTGGGTGTCGCAGTTTCCTTAGGCATGGAAGAGCCTCCCGAAGCCGGCAACCTCGGACCCGGTGAGTTAACCGGAGTCGCTTGAGGAGAAGGAGACGGGGATGGAGACCCAAAGAATTTTCTCCAACGCCGCTGAGGTGGCGAAGGCGATCTCGAAGCCTTACCCTTCGAAGAGCAACGTCGAGAGCCATGCCTCCTCTTCGACTTCTTGTGCTTCTTTATTTTGAAGTGTACAAAGTCGACGACTCCGAACGTTTTCGACCCCTCTTCTCCTTTTTAGCTTTTGCCATGAAGAGCTTTGCCTCTCGGTCTTTTAGAGCTCTTGGATTCATTTTCCTGCAGCCGAAACACCTTTCTACGTCATGGTCGTAAGACAAACACCAAAGGCAATCATCGTGGGGACCAGTCATTGACATATGACTGCCACACTCCCTGCAGGGCTTGAATCCAGACTTTTAGGAAGTAGCCCTTTCTTTAAATACTGGAAGAAACAAAGTAATCACTAAGAAAATGGAGAGTCCCAGAAAAAAAACGTAAGGCTTCAACGGCGCGGAAAAAAGGGAACTGATGTCAGCACGCCGACGAGGTCTTCTTATGGCTCCGATGATGTCATACAGAGTCGCAAGCGGAGCCGTGCTATTAGGACGTCCTCATAGACGTGGGAGAGCTAGGAAAAGAATTTCCGCGGAATGCTGGCACAGGGGATATTCAAGAGGTGATGAATCTACAAGCAGATTTATCCGTCAGTAAGGGGGGCTCCCTAGGGGAGCCACCCCGTACATAAGATCCTATATCCAACACTTTAATCATTCTTGGATTAGGATTCCAACATGTTTAATACCAAACATGACCTGTTTTGGTGCATCCAATATATAGTTAGATATCTTGTATAGATAGATATCTTGATGTCCCATATGTGTATAAAATGGCTGACTGCACCTACAAAGCCGGGAGAACCGACTCCGGGTTTGTAGGGGGTGTCCTGTTCATGCAGGATACCCTCACACTTAGAACCAAGCACCCTGCCTTCAGGATTGAAGGGCGTACCTTAGGGGTGACTTATAGGTCATAAGTGCAGTGACCTCAGATATAAGGAAACATATCTGTCATGAGGGGTGCAAACACCAGCTCACACAGGCTTCAACGGCAGGCCTGTATTCACAGTTTGAGTGGTCTCTCATGGATGACATAATACATGCTGCAACCCATGGGAGACCCCTGGTGTACCTATGCTGTGAGTACCTTGGCATCATATACTAGGGACTTAGAATGGTACACCTGTAGCCAATTATGGAGGTACAAACGTACTTACCATAGTCTAAATTAGGGAGAGAGCACAGAGACAGGGGTCCTGATTAGCAGGATCCCAGTCAGGCTAGTCAGAAAAACAGAATGACACCAGCAAAAAGTGGGGGTGACCATGAAAGCTGATCCAACTTTCCTCGAGAGTCCTACTCCAATAATGAGATAATTTGGATTTAATCAGTTATCCAAAACTATACACCCTAGAAATTGCTGCGGACATAAAAGCCAGGTCAAACAGTGACACCAGAAGGGACAACTGAAAGACTGGGGCATCAAGTGGTTTGTATTGCTGATTTTCATTGCCTGCATTAGTGCCCCTGGTAACCTTGCTATGCCACTGACCACATACTTCTTCCAGAGTCCCCAGAGTCCAACAACACAGCTGATGAAGTAAACGATTTTCCGAATTAATGGGACCTGTGACAACAAGAATAAAAGAACTTCAAAAAAATGCTGACATTTTCTGAGCTAAAATGGAATCCTGCATCCAATTGGGGACTGGGGCGGCCCAGGATCAGATGGTGTAACAGTCAGCATCACTGCTAGAAAATATGTAATGATAGTTTACAGGTCAATACTTTTAATATTTAAGCAGCATATGTAGGGGGATGGAGGTTTATATATAGAAGAGAGCCTCACTCCCACTGACACAATGCAATTAGTGTACAGATTCTCTGAAACCAATAAATGGCTCGGAGTGTTGTTCATTAGTTCTTGTGAATACTTCACTTTGCATGCACTGTCCATTGGTAACAAGCCGTTTTCACCCATACATTCATACACCTCAGGCGCCCTAGACTATCCTATGGCTGAAACTCTTTACCTCACATGTCCGATGTCTGGCAGGAACGTGATGGTAGCAGCACCGAGAGCTGAGCCATTTGTCTGTCCAACAATGGGTGGACACTGAAACACTACAGAGTCAAGCGACTCTAAAAACCACTATTGGCAAAATCAAGCACCTCTAGGCATGCAAAATAGCAGAGTGAAGTCCACTAGTACCTCACAGCACACACAAGGGCAGACGACTCACTCT
Source organism: Lissotriton helveticus (assembly GCF_964261635.1). NCBI lineage: Eukaryota > Metazoa > Chordata > Amphibia > Caudata > Salamandridae > Lissotriton > Lissotriton helveticus. The sequence continues at coordinate 771,801,229 of NC_136061.1, read as the reverse complement.
ACTCTGTTTTGTGTCTTTCATCTTGCACTCGGCAGGCAGTAACATAAAATCTCTTCTACATCATACATGTAAGTATGTGGAAGGATTGAAAAGAAACTGTGGCGAAAACAAGAAGGCAAAGGCCAACCTGTACAACAAAGCAACCATTATATGCACTATATTAATAATTACTATTTTTTTTCTTTGATCCAGAAGAATGAAACTAGCCTCCATCCCTACCTGAGGATAGATCGATTTGCATAATCTGGCGGTAAAAGTGCTGCGGGATGTGTGGCAACTTTTCTGATGCTGCGTCAGAGAACTGGAAAATATTAACAAGCATTGGCAAAACCAACAGGTCTCACCTTTGGAACTATTTGTGTTGCCAAAGGTTCTTAGCAGCACTGCATCTTTGATGCGGTGCAGCATTACTAAAGAATTGTTATTAATACCCTTGATGCAGCAGATTTTTATAACGTATAGTTACCAAGCCAAGCTGGATTGAAACATGTGGAGAGCAGAAGCAACACAGGGGTGCAGGTGGGGGAAGCAAAGGACACAGAGTAGAAATATGGAGCTGCCAGGAGCAAATGGGTGAAAGAGAGCAATGTGGAGCAGGCAAAGAGATGTACATAGGTGAAAAAGCAATGGAGTGGCGTACATTAAGGAAAAAGCAACATGGAGGGGGTGAGGAGGAGAACAAGGGCTACAGAGAGCAACACAGAGAGCAGGGGAGAGAAATACAAGAGGAAGATAGCTAATAGCACAAGTAGTCCCATGGCCTACTTAAACGAAAAGTAAAAAGTAGAGCTTAAAATGCAAGCAGAAGAAGCACAAAAGCCAGCCAATAAAAAAAAGATGGAAAGGATGCTTTGCTCCATGAGAGGGACAAACACAAGATTGACAACTTGGAGCACAAATAATAAGCAGGCAAATGGGAATGACAAGAAAGCCAACCAATGGTAAGCGATGGAATGGCTCTAGACCCGGATATATGTTCTTAGTAATGCGGTGCTGATCCATACTACAGGGGAGGGGCAAACAAAATAAGAATAAGGCAATCTAAGCTAAAGAATAAAAGGTAGGCAAATGAGAGTGACAATACAGCCAACCAATGGCAAGCAACGAGCATGCTCCAAGTCCACTGTTAGCTGACAACAGATCTTTTTATAAACCGACAGCTTGCGCTGTCTGACAGCAAACCCTAAAAAGCTTTTTTTGTTGCTGTAGCTGCTTTTACAGACTGAAGCCAATGCTACTGAAGAGGAGCAAAGCTCCAATGTTTTTGCACCACACTAAGTTTGGGATCCTACTCCACAAAAGGGGCCCGATGAAGGAAACTCTGTGAATGAAGAACAAGCATTCTGGTAATATGGCACACAAGCTCTACTGCATGCACATGACTTATGCCTAGTAAAATAAATACATTAGACTGGCTTACGATACAATTTCATGCCCGGTAAGCAGATTGAAAATAATTGGGGGTGCTTAATTAACATTAAACAATGCAATTCCTTAACGTCATCAGAAATGTTTGCTTGTCCCAAAAACTAGTCATTTCTCAAGACAGTGAACCGAAAATTCTTCCCTACGCGGGGAAACACAGAAATAGAAAGCAAAGCTTTCAAATCAGCAGCACGGAGTTTAAATAGACAAGCAATCCATCCAATAAGAACATGTTGAATTTATGAATAAAACGGTTGACTCAAAAGATGGTGAAACTAAAAAAGGCTCTGGGGGAAGGGTCGGGGAGCAAACAACAAAAGGAAGAAAAGACACCCGTAGAAGGTAACTGAGACTGACAAGAAAACAATCTAATTGTGAGTATCCTTGTGGACTACTTTTTCCTGGTATGCCCCATTGCGCACTTTTGAATACAACATCCGAGGCTACAGCAGGACTGTTGACTTTATATCCACCTTTCTGGAGCTCTGCTCAACCACAGTTTTCAGCCTTGTCCCGCTGATGATTTCTGACCTCGAGAAACATTTCTAAGTGCAACAGTAACAATTGGCCACAAAGGTTGGCTGGGTTATGATCTTCAATAGCAGTTGACAAAGGTAAACAAAGAGCATATGTCTGCCCTCACTACATTCCCAGCTGGCCTCTGAGGGTGATCTGGTCCCAGCCCACACATCAAATTCATTTATATCAAGGTTTAAATTGTAATGAAATAAGTGCTGTAGCACAGAGGCTTTCTAGTGAGCCAACTACCCTGCTGCTGAATACCGGAGTTGCCAAAAACTAAG